>NC_084568.2:10892500-11005000 GCF_033978685.3 Nerophis lumbriciformis
AAGAAGCGACATCAAGGACACAAAAGTAGGTTGGTGAAAATAAATGATGTCACCACTCAAATAAAAATGGCGTGTCAGGAAGGAAGGTGACCAAATGTGCATAAAAATAAACTTTTGAAACTTTGCTGATATATTTCAAATGTTTTTTTGTTCATTTTCATGTCACCTTGCCAATATGGCTGCCCTTCTTCCTCCTTCCACTCATTTTGCTTTGCTGCCAGAAGTTGACGTTCCCTGCACACTGGCCCACATCTGCAGTCCTTCCTCCTCCTCCTCATCCTCACGGACCCCCTCGCCGTCTCTCTTTTCACTGGTTCGCACGGCTTCTTTTCAGCCGCCGCGTTCCCTCCGGCCCATGCTCGCGTCTTTGTCCAACTCGACACAAGTCAAGAGACCGCCGGGGGTCCGGATGCAATGTAAGGGAGCACGGACGTCACCTTCTTAAAGTTGACATTATGAACTAAGGGGTCTCGGCTCTAACGGGGGAAAATTCCGTTTTAAACTTCAGTTCACAGTAAATAAGGTCGTATTTTCAAGAATGCACGACCGACCTGAGACCGGATGATTCCAAAAAAGTAAGGCATGACACACATATGAGAATTTGCAATCCCGCTAGGAATGTCCTATGTGCGCAAGTCGCCGAATTGCGATACGCGTTAGCGGAACTAAAGTGCTCGAATGTCCAAGGTAATCGGAGTGTGTGGATGTTGGAACGGTTCAAATCGGATGAGAAATGTGGGATATGCAGTCGATTGTATATTACCTATTCATTGTCAATGGGGAGAAAATTCCTGGAAATTTTGCGAAAACCGGTAATTTGGTTTTAAGTTGGATATATCGGAAGGGAAGAGTGTGGATGATTGAAAGATCATCAAAAAATTGTTTTGAGAATTTAGGGCATTGTAGAACAATGAATACGTTCATACGTAATTTCCTGGAAATTTGGGAATTTTGGGAAAACCGTGAATTTTTGAGAATATTGATACTCGCACAATTGTCTTAGATGATATGAATGGGTTAGTGTTAGAATGTTATTTTTTTACAATCGGTTGAAAAATGTTGCTGTTTGAATTGAAAATGTGAATTCGTTAATTCCTGGAATTTTGGGAAAACCGGGAATTCGTACGGAAAAAAAAAATTATAACTTTTTTGTCCCAACTACGGGGAATGTTATGAAGGTGGAATGGTCAAAAACAGTTAAAAAAATGTGGACTGTGAAAAAAGGGCTTTAAAAACCAGGGAATTCCTGGAATTTTTTTTTTAACTTAGAAAATGGTTGTTTGATTTTCCAAGGTGAGATAAATGTGTGGATGGTGGAACGGTTCAAATTGGATGACAAATGTGGGATATGCAGTCGATTGTATATTCCCTATTCATTGTCAATGGGGAAAAAATTCCTGGAAATTTTGCTAAAACCGGGAATTTGGTTTTGAGTCCGATATATCGGAAGAGTAGTGTGTGGGTGATTGAAAGATCGAAAAATTAATTTCTTTTTTTGAGAATTCTTTTATATGTCCATACATTTGAATCGGAATTTCCTGGAAATTTGGGAAAACCTGGAACATTTGAGAAAATTGATACTAGCACAATTGTCTTAGATGATATGAATGGGTTAGTGTTCGAATTTTTTTTTTTTTTTTTTTTTTTTTAATTTTTTTTTATAGAATCGGTTGAAATATGTTGCTGTTTGAATTGAAAATGTGTATTTGGTCATTCCTGGAATTTCAGGAAAAACCGGGAATTCGTACGAAGAAAAAAAAGTTATGATTTTTGTGGTCCCAACTACGAGGAATGTTTTGAAGGTGGAATGGTCAAAAACGGTAAACACATGTGGACTGTGAAAATAGGGCTTTAAAAACCAGGGAATTCCTGGAAATTCTGAGGTTTTGGGGAAACCAGGATTTTGATATTTTTAAATATTGATACGGGCACAATTATCCTAGGTGATATCATGTGCGATACAAGCTGTCCTGCAGCGTGTTTACTTGTGTGTGACATCATGTGCGATACAAGCAGTCCTGCGGCGTGTTTACTTGTGTGTGACATCATGTGCGATACAAGCAGTCCTGCTAAGTGTTTCTTGTGTGTGATATCATGTGTGATACAAGCAGTCCTGCGGCGTGTTTACTTGTGTGTGATATCATGTGCAATACAAGCAGTCCTTCGGCGTGCTTACTTTTGTGTGATAACATGTGCGATAAGGGCAGTCCTGCAGCATGTGTACTTGTGTGTGATATCATGTGCAATACAAGCACCCCTGCAGCATGTTTACTTGTCTGTGATATCATGTGCGATACAAACAGTCCTGAGGCGTGTTTACTTGTGTGTTATCATTTGCGACACAAGCAGTCCTGCGGCGTGTTTACTTGTGTGTGATATCATGTACGATACAAGCAGTCCTGCGCCGTGTTTCTTGTGTGATATCATGTGTGATACAAGCAGCACTGCAGAGTGTTTACTTGTGTGCGATATCATGTGCGACACAAGCAGTCCTGCGGCGTGTTTACTTGTGTGTGATATCATGTACGATACAAGCAGTCCTGCGGCGTGTTGACTTGTGTGTGATATCATGTGCGATACAAGCAGTCCTGCACCATGTTTACTTGTGTGTGATATCATGTGTAGTACAAGAAGTCCTGCGGCGTGTTTACTTGTGTGTGATATCATGTGTGATACAAGCAGTCCTGTGGCGTGCTTACTTCTGTGTGATATCATGTGTGATACAGGCAGTCCTGCAACATGTGTACTTGTGTGTGATATCATGCGCAATACAAGCACCCCTGCAGCATGTTTACTTGTCTGTGATATCATGTGCGATACAAACAGTCCTGAGGCGTGTTTACTTGTGTGTGTTATCATTTGCGACACAAGCAGTCCTGCGGCGTGTTTACTTGTGTGTGATATCATGTACGATGCAAGCAGTCCTGCGGCGTTTGTTGACTTGTGTGTGATATCATGTGCGATACAAGCAGTCCTGCGCCGAGTTTACTTGTGTGTGATATCATGTGTGGTACAAGCAGTCCTGCGGCGTGTTTACTTGTGTGTGATATCATGTGCAATACAAGCAGTCCTTCGGCGTGCTTACTTTTGTGTGATAACATGTGCGATAAGGGCAGTCCTGCAGCATGTGTACTTGTGTGTGATATCATGTGCAATACAAGCACCCCTGCAGCATGTTTACTTGTGAGTGATTTAATGTGCGATACAAACAGTCCTGAGATGTGTTTACTTGTGTGTGATATCATGTGTGGTACAAGCAGTCCTGCGGCGTGTTTACTTGTGTGTGATATCATGTGCGATGCAAGCAGTCCTGCGGCGTGCTTACTTTTGTGTGATATCATGTGCGATACAAGCAACCCTGCAGCATGTGTACTTGTGTGTGAAATGTGCAATACAAGCACCCCTGCAGCATGTTTAGTTGTGAGTGATTTAATGTGCGATACAAACAGTCCTGAGGCGTGTTTACTTGTGTGTGATATCATGTGTAGTACAAGCAGTCCTGCGGCGTGTTTACTTGTGTGTGATATCATGTGCGATACAAGCAGTCCTGCGGCGTGCTTACTTTTGTGTGATATCATGTGCGATACAAGCAACCCTGCAGCATGTGTACTTGTGTGTGATATCATGTGCAATACAAGCACCCCTGCAGCATGTTTACATGTGAGTGATTTAATGTGCGATACAAACAGTCCTGAGGCGTGTTTACTTGTGTGTGATATCATGTGCGATACAAGCAGTCCTGCGGTGTGCTTACTTTTGTGTGATATCATGTGCAATACAAGCACCCCTGCAGCATGTTTACTTGTGAGTGATTTAATGTGCGATACAAACAGTCCTGAGACGTGTTTACTTGTGTGTGATATCATGTGTGGTACAAGCAGTCCTGTGGCGTGTTTACTTGTGTGTGATATCATGTGCGATGCAAGCAGTCCTGCGGCGTGCTTACTTTTGTGTGATATCATGTGCGATACAAGCAACCCTGCAGCATGTGTACTTGTGTGTGATATCATGTGCAATACAAGCACCCCTGCAGCATGTTTACTTGTGAGTGATTTAATGTGCGATACAAACAGTCCTGAGGCGTGTTTACTTGTGTGTGATATCATGTGTAGTACAAGCAGTCCTGCGGCGTGTTTACTTGTGTGTGATATCATGTGCGATACAAGCAGTCCTGCGGCGTGCTTACTTTTGTGTGATATCATCAAAGAAATTATTACTTTAAAAAAGCAGTTTTATACTTGTGAGTGTTAATGACACAGCTTTGCATCAGTTGATATTCTAGTTTCAAGCATGTTTTACTCAATATAGGTCATCAAATCTCAGCTACACGCTGTAATATCTTACTGAGATCATTTAGGACCAAAACCCTTCTTAAAGGGGAACATTATCACAATTTCAGAATGGTTAAAACCATTAAAAATCAGTTCCTAGTGGCTTATTTTATTTTTCGAAGTTTTAAAAAAATTTTTACCCATCCATCCATCCATCCATCTTCTTCCGCCTATCCGAGGTCGGGTAGCGGGGGCAGCAGCTTAAGCAGGGAAGCCCAGACTTCCCTCTCCCCAGCCACTTCGTCCAGCTCCTCCCGGGGGATCCCGAGGCGTTCCCAGGCCAGCCGGGAGACATAGTCTTCCCAACGTGTCCTGGGTCTTCCCCGTGGCCCCCTACCGGTCGGACGTGCCCTAAACACCTCCCGAGGGAGGCCTTCGGGTGGCATCCTGACCAGATGCCCGAACCACCTCATCTGGCTCCTCTCGATGTGGAGGAGCAGCGGCTTTACTTTGAGCTCCCCCCGGATGGCAGAGCTTCTCACCCTATCTCTAAGGGAGAGCCCTGCCACCCGGCGGAGGAAACTCATTTCGGCCGCCTGTACCCGTGATCTTGTCCTTTCGGTCATAACCCAAAGCTCATGACCATAGGTGAGGATGGGAACGTAGATCGACCGGTAAATTGAGAGCTTTGCCTTCCGGCTCAGCTCCTTCTTCACCACAACGGATCGATACAGCGTCCGCATTACTGAAGATGCCGCACCGATCCGCCTGTCGATCTCACGATCCACTCTTCCCTCACTCGTGAACAAGACTCCGAGGTACTTGAACTCCTCCACTTGGGGCAAGACCTCCTCCCCAACCCGGAGATGGCACTCCACCCTTTTCCGGGCGAGAACCATGGACTCGGACTTGGAGGTGCTGATTCTCATCCCAGTCGCTTCACACTCGGCTGCGAACCGATCCAGTGAGAGCTGAAGATCCTGGCCAGATGAAGCCATCAGGACCACATCATCTGCAAAAAGCAGAGACCTAATCCTGCAGCCACCAAACCGGATCCCCTCAACGCCTTGACTGCGCCTAGAAATTCTGTCCATAAAAGTTATGAACAGAATCGGTGACAAAGGGCAGCCTTGGCGGAGTCCAACCCTCACTGGAAACGTGTCCGACTTACTGCCGGCAATGCGGACCAAGCTCTGACACTGTTAAAACCATTAAAAATCAGTTCCTAGTGGCTTATTTTATTTTTCGAAGTTTTTTTAAAATTTTTACCCATCACGCAATATCCCTAAAAAAAAAAAGCTTCAAAGTGCCTGATTTTAACCATCGTTATAAACACCCGTCCATTTTCCTGTGACGTCACATAGTGAAGCAAATACAAACAAACATGGCGGATAGAACAGCAAGCTATAGCGACATTAGCTCGGATTCAGACTCGGATTTCAGCGGCTTAAGCGATTCAACAGATTACGCATGTATTGAAACGGATGGTTGCAGTGTGGAGGCAGGTAGCGAAAATTAAATTGAAGAAGAAACTGAAGCTATTGAGCCATATCGGTTTGAACCGTATGCAAGCGAAAACGACGAAAACGACACGACAGCCAGCGACACGGGAGAAAGCGAGGACGAATTCGGCGATCGCCTTCTAACCAACGATTGGTATGTGTTTGTTTGGCATTAAAGGAAACTAACAACTATGAACTAGGTTTACAGCATATGAAATACATTTGGCAACAACATGCACTTTGAGAGTGCAGACAGCCCATTTCAGGCGCGCTAAGAACATATATTTTTCCACGATTTCAGCACTCAGGTTAACCATACCTAAATAGACACAAAATACTGCATTACACAAGACTACCCGAATGTACTCGAATGATTGAAAAAAAAAAAATGTTTTTAAGCTAAATTATTGGTAAACACAGTTTATGTATAATAATTTACGTAAAACCGCGAGCAATGAATAAAGTTTTCATCAATTAATATATTCTGTAGACATACCCTCATCCGCTCTCTTTTCCTGAAAGCTGATCTGTCCAGTTTTGGAGTTGATGTCAGCATCTGCTTTGAGTGTCGCAGGATATCCACACATTCTTGCCATCTCTGTCGTAGCATAGCTTTCGTCGGTAAAGTGTGCGGAACAAACGACTTGACCATTTCGTCGGCTTTCCCCACGCCCTCGTATTTTGAACAAATTTCGTCCAATTTCTTGCCACTTTCGCATCTTTGGGCCACTGGTGCAACTTGAATCCGTCCCCGTTCGTGTTGTTACACCCTCCGACAACACACCGACTGTTAGAATAATTGTTTGTAAGTTATCACAAAAGAAACATTATATTGCATTATGTTCCTGATGAGAAGATGAAGGCTGTCTTTGGAGGCCTAGCAAGAGGAGGAACGCTCGTGAAACGCCACTGTGATTTCAACACGGACAGATGGCAGGATGTGCTCAACTTCCGTAGGAACTCTCTTTGAAGTGTTAAACGAACTCTCTTTGAAGTGGTTCCCAAACTCTCTTCCAACTATTTGGTCAACGCTATTTACGACCCGCTGCCCTCTTGAAGTTGCTGTGGACAGGAGACGGGAGGGGTTGTTCATTGTCCTCCAACACCTGCCCCAGCTGGATCCAGGAAGAGCCCAAGCCCGAGAAGTCCTCTTCTTGGACTTCAAGGCAGAGGTGTGGACTCGAGTCACATGACTTGGACTCGAGTCAGACTCGAGTCATGAATTTGATGACTTTAGACTCAACTTGACAAAATGTAAAAAGACTTGCAACTCGACTTAGACTTTAACGTCAATGACTTGTGACTTCACTTGGACTTGAGCCTTTTGAATTGACATGACTTGACATGACTTGCTACTTTCCCCAAAACCCAAAGATGAAAAAGTTATTCGGGAGCGCTCCGTATTTTTCATTGTGTACTTGTCTATCAGCGTTGCGTGTGTCAGCTGGTGTGGTCTCAGTACAACAGCCAATCAAATTAGATCTACTTTGTTTTCATCACACAGCATTCATCCAATCAAATTGCAGGACAACCAACGCAGAAGACATGTCCAAACCACACGCCAGTGAACAAAAAATGATACCTAAAATAATTTTGTTTGGGTATAAAAATTACGAGGTGGTCAACACAAAACGGTTTGCAGTATGCAACACATGCGGTTCGAAAATTACTGATGGAGAGGCAACAACTTCCAACTTCGTCCGGCATTTGAAGTTGCACAAAGAACGGTAAATTTTGAATGAAAGATAACGTTTATTGGCTAAGTAACGTGACTTTTATTTGCTGTGTAGTTAAATCAGTGAGGCTGTAAACTCACTGCTAACGTTATAACGTTATTGCAAACACGGGAATCTGTTGCAGTTCACTACCTTATTCATACTTTTTGTTCAGTGATTTTTTTTAAGCAGGGTTACGTTAGTCAATATATCACACGTAATGTTAGACGGCGGTCAGCAGCACTGCGTATTTTAGCCACCTAAAAAAAGACAAAAATAGTAAAATAAAGGTCAGTTAAAATGTATACTATATTATGAATATGTGTACCGTTTTAGCTAGCTTTCTGACATACTGTTGGTTGTTTACCTCAGTGGTCCCCAACCACCGGGCCGCGGCCCGGTACTGGTCCGTGGATCGATTGGTATCGGGCCGCACAAGAAATAATTTTTTTTTCTTTTTCTTTTTTTAATTAAATCAACATAAAAAACACAAGATACACTTACAAGTAGTGCACCAACCCAAAATAACTCTCTCCCCCCTTTTGTTCTGGGCATTGAACATGAAGACTCTTCCTTCACTGTTCCGAGTGGCCATGAGAGTCTTGGCAGTGCCTGCCTCCAGTGCTCCAGTGGAGCGAGTTTTCAGCCATGGTGGCATCATACTACGCCCCCATCGTGCACAAATGACTGACAGACTCTTGGCTAATTTGGTCTTTTGCAAATGCAATGCAGCATAGGGCCCTGACATATAAAAAGTACAACTTTTTTGTTATGTTCACGTATATGTCATGTTTTTTCAATGTTAA
Organism: Nerophis lumbriciformis; assembly: GCF_033978685.3. NCBI lineage: Eukaryota > Metazoa > Chordata > Actinopteri > Syngnathiformes > Syngnathidae > Nerophis > Nerophis lumbriciformis. The sequence continues at coordinate 10,900,795 of NC_084568.2, forward strand.
CACTTTTGTACAAATAAGTACATTTGCACTTTATTTTTCAATGTGTTTGTTCTGTAAAGGAATGAGTTCATGTTTAAAATGACTGGTTAATAGTGCTATTATAAAGTGCAATGTCAGCACAATTTTCTTTCCTGCAATTTAAAATGCACTTGTTTTAATAAATAAATACAGCGTTTGAAAAGCATACACAATCTGTGTTAATATATTAGTCTGTGGTTAAAAGGACTTGAAAGGACTCGAAACTCAAAATGCAGGACTTAGGACTTGACTTGAGACTTTCCAGTCTTGACTCGGGGCTTGCCTGTCTTGACTCGGGACTTGACTCGGACTTGAGGGCAAAGACTTGAGACTTACTTGTGACTTGCAAAACAATGACTTGGTCCCACCTCTGCTTCAAGGCGACCGAAAACAATGACTGTTTTACATACTCCCAATTCCTGCTGAGACATGTGTTGGTGCGTGAACATTGAATATTGCAATAAAGAGGAGACGAAAACCTTCTTCGTCAGAGCGTGCTAAGACACTGTAAGAGGTTATAGGTTGACGCATGTCTCTCCTCAATTGAGTCCAAATTGAATTCTGTCTCTGTTTGATTCCTTGCCTTTTGTCTTGTTTAATAGATGTCCTGTGTTTGAAAGTGACACCGACGAAAGTGAGAAAATGGCGGATTGCTTCCCGATGTGACGTCACAACGTGAGAGCGAATAATAGAAAGGCGTGTAATTCGCCAAAATTCACCCATTTAGAGTTCGGAAATCGGTAAAAAAAAAAAAAGGTCTTTTTTCTGCAACATCAAGGTATATATTGACGCTTACATAGGTCTGGTGATAATGTTCCCCTTTAAAACAAGTAAAACACTCTAACATAAAATCTGCTTAGGGAGAAGAATGATCTTATCAGACAGAAAATAAGCAAATATCACCCTTATTGGAGATAATTCATCTCACTTAGAATTCAGTTTTTGCAGTGCAGCGAGTAGAGTGCACTAAGAAGCACTTCCACGGCTGTAATTAAGCTCATGTTTCTTTAGATGCATGCTATTAAGTGCAACGCTGCTCCTGGCAGCTGGACAGACTGCCAGCTCGCTCACTCCCACGCGCCGCCCACACTCATGTCGAATCGCTGCTGACATTTTCTCCTCTTTGACGACGGAAGAAGTGATGAAATTAGGGGAAAATGACTTCAATCATGGTGTTGGAGAACGGCGAGCACATGTTGTCTGGAGGAGGAGGGCAAGGAAGGAGACATTTGACATCTTGTTCCTCTTTCACTCCTCACGTGCACAAAGTGGATGGAAGTGGGCGGCCGTGCGTGCACGTGAAGCCTCATTCACGCGGTGTTTGATTTCAGAGTCTGCATCCCGGACTTTTGTGTTTGCGAAAATGAAACCAAGCATCCCTGTTCACCGACGACCAGACCAGGCTTCCGGTTGTCATGGAGACGTACCCTTGTTCCTGGAGTACGGCCTGTTACTGCAGTTACACCGTCCACAGACATGGCCGACACGCCACAAGAGCGTATATCGTGGTCAAATCATCCAACATTGAAACCCCTCTTCCCTACCTGGAAGGAAGGCCAGTTGAGTACCTGAGGCCATATCATGTGTGCTGGTATGGCCGCACGATCTACAAAGATGGAGAACATGTTGCAACACGATCTACAAAGATATAGGATATGTTGCAACACGATCTGCGAAGATGTAGCATATGTTGCGATACGATCTGCAAAAATGGAGGAAATACTGCAACACGATCTGGGAACATGGAGGAGATGTTGCAACACGATCTACAAAGATATAGGATATGTTGCGACGCGATCTGCAAAGATGGAGGACATGTGACACGATCTGCGAAGATGTAGCATATGTTGCGATACGATCTGCAAAAATGGAGGAAATACTGCAACACGATCTGGGAAGATGGAGGAGATGTTGCAACACGATCTACAAAGACGGTGGTCATGTTGCAACACGATCTGCAAAGATGGTGGTCATGTTGCAACACGATCTGCAAAGATGGAGGACAAGTTGCAACACGATCCGCAGAGATGGAGGATATGTTGCAACACGATCTGCAAAGATGGAGGATAAGTTGCAACACGATCTACAAAGATGGTGGACATGTTGCAACACGATCTACAAAGATATAGGACCTGTTGCAACACGATTTGGGAAGATGGAGGAGATGTTGCAACACGATCTACAAAGATGGTGGTCATGTTGCAACACGATCTACAAAGATATAGGACCTGTTGCAACACGATCTGCAAAGATGGAGGACCTGTTGCAACACGATCTGCAAAGATGGAGGATATGTTGCAACACGATCTACAAAGATGGAGGACATGTTGCAACACGATCTGCAAAGATGGAGGACATGTTGCAACACGATCTGCAAAGATATAGGATGTATTGCAACACGATCTGCAAAGATGGAGGACATGTTGCAACACGATCTGCGAAAAAGGAGGAAATGCTGCAACACGATCTGGGAAGATGGAGGAGATGTTGCAACACGATCTACAAAGATGGTGGTCATGTTGCAACACGATCTGCAAAGATGGAGGACATGTTGCAACACGATCTGCGAAGATGGAGGACTTATTGCAAAAAGGTCCACTTAATGGGGGACATGTTGCAAAACGATTCACCCAGATGGAGGACAGTTTGCAAAACGATCCACAAAGGCAGAGGATTTGTTGCAACACAATCAACAAAGATGGACGACTTGTTGCAACACGATCAACAAAGGTAGAGGACTTGTTGCAACATAATCCACAAAGATAAATGACTTGTTGCAACATAATCCACAAAGGTAGAGGACTTGTTGCAACATGATCCACAAAGATGCAAGACTTGTTGCAACATGATCCACAAAGATAGAGGACTTGTTGCAACATAATCCACAAAGATAAATGACTTGTTGCAACATAATCCACAAAGGTAGAGGACTTGTTGCAACATGATCCACAAAGATGCAAGACTTGTTGCAACATGATCCACAAAGATAGAGGACTTGTTGCAACATGATCCACAAAGATGGAGGACATGTTGCAACATAATCCACAATGGTAGAGGACTTGTTGCAACATAATCCACAAAGGTAGAGGACTTGTTGCAACATGATCCACAAAGATGCAAGACTTGTTGCAACATGATCCACAAAGATAGAGGACTTGTTGCAACATGATCCACAAAGATAGAGGACTTGTTGCAACATAATCCACAATGGTAGAGGACTTGTTGCAACGTAATCCACAAAGGTAGAGTACTTGTTGCAACATGATCCACAAAGATGCAAGACTTGTTGCAACATGATCCACAAAGATAGAGGACTTGTTGCAACATGATCCAAAAAGGTAGAGGACTTGTTGCAACATGATCCACAAAGATGGAGGACATGTTGCAACATAATCCACAATGGTAGAGGACTTGTTGCAACATAATCCACAAAGGTAGAGGACTTGTTGCAACATGATCCACAAAGATGCAAGACTTGTTGCAACATGATCCACAAAGATAGAGGACTTGTTGCAACATGATCCACAAAGATAGAGGACTTGTTGCAACATAATCCACAATGGTAGAGGACTTGTTGCAACGTAATCCACAAAGGTAGAGTACTTGTTGCAACATGATCCACAAAGATGCAAGACTTGTTGCAACATGATCCACAAAGATAGAGGACTTGTTGCAACATGATCCAAAAAGGTAGAAGACTTGTTGCAACATGATCCACAAAGATGGAGGACATGTTGCAACATAATCCACAATGGTAGAGGACTTGTTGCAACATAATCCACAAAGGTAGAGGACTTGTTGCAACATGATCCACAAAGATGCAAGACTTGTTGCAACATGATCCACAAAGATAGAGGACTTGTTGCAACATAATCCACAAAGATAAATGACTTGTTGCAACATAATCCACAAAGGTAGAGGACTTGTTGCAACATGATCCACAAAGATGCAAGACTTGTTGCAACATGATCCACAAAGATAGAGGACTTGTTGCAACATGATCCACAAAGATGGAGGACATGTTGCAACATAATCCACAATGGTAGAGGACTTGTTGCAACATAATCCACAAAGGTAGAGGACTTGTTGCAACATGATCCACAAAGATGCAAGACTTGTTGCAACATGATCCACAAAGATAGAGGACTTGTTGCAACATGATCCACAAAGATAGAGGACTTGTTGCAACATAATCCACAATGGTAGAGGACTTGTTGCAACGTAATCCACAAAGGTAGAGTACTTGTTGCAACATGATCCACAAAGATGCAAGACTTGTTGCAACATGATCCACAAAGATAGAGGACTTGTTGCAACATGATCCAAAAAGGTAGAGGACTTGTTGCAACATGATCCACAAAGATGGAGGACATGTTGCAACATAATCCACAATGGTAGAGGACTTGTTGCAACATAATCCACAAAGGTAGAGGACTTGTTGCAACATGATCCACAAAGATGCAAGACTTGTTGCAACATGATCCACAAAGATAGAGGACTTGTTGCAACATGATCCACAAAGATAGAGGACTTGTTGCAACATAATCCACAATGGTAGAGGACTTGTTGCAACGTAATCCACAAAGGTAGAGTACTTGTTGCAACATGATCCACAAAGATGCAAGACTTGTTGCAACATGATCCACAAAGATAGAGGACTTGTTGCAACATGATCCAAAAAGGTAGAAGACTTGTTGCAACATGATCCACAAAGATGGAGGACATGTTGCAACATAATCCACAATGGTAGAGGACTTGTTGCAACATAATCCACAAAGGTAGAGGACTTGTTGCAACATGATCCACAAAGATGCAAGACTTGTTGCAACATGATCCACAAAGATAGAGGACTTGTTGCAACATAATCCACAATGGTAGAGGACTTGTTGCAACGTAATCCACAAAGGTAGAGTACTTGTTGCAACATGATCCACAAAGATGCAAGACTTGTTGCAACATGATCCACAAAGATAGAGGACTTGTTGCAACATAATCCACAATGGTAGAGGACTTGTTGCAACATAATCCACAATGGTAGAGGACTTGTTGCAACGTAATCCACAAAGATAGAGGACTTGTTGCAACATGATCCACAAAGATGCAAGACTTGTTGCAACATGATCCACAAAGATAGAGGACTTGTTGCAACATGATCCACAAAGATAGAAGACTTGTTGCAACATAATCCACAATGGTAGAGGACTTGTTGCAACATAATCCACAATGGTAGAGGACTTGTTGCAACGTAATCCACAAAGATAGAGGACTTGTTGCAACATGATCCACAAAGATAGAGGACTTGTTGCAACATAATCCACAAAGGTAGAGGACTTGTTGCAACATAATCCACAAAGGTAGAGGACTTGTTGCAACATGATCCACAAAGATGCAAGACTTGTTGCAACATGATCCACAAAGATAGAGGACTTGTTGCAACATAATCCACAATGGTAGAGGACTTGTTGCAACATAATCCACAATGGTAGAGGACTTGTTGCAACGTAATCCACAAAGATAGAGGACTTGTTGCAACATGATCCACAAAGATGCAAGACTTGTTGCAACATGATCCACAAAGATAGAGGACTTGTTGCAACATGATCCACAAAGATAGAAGACTTGTTGCAACATAATCCACAATGGTAGAGGACTTGTTGCAACATAATCCACAATGGTAGAGGACTTGTTGCAACGTAATCCACAAAGATAGAGGACTTGTTGCAACATGATCCACAAAGATAGAGGACTTGTTGCAACATAATCCACAAAGGTAGAGGACTTGTTGCAACATAATCCACAAAGGTAGAGGACTTGTTGCAACATAATCCACAAAGGTAGAGGACCTGTTGCAACATGATCCACAAAGGTAGAGGACCTGTTGCAACATGGTCCACAAAGGTAGAGGACTTGTTGCAACATAATCCACAAAGGTAGAGGACTTGTTGCAACATGATCCACAAAGATGCAAGACTTGTTGCAACATAATCCACAAAGGTAGAGGACTTGTTGCAACATAATCCACAAAGGTAGAGGACTTGTTGCAACATAATCCACAAAGGTAGAGGACTTGTTGCAACATGATCCACAAAGATGCAAGACTTGTTGCAAAATAATCCACAAAGGTAGAGGACTTGTTGCAACATAATCCACAAAGGTAGAGGACTTGTTGCAACATAATCCACAAAGGTAGAGGACCTGTTGCAACATGATCCACAAAGGTAGAGGACCTGTTGCAACATGGTCCACAAAGGTAGAGGACTTGTTGCAACATAATCCACAAAGATGCAAGACTTGTTGCAACATGATCCACACAGATAGAGGACTTGTTGCAACAAAATCCACAAAGATGCAAGACTTGTTGCAACATAATCCACAAAGGTAGAAGACTTGTTGCAACATAATCCACAAAGGTAGAGGACTTGTTGCAACATGATCCACAAAGATGCAAGACTTGTTGCAACATAATCCACAAAGGTAGAGGACTTGTTGCAACATAATCCACAAAGGTAGAGGACTTGTTGCAATATAATCCACAAAGATAGAGGACTTGTTGCAACATAATCCACAAAGGTAGAGGACTTGTTGCAACATAATCCACAAAGGTAGAGGACTTGTTGCAACATAATCCACAAAGATAGAGGACTTGTTGCAGCACGATCAACAAAGATAGATTACTTTTTGCAACATAATCCACAAAGGTAGAGGACTTGTTGCAGCACGATCAACAAAGATGGAGGACTTGTTGCAACATAATCCACAAAGGTAGAGGACTTGTTGCAACATAATCCACAAAGATGCAAGACTTGTTGCAACATGATCCACAAAGATAGAGGACTTGTTGCAACATGATCCACAAAGGTAGAAGACTTGTTGCAACATAATCCACAAAGATAGAGGACTTGTTGCAACATAATCCACAAAGGTAGAGGACTTGTTGTAAAATAATCCACAAAGATAGAGGACTTGTTGCAACGTAATCCACAAAAATAGAGGACTTGTTGCAACGTGATCCACAAAGATAGAGGACTTGTTGCAACATAATCCACAAAGGTAGAGGATTTGTTGCAACATAATCCACAAAGGTAGAGGACTTGTTGCAACATAATCCACAAAGGTAGAGGACTTGTTGCAACATAATCCACAAAGGTAGAGGACTTGTTGCAACATAATCCACAAAGGTAGAGGACTTGTTGCAGCACGATCAACAAAGATGCAAGACTTGTTGCAACATAATCCACAAAGGTAGAGGATTTGTTGCAACATGATCCACAAAGATAGAGGACTTGTTGCAACATGATCCACAAAGATGCAAGACTTGTTGCAACATGATCCACAAAGATAGAGGACTTGTTGCAACATAATCCACAAAGGTAGAGGACTTGTTGCAACATAATCCACAAAGATAGAGGACTTGTTGCAACGTAATCCACAAAGATAGAGGACTTGTTGCAACATGATCCACAAAGATAGAGGACTTGTTGCAACAAAATCCACAAAGGTAGAGGACTTGTTGCAACATAATCCACAAAGGTAGAGGACTTGTTGCAGCACGATCAACAAAGATGCAAGACTTGTTGCAACATAATCCACAAAAGGTAGAGGACTTGTTGCAACATGATCCACAAAGGTAGAGGACTTGTTGCAACATAATCCACAAAGGTAGAGGACTTGTTGCAAAACGATCAACAAAGATGGAGGACATGTTGCAACGTAATCCACAAAGATAGAGGACTTGTTGCAACATGATCCACAAAGATGCAAGACTTATTGCAACATGATCCACAAAGGTAGAGGACTTGTTGCAACATAATCCACAAAAGTAGAGGATTTGTTGCAACATAATCCACAAAGATGCAAGACTTGTTGCAACATGATCCACAAAGATAGAGGACTTGTTGCAACGTAATCCACAAAGATGCAAGACTTGTTGCAACATGATCCACAAAGATAGAGGACTTGTTGCAACGTAATCCACAAAGATAGAGGACTTGTTGCAACATAATCCACAAAGATGCAAGACTTGTTGCAACATGATCCACAAAGGTAGAGGACTTGTTGCAACGTAATCCACAAAGGTAGAGGACTTGTTGCAACATGATCCACAAAGGTAGAGGACTTGTTGCAACATGATCCACAAAGGTACAGGACTTGTTGCAACATAATCCACAAAGGTAGAGGACTTGTTGCAATATAATCCACAAAGATAGAGGACTTGTTGCAACATAATCCACAAAGGTAGAGGACTTGTTGCAATATAATCCACAAAGATAGAGGACTTGTTGCAATATAATCCACAAAGATAGAGGACTTGTTGCAACATAATCCACAAAGATAGAGGACTTGTTGCAACATAATCCACAAAGGTAGAGGACTTGTTGCAACATAATCCACAAAGGTAGAGGACTTGTTGCAACATAATCCACAAAGGTACAGGACTTGTTGCAACATAATCCACAAAGGTAGAGGACTTGTTGCAATATAATCCACAAAGATAGAGGACTTGTTGCAACATAATCCACAAAGGTAGAGGACTTGTTGCAACATAATCCACAAAGGTAGAGGACTTGTTGCAACATAATCCACAAAGGTAGAGGACTTGTTGCAACATAATCCACAAAGGTAGAGGACTTGTTGCAGCACGATCAACAAAGATGGAGGACATGTTGCAACGTAATCCACAAAGATAGAGGACTTGTTGCAACATGATCCACAAAGATGCAAGACTTATTGCAACATGATCCACAAAGGTAGAGGACTTGTTGCAACATAATCCACAAAAGTAGAGGATTTGTTGCAACATAATCCACAAAGATGCAAGACTTGTTGCAACATGATCCACAAAGATGCAAGACTTGTTGCAACATGATCCACAAAGATAGAGGACTTGTTGCAACGTAATCCACAAAGATAGAGGACTTGTTGCAACATAATCCACAAAAATGCAAGACTTGTTGCAACATGATCCACAAAGGTAGAGGACTTGTTGCAACGTAATCCACAAAGGTAGAGGACTTGTTGCAACATGATCCACAAAGGTAGAGGACTTGTTGCAACATGATCCACAAAGGTAGAGGACTTGTTGCAACATGATCCACAAAGATAGAGGACTTGTTGCAACGTAATCCACAAAGATAGAGGACTTGTTGCAACATAATCCACAAAAATGCAAGACTTGTTGCAACATGATCCACAAAGGTAGAGGACTTGTTGCAACGTAATCCACAAAGGTAGAGGACTTGTTGCAACATGATCCACAAAGGTAGAGGACTTGTTGCAACATGATCCACAAAGGTACAGGACTTGTTGCAACATAATCCACAAAGGTAGAGGACTTGTTGCAATATAATCCACAAAGATAGAGGACTTGTTGCAACATAATCCACAAAGGTAGAGGACTTGTTGCAATATAATCCACAAAGATAGAGGACTTGTTGCAATATAATCCACAAAAATAGAGGACTTGTTGCAACATAATCCACAAAGATAGAGGACTTGTTGCAACATAATCCACAAAGGTAGAGGACTTGTTGCAACATAATCCACAAAGGTAGAGGACTTGTTGCAACATAATCCACAAAGGTACAGGACTTGTTGCAACATAATCCACAAAGGTAGAGGACTTGTTGCAACATAATCCACAAAGATAGAGGACTTGTTGCAACATAATCCACAAAGGTAGAGGACTTGTTGCAACGTAATCCACAAAGGTAGAGGACTTGTTGCAACATGATCCACAAAGGTAGAGGACTTGTTGCAACATGATCCACAAAGGTACAGGACTTGTTGCAACATAATCCACAAAGGTAGAGGACTTGTTGCAGTATAATCCACAAAGATAGAGGACTTGTTGCAACATAATCCACAAAGGTAGAGGACTTGTTGCAATATAATCCACAAAGATAGAGGACTTGTTGCAATATAATCCACAAAGATAGAGGACTTGTTGCAACATAATCCACAAAGATAGAGGACTTGTTGCAGTATAATCCACAAAGATAGAGGACTTGTTGCAACATAATCCACAAAGGTACAGGACTTGTTGCAACATAATCCACAAAGGTAGAGGACTTGTTGCAACATAATCCACAAAGATAGAGGACTTGTTGCAACATAATCCACAAAGGTAGAGGACTTGTTGCAACGTAATCCACAAAGGTAGAGGACTTGTTGCAACATGATCCACAAAGGTAGAGGACTTGTTGCAACATGATCCACAAAGGTACAGGACTTGTTGCAACATAATCCACAAAGGTAGAGGACTTGTTGCAGTATAATCCACAAAGATAGAGGACTTGTTGCAACATAATCCACAAAGGTAGAGGACTTGTTGCAATATAATCCACAAAGATAGAGGACTTGTTGCAATATAATCCACAAAGATAGAGGACTTGTTGCAACATAATCCACAAAGATAGAGGACTTGTTGCAACATAATCCACAAAGGTAGAGGACTTGTTGCAACATAATCCACAAAGGTAGAGGACTTGTTGCAACATAATCCACAAAGGTACAGGATTTGTTGCAACATAATCCACAAAGGTACAGGACTTGTTGCAACATAATCCACAAAGGTAGAGGACTTGTTGCAATATAATCCACAAAGATAGAGGACTTGTTGCAACATAATCCACAAAGGTAGAGGACTTGTTGCAACATAATCCACAAAGGTAGATGACTTGTTGCAACATAATCCACAAAGATAGAGGACTTGTTGCAGCACGATCAACAAAGATGCAAGACTTGTTGCAACATAATCCACAAAGGTAGAGGACTTGTTGCAACATAATCCACAAAGGTAGAGGACTTGTTGCAACATAATCCACAAAGGTAGATGACTTGTTGCAACATAATCCACAAAGATAGAGGACTTGTTGCAGCACGATCAACAAAGATGCAAGACTTGTTGCAACATAATCCACAAAGATAGAGGACTTGTTGCAACATAATCCACAAAGGTAGAGGACTTGTTGCAACATAATCCACAAAGCTAGAGGACTTGTTGCAACATAATCCACAAAGGTACAGGACTTGTTGCAACATAATCCACAAAGGTAGAGGACTTGTTGCAATATAATCCACAAAGATAGAGGACTTGTTAAAACATAATCCACAAAGGTAGAGGACTTGTTGCAACGTAATCCACAAAAATAGAGGACTTGTTGCAACATAATCCACAAAGGTAGAGGACTTGTTGCAACATAATCCACAAAGGTAGATGACTTGTTGCAACATAATCCACAAAGATAGAGGACTTGTTGCAGCACGATCAACAAAGATGCAAGACTTGTTGCAACATAATCCACAAAGATAGAGGACTTGTTGCAACATAATCCACAAAGGTAGAGGACTTGTTGCAACATAATCCACAAAGCTAGAGGACTTGTTGCAACATAATCCACAAAGGTACAGGACTTGTTGCAACATAATCCACAAAGGTAGAGGACTTGTTGCAATATAATCCACAAAGATAGAGGACTTGTTAAAACATAATCCACAAAGGTAGAGGACTTGTTGCAACGTAATCCACAAAGATAGAGGACTTGTTGCAACATGATCCACAAAGATAGAGGACTTGTTGCAACATAATCCACAAAGGTAGAGGACTTGTTGCAACATGATCCACAAAGATAGAGGACTTGTTGCAACATAATCCACAAAGGTAGAGGACTTGTTGCAACATAATCCACAAAGGTAGAGGACTTGTTGCAACATAATCCACAAAGGTAGAGGACTTGTTGCAACATAATCCACAAAGGTAGAGGACTTGTTGCAACATAATCCACAAAGGTAGAGGACTTGTTGCAACATGATCCACAAAGATAGAGGACTTGTTGCAACATAATCCACAAAGGTAGAGGACTTGTTGCAACATAATCCACAACGGTAGAGGACTTGTTGCAACATAATCCACAAAGGTAGAGGACTTGTTGCAACATAATCCACAAAGGTAGAGGACTTGTTGCAACATAATCCACAAAGGTAGAGGACTTGTTGCAACATAATCCACAAAGGTAGAGGACTTGTTGCAACATAATCCACAAAGGTAGAGGACTTGTTGCAACATAATCCACAAAGGTAGAGGACTTGTTGCAACATAACCCACAAAGGTAGAGGACTTGTTGCAGTACGATCAACAAAGATGCAAGACTTGTTGCAACATAATCCACAAAGATGCAAGACTTGTTGCAACATAATCCACAAAGGTAGAGGACTTGTTGCAAAACGATCAACAAAGATGGAGGACATGTTGCAACGTAATCCACAAAGATAGAGGACTTGTTGCAACATGATCCACAAAGATAGAGGACTTGTTGCAACATTATCCACAAAAATGCAAGACTTGTTGCAACATGATCCACAAAGGTAGAGGACTTTTTGCAACATAATCCACAAAGGTAGAGGACTTGTTGCAACATAATCCACAAAGGTAGAGGACTTGTTGCAACATAATCCACAAAGGTAGAGGACTTGTTGCAACATAATCCACAAAGGTAGAGGACTTGTTGCAACATAATCCACAAAGGTAGAGGACTTGTTGCAACATAATCCACAAAGGTAGAGGACTTGTTGCAACATAATCCACAAAGGTAGAGGACTTGTTGCAACATAATCCACAAAGGTAGAGGACTTGTTGCAACATGATCCACAAAGATGCAAGACTTGTTGCAACATGATCCACAAAGATAGAGGACTTGTTGCAACATGATCCACAAAGATAGAGGACTTGTTGCAACATAATCCACAAAGATAGAAGACTTGTTGCAACATGATCCACAAAGGTAGAGGACTTGTTGCAACATAATCCACAAAGGTAGAGGACGTGTTGCAACATAATCCACAAAGGTAGAGGACTTGTTGCAACATGAGCCACAAAGATGCAAGACTTGTTGCAACATGATCCACAAAGATAGAGGACTTGTTGCAACATAATCCACAAAGGTAGAGGACTTGTTGCAACATGAGCCACAAAGATGCAAGACTTGTTGCAACATGATCCACAAAGATAGAGGACTTGTTGCAACATAATCCACAAAGGTAGAGGACTTGTTGCAACATAATCCACAAAGATGGAGGACATGTTGCAACATAATCCACAAAGAGGGAGGACTTGTTGCAACATAATCCACAAAGGTAGAGGACTTGTTGCAACATAATCCACAAAGGTAGATGACTTGTTGCAACATAATCCACAAAGATAGAGGACTTGTTGCAGCACGATCAACAAAGATGCAAGACTTGTTGCAACATAATCCACAAAGGTAGAGGACTTGTTGCAACATAATCCACAAAGGTAGAGGACTTGTTGCAACATAATCCACAAAGGTAGATGACTTGTTGCAACATAATCCACAAAGATAGAGGACTTGTTGCAGCACGATCAACAAAGATGCAAGACTTGTTGCAACATAATCCACAAAGATAGAGGACTTGTTGCAACATAATCCACAAAGGTAGAGGACTTGTTGCAACATAATCCACAAAGCTAGAGGACTTGTTGCAACATAATCCACAAAGGTACAGGACTTGTTGCAACATAATCCACAAAGGTAGAGGACTTGTTGCAATATAATCCACAAAGATAGAGGACTTGTTAAAACATAATCCACAAAGGTAGAGGACTTGTTGCAACGTAATCCACAAAAATAGAGGACTTGTTGCAACATAATCCACAAAGGTAGAGGACTTGTTGCAACATAATCCACAAAGGTAGATGACTTGTTGCAACATAATCCACAAAGATAGAGGACTTGTTGCAGCACGATCAACAAAGATGCAAGACTTGTTGCAACATAATCCACAAAGATAGAGGACTTGTTGCAACATAATCCACAAAGGTAGAGGACTTGTTGCAACATAATCCACAAAGCTAGAGGACTTGTTGCAACATAATCCACAAAGGTACAGGACTTGTTGCAACATAATCCACAAAGGTAGAGGACTTGTTGCAATATAATCCACAAAGATAGAGGACTTGTTAAAACATAATCCACAAAGGTAGAGGACTTGTTGCAACGTAATCCACAAAGATAGAGGACTTGTTGCAACATGATCCACAAAGATAGAGGACTTGTTGCAACATAATCCACAAAGGTAGAGGACTTGTTGCAACATGATCCACAAAGATAGAGGACTTGTTGCAACATAATCCACAAAGGTAGAGGACTTGTTGCAACATAATCCACAAAGGTAGAGGACTTGTTGCAACATAATCCACAAAGGTAGAGGACTTGTTGCAACATAATCCACAAAGGTAGAGGACTTGTTGCAACATAATCCACAAAGGTAGAGGACTTGTTGCAACATGATCCACAAAGATAGAGGACTTGTTGCAACATAATCCACAAAGGTAGAGGACTTGTTGCAGCACGATCAACAAAGATGGAGGACTTGTTGCAACATGATCACACAGCTCATTCGCATTAAAGCTACAGACACACAAAAGGTGGTTTAAAGGTTTAAAGTAGTTTGTGGCCATGTGCCGCCCAACACGTCGAGCCGCGTTCCTTCACTCATGCAAATGCGATAGCAAGCTGCGACGCCAACGAGCGGAACGCGTGGGAGGCGATGGCTTCCGGCTCGGACCTCGCACAGAGCAGAGAGACGCGGAGCTTAGAGACTCGATGCAGGTTTCGGGGCAGCGCCGCGAGGAAAAGACGAGCACGTGGGAGGAGCGGGGGACTGAGGACGCAGAAGAAAAGGGTGAAATGGAGCAGCCGCTATATAAATGAACATTTAGTATTACAAATGTACGTCATGTCATTGCATAGCATACAAAGCAAACGTTAGCATTAAGCTAACAAGAAAGGAACACAGTCATGATGACACTGCACCGACTGGATGGCGAGACTGGCCAAAAAAAGTTTCTTGAGTGCTACTATCTTCTGGTGCGTGTCTGAATCACCACACCGAGGCAGGTGTGTAAACTCAGCGCTCCTAGCAACCAGAAGGCAAACAAATGTGTATATATACAAACCCCGTTTCCATAGGAGTTGGGAAATTGTGTTAGATGTAAAAATAAACGGAATACAATGATTTGCAAATCATTTTCAACCCATATTCAGTTGAATATGCTACAAAGACAACATATTTGATGTTCAAACTGATAAACTTTTTTTTTTTTTTTTGCAAATAATCATTAACTTTATAATTTGATGCCAGCAACACGTGACAAAGAAGTTGGGAAAGGTGGCAATAAATACTGATAAAGTTGAGGAATGCTCATCAAACAATTATTTGGAACATCCCACAGGTGTGCAGGCTAATTGGGAGAAAAAAAAAGAGTGCGGGTACTTTCCTGGCCCGCCTGCAGTCCAGACCTGTCTCCCATTGAAAATGTGTGGCGCATTATAAAGCGTAAAATACGACAGCGGAGACCCCGGACTGTTGAACGACTGAAGCTCTACATAAAACAAGAATGGGAAATAATTCCACTTTCAAAGCTTCAACAATTAGTTTCCTCAGTTCCCAATCATTTATTGAGTGTTGTTATAAGAAAAGGTGATGTAACACAGTGGTGAACATGCCCTTTCCCAACTACTTTGGCACGTGTTGCAGCCGTGAAATTCAAAGTTAATTATTATTTGTAAAAAAAAAAAAAAAAGTTTATGGGTTTGAACATCAAATATGTTGTCTTTGTAGTGCATTCAACTGAATATGGGTTGAAAAGGATTTGCAAATCATTGTAGTCCGTTTATATTTACATCTAACACAATTTCCCAACTCATATGGAAACGGGGTTTGTATATATACATATATATATATATACATATATATATACATATATACATATATATATATATATATATATATACATATATATATGTATATACAGGTAAAAGCCAGTAAATTAGAATATTTTGAAAAACTTGATTTATTTCAGTAATTGCATTCAAAAGGTGTAACTTGTACATTATATTTATTCATTGCACACAGACTGATGCATTCAAATGTTTATTTCATTTAATTTTGATGATTTGAAGTGGCAACAAATGAAAATCCAAAATTCCGTGTGTCACAAAATTAGAATATTACTTAAGGCTAATACAAAAAAGGGATTTTTGGAAATGTTGGCCAACTGAAAAGTATGAAAATGAAAAATATGAGCATGTACAATACTCAATACTTGGTTGGAGCTCCTTTTGCCTCAATTACTGCGTTAATGCGGCGTGGCATGGAGTCGATGAGTTTCTGGCACTGCTCAGGTGTTATGAGAGCCCAGGTTGCTCCGATAGTGGCCTTCAACTCTTCTGCGTTTTTGGGTCTGGCATTCTGCATCTTCCTTTTCACAATACCCCACAGATTTTCTATGGGGCTAAGGTCAGGGGAGTTGGCGGGCCAATTTAGAACAGAAATACCATGGTCCGTAAACCAGGCACGGGTAGATTTTGCGCTGTGTGCAGGCGCCAAGTCCTGTTGGAACTTGAAATCTCCATCTCCATAGAGCAGGTCAGCAGCAGGAAGCATGAAGTGCTCTAAAACTTGCTGGTAGACGGCTGCGTTGACCCTGGATCTCAGGAAACAGAGTGGACCGACACCAGCAGATGACATGGCACCCCAAACCATCACCCAACCATGCAAATTTTGCATTTCCTTTGGAAATCGAGGTCCCAGAGTCTGGAGGAAGACAGGAGAGGCACAGGATCCACGTTGCCTGAAGTCTAGTGTAAAGTTTCCACCATCAGTGATGGTTTGGGGTGCCATGTCATCTGCTGGTGTCGGTCCACTCTGTTTCCTGAGATCCAGGGTCAACGCAGCCGTCTACCAGCAAGTTTTAGAGCACTTCATGCTTCCTGCTGCTGACCTGCTCTATGGAGATGGAGATTTCAAGTTCCAACAGGACTTGGCGCCTGCACACAGCGCAAAATCTACCCGTGCCTGGTTTACGGACCATGGTATTTCTGTTCTAAATTGGCCCGCCAACTCCCCTGACCTTAGCCCCATAGAAAATCTGTGGGGTATTGTGAAAAGGAAGATGCAGAATGCCAGACCCAAAAACGCAGAAGAGTTGAAGGCCACTATCAGAGCAACCTGGGCTCTCATAACACCTGAGCAGTGCCAGAAACTCATCGACTCCATGCCACGCCGCATTAACGCAGTAATTGAGGCAAAAGGAGCTCCAACCAAGTATTGAGTATTGTACATGCTCATATTTTTCATTTTCATACTTTTCAGTTGGCCAACATTTCTAAAAATCCCTTTTTTGTATTAGCCTTAAGTAATATTCTAATTTTGTGACACACGGAATTTTGGATTTTCATTTGTTGCCACTTCAAATCATCAAAATTAAATGAAATAAACATTTGAATGCATCAGTCTGTGTGCAATGAATAAATATAATGTACAAGTTACACCTTTTGAATGCAATTACTGAAATAAATCAAGTTTTTCAAAATATTCTAATTTACTGGCTTTTACCTGTATATATATATATATATATATATATACATATATATATATATATATATATATATATATGCTGATCATCACAAAGCCCACAATACTGGGAGGAGAAAATGCAAATATAATTATTTGGCACACACAATGTGATTTATCAACACTCAACATATCACCAATGATGTCAATATAAAAAATATTAGACATATTGTCTATACCGCAACATCATTTTATAATCTTACAGCTGCCAGAGGACTTAAGTGGCTGATCGAAACAAATTCAATTGATGCATTTTGGTCTCGTTTAGTATTTTTTATGACGTTTCGTTTCCCCCCCCACATATAATATATGTTATTCAAGTATTTCCGATATGAAAAATACTTCTTTAAGTATGCGTTTTTGTGTTTTGAGAGGAGTATGTGCAGCCTCCCTCCCATGTACCTTCGGCGGTAAAAAGCAAACAAATTTAAAGTGGTGTCAATGTAGATGCACTGCGGGACTGCTTCTAAAATGCCCATAAAAAGTGTTTGAAAACATCGCAAAACGCCACAGGTCGGAGCATGACAACATGAATGAGTGGTAAATGAGTATCTCTATGGTAATGCCCCGTATAGTACACGCAAAATCCTCATTCAAATAGGGTGGTCTGCACCACTTTTCAACACCACACACAGTCTTAGTAGATCTCACGCAACAGGCTTAGGTCAGCCAGATTATTTTACTAATCAAATGAACTGCAAAAACTGAGGAAAAATACATGTACATATAATGTGCTAAAATAAAATAATTCTTACTAAATACATTTTTACTAAATGAATAATAGATCATAAAAATAAAGTTCAAATTATTAGATTTTTTTGTTTTAATGAATTAAATACAAATTAAAAGAATGAATGAATAAATAAGTGCAAATAAAAATACAGTTTCACCACTATTGCGCTAAAGAAACTTCTCTATGACTTTATCTCCAGACTTCTTCTGTTTGTTTGATATTGTCATTGCTGCCACAAGAGGTGGAAAAGTGTATTACAACAGAGTACCGCTGCGGCTCATATGGACCACAGCTGAGAAACAGATATTTTATGGCGGCCCTCTAGGGGGCCCTATGGTTAAGAAACACTGTTTTGGAGTAGTCAGTGTACAGCTTGTATTGCAGCAGACATTTACTATCCAGTGACAATGAGTCAACACATAATCATCGTGTAAAGCCTTAGAATTATTGTGTGTTTCAATCAACAGTTGTGTGTTTGTATGTTTGTATCAACTGTTGTGTGTTTGTATCAACAGTTGTGTGTTTGTATCAACTGTTGTGTGTTTATATCAACAGTTGTGTGTTTATATCAACTGTAGTGTGTTTATATCAACTGTAGTGTTTGTATCAACTGTTGTGTGTTTGTATCAACTGTTGTGTGTTTGTATCAACTGTTGTGTGTTTATATCAACAGTTGTGTGTTTATATCAACTGTAGTGTGTTTATATCAACTGTAGTGTTTGTATCAACTGTTGTGTGTTTGTATCAACTGTACTGTGTTTGTATCAACTGTTGTGTGTTTGTATCAAAAGTTGTGTGTTTGTATCAACAGTTGTGTGTTTATATCAACTGTAGTGTGTTTGTAACAACTGTAGTGTGTTTGTATCAACAGTTGTGTGTTTATATCAACTGTAGTGTGTTTGTATCAACTGTACTGTGTTTGTATCAACTGTTGTGTGTTTGTATCAACAGTTGTGTGTTTATATCAACTGTAGTGTGTTTGTATCAACAGTTGTGTGTTTGTATCAACTGTACTGTGTTTGTATCAACTGTTGTGTGTTTGTATCAACAGCTGTGTGTTTGTATCAACAGCTGTGTGTTTATATCAACTGTAGTGTGTTTGTAACAACTGTAGTGTGTTTGTATCAACAGTTGTGTGTTTGTATCAACAGTTGTGTTTATATCAACTGTAATGTGTTTGTATCAACTGTAGTGTGTTTGTATGAACAGTTGTGTGTTTATATCAACTGTAGTGTGTTTGTATCAACAGTTGTGTGTTTGTATCAACAGTTGTGTGTTTGTATCAACTGTAGTGTGTTTGTATCAACTGTAGTGTGTTTATATCAACTGTAGTGTGTTTGTATCAACAGTTGTGTGTTTGTATCAACAGTTGTATGTTTGTATCAACAGTTGTGTGTTTGTATCAACAGTTGTGTGTTTGTATCAACAGCTGTGTGTTTGTATCAACAGTTGTGTTTATATCAACTGTAGTGTGTTTGTATCAACTGGTGTGTGTTTGCATCAACAGTTGTGTGTTTGTTTCAAATGTAGTGTGTTTGCTTCAATAGTAGTGTTTTTTTTTCAACTGTAGTGTGTTTGTATGAACTGTTGTGTGTTTGTATCAACAGTTGTGTGTTTGTATCAACAGTTGTGTGTTTGTATCAACAATTGTGTGTTTGTATCAACAATTGTGTGTTTGTATCAACTGTAGTGTGTTTGTATCAACTGTAGTGTGTTTCGACTGTTGTGCGTTTGTATCAACTGTTGTGTTTGTTTAAACTGTAGTGTTTGTTTAAGCTGTTGTGTGTGTGTGTATGAACTGTTGTGTGCTTGTATCAACTGTTGTGTGTTTGTATTAACTGTTGTGTGTTTGTATGAATTGCTGTGTGTTTGTATGAACTGTTGTGTGTTGGAGTCAACTGTTGTGTGTTTGTATGAACTGTTGTGTGCTTGTATCAACTGTTGTGTGCTTGTATCAACTGTTGTGTGCTTGTATCAACTGTTGTGTGCTTGTATCAACTGTTGTGTGCTTGTATCAACTGTTGTATGCTTGTATCAACTGTTGTGTGCTTGTATCAACTGTTGTGTGCTTGTATCAACTGTTGTGTTTGTATGAACTGCTGTGTGTTTGTATGCACTGTTGTGTATTTGTATGCACTGTTGTGTGCTTGTATCAACTGTTATGTGCTTGTATCAACTGTTGTGTGCTTGTATGAACTGTTGTGTTTGTATGCACTGCTGTGTGTTTGTATGAACTGTTGTTTGTTTGTATCAACTGTTGTGTGCTTGTATCAACTGTTGTGTGCTTGTATCAACTGTTGTGTGCTTGTATCAACTGTTGTGTGCTTGTATCAACTGTTGTGTGCTTGTATCAACTGTTGTGTGCTTGTATGAACTGTTGTGTGCTTGTATGAACTGTTGTGTTTGTATGCACTGCTGTGTGTTTGTATGAACTGTGCGCTTGTATCAACTGTTGTGTGCTTGTATCAACTGTAGTGTGTTTGTATCAACTGTAGTGTGTTTCGACTGTTGTGCGTTTGTATCAACTGTTGTGTTTGTTTAAACTGTAGTGTTTGTTTAAGCTGTTGTGTGTGTGTGTATGAACTGTTGTGTGCTTGTATCAACTGTTGTGTGTTTGTATTAACTGTTGTGTGTTTGTATGAATTGCTGTGTGTTTGTATGAACTGTTGTGTGTTGGAGTCAACTGTTGTGTGTTTGTATGAACTGTTGTGTGCTTGTATCAACTGTTGTGTGCTTGTATCAACTGTTGTGTGCTTGTATCAACTGTTGTGTGCTTGTATCAACTGTTGTGTGCTTGTATCAACTGTTGTATGCTTGTATCAACTGTTGTGTGCTTGTATCAACTGTTGTGTGCTTGTATCAACTGTTGTGTTTGTATGAACTGCTGTGTGTTTGTATGCACTGTTGTGTATTTGTATGCACTGTTGTGTGCTTGTATCAACTGTTATGTGCTTGTATCAACTGTTGTGTGCTTGTATGAACTGTTGTGTTTGTATGCACTGCTGTGTGTTTGTATGAACTGTTGTTTGTTTGTATCAACTGTTGTGTGCTTGTATCAACTGTTGTGTGCTTGTATCAACTGTTGTGTGCTTGTATCAACTGTTGTGTGCTTGTATCAACTGTTGTGTGCTTGTATCAACTGTTGTGTGCTTGTATGAACTGTTGTGTGCTTGTATGAACTGTTGTGTTTGTATGCACTGCTGTGTGTTTGTATGAACTGTGCGCTTGTATCAACTGTTGTGTGCTTGTATCAACTGTTGTGTGCTTGTATCAACTGTTGTGTGCTTGTATCAACTGTTGTGTGCTTGTATCAACTGTTGTGTGCTTGTATGAACTGTTGTGTTTGTATGCACAGCTGTGTGTTTGTATGAACTGTTGTGTGCTTGTATGAACTGTTGTGTTTGTATGCACTGCTGTGTGTTTGTATGAACTGTGCGCTTGTATCAACTGTTGTGTGCTTGTATCAACTGTTGTGTGCTTGTATCAACTGTTGTGTGCTTGTATCAACTGTTGTGTGCTTGTATCAACTGTTGTTTGTATGCACAGCTGTGTGTTTGTATGAACTGTTGTTTGTTTGTATGAACTGTTGTGTGCTTGTATTAACTGTTGTGTGCTTGTATCAACTGTTGTGTGCTTGTATGAACTGTTGTGTGCTTGTATGAACTGTTGTGTGCTTGTATGCACAGCTGTGTGTTTGTATGCACAGCTGTGTGTTTGTATGAACTGTTGTTTGTTTGTATGAACTGTTGTTTGTTTGTATGCACTGCTGTGTGTTTGTATGAACTGTTGTTTGTTTGTATGAACTGTTGTGTGCTTGTATTAACTGTTGTGTGCTTGTATCAACTGTTGTGTGCTTGTATGCACTGCTGTGTGTTTGTATGAACAGTTGTGTCCGTGTTGCATTTCTTCACTTGTGGATGCATGGAGGTTTGCATGACAAAACGCAGCAAACAACGCATCCAACGTGTAGCGAACACTTTCTGCTCGTCGCACAACCGCAGCAATGTGCGAACAAACAATACCGTCACGTGTTTTGTGCGGCAAAAACACAACTTCAGCATGGAAGGAAACGTGCTGCCAAGGATCAGGCGGCCATCGGTCCAAGCCAGCACCGTGTTTGACGGTGGACATCTTAGACCATAGGGGAAAACAAAACTAAACGGATCAGGCTACAAAAGAACAAAAACACAACGCTGGAGAACAGCAAAGACTTACTCGTAGCGTCCACAAACAAAATACAAATGTCCCAACACGAAAGGGAGCAGCCGCACAATTTATTTAGAGTATTTTCTGGGCTATAGAGCGCACCGACATATAAGCCCCACCCACTAACTATAAGCCGCAGATATATAAGTTGTGAAATGAGTTATTTATATATATTATATATATTATTATATTATATACCTACTCAGTGGCCTAGTGGTTAGAGTGTCTGCCCTGAGATCGGTAGGTTGTGAGTTCAAACTATACTATAAAAAATGGGACCCATTACCTCCCTGCTTGGCACTCAGCATCAAGGGTTGGAATTGGGGGTTAAATCACCAAAAATGATTCCCGGGCGTGGCCACCGCTGCTGCTCACTGCTCCCCTCACCTCCCAGGGGGTGATCAAGGGTGATGGGTCAAATGCAGAGAATAATTTCGCCACACCTCGTGTGTGTGTGACAATCATTGGTACTTTTTTTTAATTTACAAAAAAATATTTTGCAAATGTTTATTTACCTACCTTAATTTTTTCCAAATGTCGGTAACACGGCAGTAAAACAGCTGACCAAACAAAACAGAAGTCATCGTCATGGACCCACTAAGTGCGGCAGCTAGCTTTCCAATCAGCTAAACAGACTCAATAACTCCACGGTGACGTTTTGGTGAATTTACTGAGGAATTTGTGAAACTGAAACGATACATAAAGAGTGCTAACACTCGTAAACGTTTTAGCATATTAGCGAGTGCTAACGACGACGCTAGTGCTAACGACGACGCTAGCTTGATTATGCATGAAAACACTCCGACAGACGTCACACACGAGACGGGTTAGTGAGTAAGAATTGTTTTAGTTATATTGTGAAACTTACAAATGTGGCTGGGAGTGATGAAGGAAGAATCCATACGAGTACAAACGCTATGGACGGCCGGAAGACGAAACACCACTGGTTCGAAGCGTTAAACAGCAGGAAAAACACTGTAAAGGTGAGCAAACTCGTCCAAAAGATGGCGCCATAGCACAAACAATAGCACTCCATTTAAATGTCTTTGCATGTGTTTAATAAAAACTATTTGCTTTTGTACGCCGTTTTATACGCCGCAGGGTTCAAAGCATAGGAAAAAAAAGTGGCAGCTTACAGTCTGGAATTTGCAGTCGTCTTGATTGTAATGACAAAAAACAGGTGCGGGGAATCGCTCAGGGACAAGCATGAAGGTGCTGCAGGAGAACACAAACAAAACAGGAAGTGCCACCAAAATAAGAGCGCTAAACCGGAAGGAAGGCACCAAACGCAGGAAACACGCCGACAAAGTCCAACTAGAGCATGATCCATACATGATGTATGGTCCCCGCTGATATCAGGATGGATCAATATTGGTATCGGCCGATACGCAAGGCTCCAAAGGCAAACGAAAGGAAAGACAGGAAGTGATGAGACGAATATCTACTGAGCACCAGGAAGCGTGAATAAAATCCATCCTACCGCTCGCTGGGCGTCCGTCCGCACGTCCACCGGGCAGCAGGTGAGAGGAAGGACTTGCTCGTCTTCCTCCTCACTGCCTCACCTGCACGCGCCTGCTGACTCAGCACTTCTGCCGACAGGTGTCATGGCGCCATCCTGGCGTCAGGGCGCGGGTGTCACATGTTGCCGGGAGAGGAGGAGAATAGCAAACACGCCCGAGGACGTTGAGGACGCCACCTCACCTGGCCAGGTGAGCTCAAGGTGCCGCCCTGATGTGGCCCGCCGCTAAGTGGGCCAGTGGCGGTCATGTGACATGCTCGCTGGCGAGGGGGGGTGTAGGGGGGTGTAGGCAAAAAGGAGAGAAGGCTGTTAGCGTGGTAGTTGGCGTCTTCGCCGTGGCTCCACAGGCGCCGGCGGCGGCTGCCCGGAGGCGAGCTCCTCCTCCTCCTCCTCCTCGGCGGGCTCCGTGTGTCGGCTCCCTGGCCCCAGACCGCTCTCACTCTCGCTCTCACTCTCGCTCTCGCTGTGGCGGTAGGAGGCGGACGGTCCGGTGAGGTGGACCGCTCTCATGTTTCAGAGAGAGGCGGGCGAGGAAGGTGTGAGCGACACGCCGCCTGGAGGAGTGTCAGCTGCTCTCTACCTCCTCTCTCCTCTCCTCTTCTTCTTTTACCTCCTCTCCTCTTCTACCTCCTCTCCTCTTCTACCTGTTCTCTTCTTCTACCTCCTCTCCTCTTCTACCTCCTCTCCTCTCCTCCCACAAGAACCACATCAGTGTCCTCCTTTAGTCCTCTTAGGAGGACTGTGGTCCTCCACCAGTCCGCTTGTGACCGAAGACTCCTGACTGAAGAAACATATCTCTCTCTCTCTCTCTCTCTCTCTCTCTCTCTCTTTCGACCGACTCCATGATGGAGAGATGCAGCGTTCTCTTGCTCGTTTTCTCTCCCTCCCTCTCTTTCTCTCCCTCCCTCTCCCTCTCTCTCTCAACTCCATGATGGAGGGATGGAGTGTGCTCTCTCTCTCTCTCTCTCTCTCTCTCTCTCTCTCTCATGACACCACGATGGAGAGATGCAGTGCTCTCGCACTCTCTCTCTCTTTGTCACACACTCCCTCTCTCTCTCTCTCTCCGCCTCTCTTTCTCGATTCCATGATGGAGAGATGCAGTTGTGTCTCTTTCACTCCCTATCCCTCTCTCTCAACTCCATGATGGAGGGATGCACACTCTCTATCTCTCTACCTTTGCTCTCTCTCTCTCTCTCGGTCACTCTTTCTCTCTTTCCCTATCTCTCTCTCTCTCCTTCTCTCCCCCTCTCGCTCTCTCTTTCTCGACTCCATGATGGAGAGATGCAGTTGTCTCTCTCTTTCACTCCCTATCCCAACCTCTCAACTCCATGATGGAGGGATGCGCACTCTCTCTCTCTCTCTCTCTCTTTGTCACTCTTTCTCTCTTTCCCTATCTCTCTCCCCCCCTCTCGCTCTCTCTTTCTCGATTCCATGATGGAGAGATGCAGTTCTCTCTCTCTTTCACTCCCTATCCCTCTCTCTCCCTCTCTCTCAACTCCATGATGGAGGGATGCGCTCTCTCTCTCACTGTCTCTCTCCCTCTCTCACTGTCTCTCTCTCTCTCTCCACCCTCTCTTTCTAGCTGTCTCCATGATGGAGGGATGCTCTCTCTCTCTCTCTCTCTCTCTCTCTCTCTCTCTCTGTCACTCTCTCTCTTTCCCTATCTCCCCCCCCCCCCTCTCGCTCTCTCTTTCTCGATTCCATGATGGAGAGATGCAGTTCTCTCTCTCTTTCACTCCCTATCCCTCTCCCTCAACTCCATGATGGAGGGATGCGCTCTCTCTCTCACTGTCTCTCTCCCTCTCTCACTGTCTCTCTCTCTCTCTCCACCCTCTCTTTCTAGCTGTCTCTATGATGGAGGGATGCTCTCTCTCTCTCTTCCTCTCTCCACCCTCTCTTTCTAGCTGTCTCCATGATGGAGGGATGATATCTCTCTCGCTCTCTCTCTTTCTAGCTCTCTCTCTCTCTCTCTCTCTCTCTCCCTCTCTCGCTTGGTCTTTCTCATACTGCCAGTTTCTCTCTCCCACGCTCTCTCTTGCTCTAATTCCCTTCTCTCTACCCTTTTCTCTCTCCCTCTCCCACTCACTCGCCCCCCCCTATTTCTGGGAAAAGGGGGCGGAGCTGCATCCTTGCTGGAATGAATTATATCTGCTTTTTACACACACACACACACACACACACACACACACACACACACACACACACACACACACACACACACACACACACACACACACACACACACACACCATGAAGTTTGCAGCCAGGAGGCAAACATGAGGAAATGCATGCAAGTGTTGGTCGTGAGCACAATCGAAGGGCACATTTACTTCAAAATAAAAATCAAAGAACCTAAAAATGGCACACAGAAAATATTCTCCATTTCCCCGGCCAGTTGAAAGTAACATTTTACAGCTTTTGTTTGTTGAATGTAAAACATTTAGAATGTGTTTTTGTTGGTTGAAGGTGATCTACCTGTGACAATGTGGCCTCCCTTGTCATTGCAAATATTCAAATAACATTTGTGCCGCAACAATGTTGTACTGTCAAGTTTTTAAAGGGGAACTGCACTTTTGTAGAGTTTTGCCTATCATTCAAAATCCCTTACGTGAGATGCACCTGAACTTCTAAATACACATCAATAAAAGTCAGCTAACAATGCAAATAACGGGAGTACACTATCCTGCGTATGACACTCTTTAAAAAACATGCAAAAAATGTACATGTGGTGACCTGAATATGAAGTA
Source organism: Nerophis lumbriciformis (assembly GCF_033978685.3). Taxonomy (NCBI): domain Eukaryota; kingdom Metazoa; phylum Chordata; class Actinopteri; order Syngnathiformes; family Syngnathidae; genus Nerophis; species Nerophis lumbriciformis. The sequence continues at coordinate 10,927,451 of NC_084568.2, forward strand.
TTAGCGATATTGTTATTATAAGCGCTGACGCAGACAAATTATTTTTAGAGAGCTAACTAGCTTATGCTGCTATATTGACACATTTAGCTGATGCATGGCCTCTGAGTTGGTGAAAGTTAATTCTAGATTATAAATCATGCCATCTCACCTGGATAGTTGAAGGTTGCGGACATAAACCCACAAGTCGGTCAACTTCGACATCCAACAATAGAGAGAAAGACACGGAAATACTCTGGTTTTTTAACCCTTTTTTGGGGATTATGATTAACTGTTCATGTAAGGGTGAAGACAAACATCCCATCAGTCTTAACCCCAGTGAGAGCAGACGTTGTACAGTAAGTGCTTGTTTTATCATGTGTTGTTGAAAGGAAAAGTCAATGTTGTGATGCTTCTGTGAAATTAATACACCACTGCATACTTAAAATGAGTAAAATATGTAAATATTACATGTTACTGTGAATGATACTACATTACATATATACTTACAGGATGTATTTAAAACCTTGATGGAGGTTTTTTTTAGAGCGCTTTATAGGCGGAATAGAGCGACTACCATTGGTTTTATTGATAGCTGACTTTCACTCACATTTATTCATGATTTAGAATGCATAAAAAAAGAAAAACACAGGTGTTCTTTTCTTACATAAGGATTGGGAATGATAGACAACATTTCCACCCCAAAAAGTGCAGTTTTCATTGAATTAATTCTAAAAATAAAACATTTTTTAACCGTCGCCTGACATTTGTCCCAAACGCTGTGGGGGAAAAAAAAAAAAAAAATTGTGGTATTGATGATTCAGCATCAATCCGCACATATACAGTCGTGGTCAAAAGTTTACATACACTTGTAAAGAACATAATGTCATGGCTGTCTTGAGTTTCCAATTATTCCTACAACTCTTATTTTTTTGTGATAGAGTGATTGGAGCACATACTTGTTGGTCACAAAAAACATTCATGAAGTTTGGTTCTTTTATGAATTTATTATGGGTCTACTGAAAATGTGAGCAAATCTGCTGGGTCAAAAGTATACATACAGCAATGTTAATATTTGGTTACATGTCCCTTGGCAAGTTTCACTGCAATAAGGCACTTTTGGTAGCCATCCACAAGCTTCTGGTTGAATTTTTGACCACTCCTCTTGACAAAATTGGTGCAGCTAAATTTGTTGGTTTTCTGACATGGACTTGTTTCTTCAGCATTGTCCACACGTTTAAGTCAGAACTTTGGGAAAGCCATTCTAAAACCTTCATTCTAGCCTGATTTAGCCATTCCTTTACCACTTTTGACGTGTGTTTAGGGTCATTGTCCTGTTGGAACACCCAACTGCACCCAAGACCCAACCTCCGGGCGGATAATTTTAGGTTGTCCTGAAGAATTTGGAGGTAATCCCATTTACTCTCTGTAAAGCACCAGTTCCATTGGCAGCAAAACAGGCCCAAAGCATAATACTACCACCACCATGCTTGACGGTAGGGATGGTGTTCCTGGGATTAAAGGCCTCACCTTTTCTCCTCCAAACATATTGCTGCTTTATCTGACATCACATGGACAAAGATAAGACCTTCTGGAGGAAAGTTCTGTGGTCAGATGAAACAAAAATGTAGCTGTTTGGCCACAATACCCAGCAATAAGTTTGGAGGAGAAAAGGTGAGGCCTTTAATCCCAGGAACACCATCCCTACCGTCAAGCATGGTGGTGGTAGTATTATGCTCTGGGCCTGTTTTTCTGCCAATGGAACTGGTGATTTAAATGGGACAACAAAAAAGGAGGATTACCTCCAAATTCTTCAAGACAACCTAAAATCATCAGCCCTGAGGTTGGGTCTTGGGCGCAGTTGGGTGTTCCAACAGGACAATGACCCCAAACACACATCCAAAGTGGTAACGGAATAGCTAAATCAGGCTAGAATTAAGGTTTGAGAATGGCCTTCCCAAAGTCCTGACTTAAACGTGTGGACAATGCTGAAGAAACAAGTCTCAAGTGTCACTGACAGTTGTCATTCACTTCAATTTCAGTGAATATCGCTCAAAAATGAATATCTGTAAATGTCTACTTTCACCGAAAAATATATCGAAATAAATATCGAATATCGAGTTTAAGTAAAAATATGTAGAGATATACTTTTTCGTCCATATCGCCCAGCCCTATTTACACGACTCTTAATGTAAATGAATATAAATACAAGTTTATTAATATGCTGATAACTATTACAAAATATCTTTAAAAAAAAAAAAGGTAATAATTTGACAGTGATTCTGTGACATACCGAACAGCCAATAATGTTGTGATTTAGGCTGCGTATTGACCAATAGGATTAAGTGCTTGTCTCTTGTCACTACAAAAATAGGTCACTTGGAAGTAAAAAGGGAAACAAACATGAACAAGGGGTAGATTAAAAAAAAAAAATCAAATGCTACTGACTTTAAAAAATTAATTCAACGTATATGAAACAAACCTTTAAGGAGGGGAGCCAGTATGAATCGAATCGTTACCCGCAAGAGTCGAATGGAATCGTGCGGTGCCCAAAGATTGATGGCCCTAATGGTCAATAGCGACAGAGAAGAAAAAAACTACCAAGGACCAGTCCAAATAATCAATGAGATAACATAATCAATGCAGATGGTTGAGTTGTGTTCAAGTCCAATTGGAAACCGGAGTGCTCTGATTGAGGTTCGGTGCGGCGATAAGCAACGAGCACTGGCAGAGTGCGCCAAGGCCACTTAAATCAGTTTCCATGACAACCGTGTGCAACTTTCCAAAATAAAAAAAAAAAAAGCAAAACACTTTATCTACTTTTCCTGACTGCACCGAGGGAGGTCAGGGTGGGTAAAAATAACGCGCCCCTTTCTTCCCGTCTGAGTCAAATAGTTCCAGTTTGTCCACGCCGACGCTTTCTTGCTTTATCCGCCGCTGTCAGCGTGCTTACTCTCGCTCCTCGCGCCGTCTGCGCCACAATGATCGCCATGGTTACCGGAAGCTAAGCCCGATGTACTACGCTCTTTTCTCCTCCTCTTATCCCTTGCTTCTTCTTCTCCTCCGTCCCCCCCCTCACTGTCGCTCGCTCTCTTTCTCTCCAAAAGCAACGTTTCATTGGGATGCACTGATTGGACAAAACATGCAAAATCCGCCAGCAAAGCAGGGCAACATGCCCGCCAGACGCCGCAGCTGACATGTGGACAGTTGATTATTGACTATTTTTTTTCAAACGGATTTTAATCAATAATCACACTAAAAAAAGAAGCGAAACAATGGAAAAGCTTGCAGAACCCGACGTTTTCAGCTAACTCTCTTTACATTGAAATGCAGAATAAAGTAGTGTGTTCTGTAGGTGACGGCGGAAGTGGATAGTGCACACCTCCCTAAAATCGTCACATTTCATGTGTCAGGTAAACATGGGGCCGTAAGACTCCCCTTCCTGCTGTAGTATCCGTAAGTCAGGGCGGCGACTCTGGTAACAAATACCCTAAAGCAGGGGTCCCCAAACTACGGCCCGCGGGAAGTCCCAAGTTAACCGCTTGTTACTAGGGATGTCCGATAAATGCGTTATAATGTAATATCGTAAATTATCGGTATCGTTTTTTTTTTTTTATCGGTATCGTTTTTTGTTTGTTTGTTTTTTTTTAATTAAATCAACATAAAAAACACAAGATACACTTACAATTAGTGCACCAACCCAAAAAAACTCCCTCCCCCATTTTCACTCATTCACACAAAAGGGTTGTTTCTTTCTGTTATTAATATTCTGGTTCCTACATTATATATCAATATATATCAATACAGTCTGCAAGGGATACAGTCCGTAAGCACACATGATTGTGCGTGCTGCTGGTCCACTAATAGTACTAACCTTTAACAGTTAATTTTACTCATTTTCACTAATTACTAGTTTCTATGTAACTGTTTTTATATTGTTTTACTTTATTTTTTTATTAAAGAAAATGTTTTTTATTTATTTATCTTATTTTATAAAAAAATTTTTAAAGTACCTTATCTTCACCATACTGGTTCCATTACCATATTTCCCGACTGCATATATCGGGTTGATATCGGTATCGGTAATTAAAGAGTTGACCATACCTGGTTGTCCGAATTAGGCATAATAATGTGTTAATTCCACGACTGCATATATCGGTTGATATCGGTATCGGTAATTAAAGAGTTGGACAATATCGGAATATCGGATATCGGCAAAAAGCCATTATCGGACATCCCTACTTGTTACTCTTGGTGTCTTCTAGCCACTCAGGCAAATCATATTGTCTGAAAATGCATTTTCCCATAACTATAACGTGACATGATCGCGCTTGCGCGGCTCCCGGCCAAATTGTTTTAACCCAATGCCGCCCCCCCGAGTCAAAAAGTTTGGAAACCCCTGCCCTAAAGCATGTGTCCAAACTTGACCGTTGGAAGTACTTTAAAAGAACAGCACAGCATTTACCTGGTTGACACAATCCAAACAACCTTCCCTAGTCATGGTGCAAAAATAAAAGCAACTAACATAAAGGTCAACAACACACGTGGTCCCATAACACAACCTGCTCACTGAACATTGTAGATATTATAAACACCATAAAAGAAAATCTAAATTACACCCATTTAAATCCATTGCAATGCATGATGGGAAAATGCAAAATACTCTCCATACTTATCCAGGTTTGGCGCATTTTAGCTGCTTGATATTTCTGATTGATTACAAAACTTTAAGGAGGTCGTCACGAAAGTAAACAAGGTAGGAGTCCAACTTTCACATACTCTTAATATCCAATTATATTAATTATGTATTCAACCAAAATATATGACACTGAAGTGTAGACCTGCTAAATTAACTAAAACAAAAGCGCGCCTGCTAATGTTATTATGCTAAAAAAATATATTACTTTGAAGTGTGTACCTGGACAATGTGTTTAAAATGCTAGCCTGCTATTGTTAGCATGCATCAAGTACCAACATATGACCAAGGTGTATACATACAAAATTAGTTAGCATACTAATGTTTGCATGCTAACGATTAAGCAACCGCGGTGACTTGAAATCTGCATCAACTCCAGAATAAATTTGCATTAGCCAGCAGACACTTCACTTTATACGTTTGTCCTACAATTAGCCAGAGTGAGGCTTTGATCACGTGACATTAGCAAACAGACACTTCACTTTATACTTGTGCCCTGAAAGTAGGCAGTGGGCAGAGTGAGGCTTGGATCACATGACATTAGCATCATGAAGGTATTTGGTCCAAACAATAAACAATACAAGCACGCCAACATATGTTCAAGCTGCACGCCAACAGCAACATATTGCAGCTCCGTCATATCCACCCACACCAGCCTCCATGTTGGACTCCAACACATCGGTGTCAGACATGCTCAGTTATTTATGGAAGATCATAACACCAGAAATAAACACACTCTAGATCTTGTAGACAAAAGGAAATGTAAGGTTGTGTGTTTGACAGTAATACTTGTAATACTGTAGTAGTACTAGTATATCTTGTATCAAGTTGAATTGAGAATGGATTCCGAATCAAATTGTAAAATCGTGTTTTAAGATTCACATCCCTATTAACAATAATATTAACAACAATAATACCAATAATAACTTATTTCTTATTACGTATTTCTCATTACTTATTTCTTTCTTGTCTGTTTTTTTTACAATGTTAACTTTTGTGCTATTTATATTGTGCGAATAAATAAATAAATAAATAATAATGACAATAACAACAACAATAATACTATGAAGAATAATAACAACAATAATATTGATAATAATAATAACAACAACAACATTTATAACAATCATAGTAACAATAATAATAATAACAACAACAATAATAATATCAATATTAATGTTAATAATGATAATGATATAATAATATCAACAACAATAATATTAATGATAATAATAATAATGGTAATAATACTACTACTAATAATGATAATAAAAACAACATTAATAGTAATTATAATAATGATAATAATAACAACAATAATATTAATAACAATAATAGTAACAATAACAAAAATGATAATAACAGCAACAATAATAATATCAATATTAATGTTAATAATGATAATGATATAATAATATCAACAACAATAATATTAATGATAATAATAATGATGGCAATAATAATAATAATGATAATAAAAACAACATTAATAGTAATTATAGTGATGATAATAATAACAACAACAACAATAATAATACCAATGATAATAATAACAATAATGATAATAATAACAGTTAATGATACAAATAATAACAATAATAATTATGGTAAATCTAATAACAACAACAACAACAACGATAATAACAATAATAATAACAGTAATAATAATAATAATAATAATAATAACAGTTATAATGATACAAATAATAACAACAATAATAACAACAATAATAATCATGGTAAATCTAATAACAACAACAACAATGATAATGATAATAACAATAATAATAACAGTAATAATAATAATAATAATAATAATAACAATAATAATGATAGTACAACTAATAATAACAACAACAACAACAATAATAATAATAATAACAATAATGATCATAACAACAGTTATAATGATACAAATAATGATAACAATAATAATCATGGTAAATCTAATAATAACAATGATAATAACAATAATAATAACAGTAATAATAATAATAATAACAATAATAATGATAGTACAACTAATAACAACAACAATAATAACAGCAATAATAATGATAATAACAATAATAATGACAGTAATAATGATGATAATAATAACAACAACAACAACAATAATAATAATAATCATGGTAAATCTAATAATAACAATAACAAAAACCATGATAATGATAACAATAATAATAACAGTAATAATAATAATAACAATAATAATGATAGTAAAACTAATAACAACAATAATAATGATAATAACAATTATAATGACAGTAATGATAATAATAATAATAATAACAAGAATAATAATAATAACAAGAATAATAACGATAGTAAATGTCTATGTTGGATGTCGAAGTTGACCAACTTGTGGGTTTATGTCCACAACCTTCTACTATCCAGGTGAGAGGCATGATTTATAATATAGAATTAACTTTCGCCAACTCAGAGGCGATGCAGCAGCTCAATATGTCAATATAGCAACATAAGCTAGTTAGCTCTTTGTGATCACGGCGCGGCTAAAAGTAGTTCCTCTGTGTTAACGCTTATAATAACAATATACAGTAGCTAATGTTAATATTCAGGTCACAACATGTAAATGGAGTATTGTTGGTGCTTTTTGGATGTTTTTTAAAGGGTTTTATGGGCGCAATAGCATACTTCCCTTAGCTGCATTGTTAGCCACCTCTTACTTGCCATATTTTACTATTTACAATGCATAAACAAAAGGGGAAAAAATGGTGTTCTTGTCTTACATAAGGATTGTGAATGATAGGCAACATTCCCCCCCAAAAGTGCAGTTCCCCTTTAAGAAAGGTGAGTCAAAAGTTAAAATATTAGAAATTCTGTCTGCGAGTGTGCAGGTGTAAAAAACCCAAAACCAGTGAAGTTGGCCCGTTGTGTAATTTGTAAATAAAAACAGAATACAATGATTTGCAAATCATTTTCAAATTATATTCAATTAAATAAACTGCAAAGACAAGATATTTAATGTTCGAACTGAGAATCTTATTTTTTTGTTGTTGCAAATAATCATTAACTTAGAATTTAATGGCAGCAACACATTGCAAAAAAGTTGTCACAGGGGCATTTTTACTCCTGTGCTACATGGCCTTTCCTTTTAACAACACTCAGTAAACGTTTGGGAACTGAGGAGACCAATTTTTGAAGCTTTTCAGGTGCAATTCTTTCCCATTCTTGCTTGATGTACAGCTTAAGTTGTCCAACAGTCCGGGGGTCTCTGTTGTGGTATTTTAGTCTTCATATTGCGCCACACATTTTCAATGTGAGACAGGTCTGGACTACAGACAGGCCAGTCTAGTACCCGCACTTTTTTACTATGAAGCCACGCTGCTGTAACATGTGACTTGGCATTGTCTTGCTGAAATAAGCAGGGGCGCCCATGATAATGTTGCTTGGATGGCAACATATGTTGCTCCAAAACCTGTATGTACGTTTCAGCATTAATGGCGCCTTCACAGATGTGTAAGCTACCCATGCCTTGGTCACTAATACACCCCCATTACATCACAGATGCTGGCTTTTACACTTTGCGCCTATAACAACCCAGATGGTTCTTTTCCTCTTTGTTCCGGAGGATACAACGTCCACAATTTGAAATGTGAACTCGTCAAACCACAGAAGACTTTTCACTTTGCATCAGTCCATCTTAGATGAGCTCGGGCCCAGCGGAGCCAGCTGCGTTTCTGGGTGTTGTTGATACATGGCTTTCGCTTTTGCATAGTAGAGTTTTAACTTGCACTTACAGATGTAGCGACGAACTGTAGTTACTGACAGTGGTTTTCTAAAGTGTTCCTGAGTCCATGTGGTGATATCCTTTACACACCGATGTCGCTTTTTGATGCAGTACCACCTGAGGGATGCTGCTTACGTGCAGTGATTTCTCCAGATTCTCTGAACCTTTTGATGATATTACAGACCGTAGATTGGTGAAATCCCTAAATTCCTTGCAATAGCTCGTTGAGAAATGTTGTTCTTAAACTGTTTCGACAATTTACTCAGGCATTTGTTCACAAAGTGGTGACCCTCGCCCCCATCCTTGTTTGTGAATGACTGAGCATTTCATGGAAGCTGCTTTTATACCCAATCATGGCACCCACCTGTTCCCAATTAGCCTGTTCACCTGTGGGACGTTCCAACTAAGTGTTTGATGAGCATTCCGCAACTTTATCAGTCTTTTTTGCCACTTTTGCCAGCTTTTTTGAAACATGTTGCGGGCATCAAATTCCAAATGAGCTAATATTTGCAAAAAAAAATTAAGTATCTTGTCTCTGCAGTCTATTCAATTGAATATAGGTTGAAAAGGATTTGCAAATCGTTGTATTCTGTTTTTATTTACATTTTACACGACGCGCCAACTTCACTGGTATTGTTTAACGAGGTGTACCTAATTTTGTGTTTGTTACGCCCCTCCTCCTTTTCATCTCAATATCGTCCCTCACAACTGAAGCAGAGCGAGATGCAAAAATGTCCTTACAAAGCAGAAGTGACCTCACTGTACACACGCACACACACACACACACACACACACACATACACACACATACACAGCGCGGTGGCCGCAGGGCCAAGCAGACCATGCATCATCAGCGTGTACGTCGTGCCTGGGGGTGACAGTTCTGCACAAGAGCTGGTGTTGGCCTGACAACTGCTCCCCCTCTCCCTCCTCGTCCTCCCTTTCTTTGCCTTTTAATTTGGTACAAACTGAAAAATGTAACGGCCTCACACACACGAGAGGGGAGAGATTAAAAGAGGGCGCCGCAGACCGTTATCACGCAGCGGCGGGTGCAGATATTTGTCACTGAGACACTATTGGATTTTTCCATCTCGCAGGATCTCACTTTTTTGTTATCCTTCACAGAAGCACAGTACAATAGTCTACTCTGATACTGTACTAGCAGGCACGGAGACTGACACATAGTAGCCATCAAAATCACACACTAACAGTGTGAGGCCGTGCTCCCTATTACAGTTGATGGAGCGTCTCATTACGGTACATCAAGCAACTCCCGGGTCTTCAGAATCATAAAGTCAGAGCACTTATTGTAACTCCTAACTCACCATGATGTTGAAATGAAAATGAGAATAACATGAATTATGTTACTTTTGCATAACATGACTCAGGTAAAAATGAAAAATAGTCCTACTGGAGTGAGTGTAAATGTATTTTGGCCTCATCCTTCACTTACAGTAGCAGTAGAGTGTAAAAACAAGTTGACTTGACACTTACACTATATTGCCAAAAGTATTTGGCCACCTGCCTTGACTCACATATGAACTTGAAGTGCCATCCCATTCCTAACCCATAGGGTTCAATATGATGTGGGTCCACCTTTTGCAGCTATTACAGCTTCAACTCTTCTGGGAAGGCTGTCCACAAGGTTGCGGAGTGTGTTTATAGGAATTTCCGACCGTTCTTCCAAAAGCGCACTGATGTTGGTCGAGAAGGCTTCTTTTTAATTCATCCCAAAGGGGTTCTATCGGGTTCAGGTCAGGACTCTGTGCAGGCCAGTCAAGTTCATCCACACCAGACTCTGTCATCCATGTCTTTAAAAGTTAAAAGTTAAAGTACCAATGATTGTCACACAAACACTAGGTGTGGTGAAATTTGTCCTCTGCATTTGACCCATCCCCTTGTTCACCCCCTGGGAGGTGAGGGGAGCAGTGGGCAGCAGCGGTGCCGCGCCCGGGAATCATTTTTGGTGATTTAACCCCCAATTCCAACCCTTGATGCTGAGTGCCAAGCAGGGAGGTAATGGGTCCCATTTTTATAGTCTTTGGTATGACTCGGCCGGGGTTTGAACTCACAACCTACCGATCTCAGGGCGGACACTCTAACCACTAGGCCACTGAGTAGGACCTTGCTTTGTGCACTGATGCACAGTCATGTTGGAAAAGGAAGGGGCCCGCTCCAAAATGTTTCCCACAAGGTTGGGAGCATGGAATTGTCCAAAATATTTTGGTACAATGGAGCATTTAAAGTTCCTTTCACTGGAACTAAGGGGCCAAGCCCAACTCCTGAAAAACCCAACCCACACCATAATTCCTCCTCCTCCAAATTTAACACTCGGCACAATGCAGTCTGAAATGTACTGTTCTCCTGGCAACCTCAGGCAGTCACGGCTCAGCAGCGGCTACACTTCCTTAGAGTCCTCGGGAAGTACAACCTGAAGCCTGACCTGCTGCTGACCTTCTACCGCTCGTCCATCGAGAGCCTGCTGACCTACTGTATTACGGTATGGTACGGCAGCTGCACTGCAGCAGACAGGGAGAGGCTGCAAAGAGTGGTCAAGACGGCTCAGAAGATCATCGGCCGCCCTCTCCCCTCTCTGACGGACATCTACACCTCCCGCTGCCTCAACAGAGCCAGTGCCATCATCAAGGACAGCACCCACCCTGGCTCTGACCTGTTCCACCTGCTGCCCTCTGGGAAGCGCTACAGGTGCATTAAAACCAAAACAAACAGGCTAAAGAACAGCTTCTTCCCCAAGGCCATAACCATCCTGAACGGACTGCCCCATTGTCCCTCATAACTGCCTTCTCTTTGGTGCAATAACCCATTCCACCAACCACCCTGTTTTTGTTTTGTTTTTTCATGTATATATTCATTTCACACCATATTCATTGCACTTCTACATTTTTTAAATTTTTATATATTTGCACATTGTTTTTCTAGCATGCACACATCGCACTGTATGGAATGGCATCAATCTCGTTACCTTGCGTAATGACAATAAAGCTGATTCTGATTCTGATTCTGATTCTGAACCTCCAAACCCAGACTGGTCCATCAGATTGCCAGATGGAAAAGCGTGATATATCACTCTAGAGAACGCGTCTCCACTGCTCTAGAGTCCAGCAGCGACGTGCTTTACACCACTGCATTCAACGCTCTGCATTGGACTTGGTGATGTATGGCTTAGATGAAGCTCTCTGCATACTGTACGTGGGCTAAATTGGAAGGTCACATGAAGTTTGGACCTCTGTCGCAACTGACTGTGCAGAAAGTTTTTGAACTATGCGCTTCAGCATCCGCTGACCCCTCTCTGTCAGTTTACGTGGCCTACCACTTGGTGGCTGAGTTGCTGTTGTTCCCAAACTCTTCACTTTTCTTATAATAAAGCCGACAGTTGACTTTGGAATATTCAGGAGCGAGGACATTTCACGACTGGATTTGTTGCACAGGTGGATCCTACGACAGTTCCACACTGGAAATCATTGAGCTCCTGAGAGCGGCCCATTCTTTCACAAATGTTTGTAGAAACAGTCTCCATGCCTCGGTGATGGATTTTATACACCTGTGTGCCAAGTGATTAGGACACCTGATTCTGATCATTTGGATGGGAGGCCAAATACTTTTGGCTATATAGTATATTTGTGATTCATTGTATACATAAAACCATATACAATTGTACAAACCCCATTTCCATAAGAGTTGGGAAATTGTGTTAGATGTAAATATAAACGGAATACAATGATTTGCAAATCATTTTCAACCCATATTCAGTTGAATATGCTACAAAGACAACATATTTGATGTTCAAACTGATAAACATTTTTTTTTTTTTGCAAATAATCATTAACTTTAGAATTTGATGCCAGCAACACGTGACAAAGAAGTTGGGAAAGGTGGCAATAAATACTGATAAAGTTGAGGAATGCTCATCAAACACTTATTTGGAAAATCTCACAGGTGAACAGCCAAATTGGGAACAGGTGGGTGCCATGATTGGGTATAAAAGTAGATTCCATGAAATGCTCAGTCATTCACAAACAAGGACGGGGCGAGGGTCACCACTTTGTCAACAAATGCGTGAGCAAAAAGTTGAACAGTTTAAGAAAATCTTTTCTCAACCAGCTATTGCAAGGAATTTAGGGATTTCACCATCTACGGTCCGTAATATCATCAAAGGGTTCAGAGAAACTGGAGAAATCACTGCACGTAAGCAGCTAAGCCCGTGACCTTCGATCCCTCAGGCTGTACTGCATCAACAAGCGACATCAGTGTGTAAAGGATATCAACACATGGGCTCGGGAACACTTCAGAAACTCACTGTCAGTAACTACAGTTGGTCGCTACATCTGTAAGTGCAAGTTAAAACTCTCCTATGCAAGGCAAAAACCGTTTATCAACAACACCCAGAAACGCCGTCGGCTTCGCTGGGCCTGAGCTCATCTAAGATGGACTGATACAAAGTGGAAAAGTGTTCTGTGGTCTGACGAGTCCACATTTCAAATTGTTTTTGGAAACTGTGAACATCAAATATCTTGTCTTTGTAGTGCATTCAATTGAATGTGGGTTGAAAAGGATTTGCAAATCATTGTATTCCATTTCTATTTACATCTAACACAATTTCCCAACTCATATGGAAACAGGGTTTGTACAATACTGCTCAAACTCGTCCAATTAAATTAACAAATGTATTAATTAATTTAAGTAAAACACATTTTATTAAATTGTATTTATTACATAAAATGCGAGTTTTAAGTCAAGTTGTTATCAGCAATATGAAGTCAATAAACAATACTTCCTCACATCTCTGCTCTTTGCTTGATCTGACCACACGCTTGGCTATGACAGTTGTCTGCCTGAAATATTTACAGACAATCATATATATATATATATATATATATATATATATATATATATATATATATGTCTTAATAAGGTTATCCAAAAAATAGTGCTCGATACCGTAGTAGAGCGCAATATATGTATGTGTGGGAAAAAAAATCACAAGACTATTTCATCTCTACAGGCCTGTTTCATGAGGGGGTTCCCTCAATCATCAGGAGATTTTAATGGGAGCATTCACAAGGCTTCTTTCTTTCAGGAACCAAAACCTGCGGAATACCACAGAACTCAGCAAACACATTTGGGACCTCAAAGACAATAATGTTGAATATTCAATAACATGGCAAATTCTTGCATCCAGCACACCTTACAATAGTGGTAATAAAAGATGCAACCTATGCTTGAAAGAGAAACTGTTTATTATTTACCGTCCAGACCTGTCATCCCTCAACAAGCGCAGCGAAATTGTAACAGCATGCCGCCACAGACGGAAACACCTCCTAGGTAACACATGAGCCAATCACCACGCCCCTATGCCAGCCTGTACCCACCCACTCTGTGCCCTATATAAACCATGGTATGTGAATGCTCCCATTAAAATCTCCTGATGATTGAGGGAACCCCCTCATGAAACAGGCCTGTAGAGATGAAATAGTCTTGTGATTTTTTTCCCCACACATACATATATATATATATATATATATATATATATATATATATATATATATATATATATATATTTATATATATATATATGTATACATATACATATATATACGTATGTATCTATGTATATATAGATACATACATATACACTTATATATATACGATATCGACGTCCCACTGGGGTGAGTTTTTCCTTGCCCGTATGTGGGCTTTGTACCGAGGATGTCGTTGTGGCTTGTGCAGCCCTTTGAGACACTTGTGATTTAGGGCTATATAAATAAAGATTGATTGATTGATTGATGATACACACACATATATAAATATATACACATACATACATATATATACAGTATATATATATATATATATATATATATATATATATATATATATATACATACACATACATATACACACCTATATGTACACATGAATATACACACACACATATATATATATATATATATATATATATATATACTGTATATATACACATACATATACACATACCTACATATATATACACATTTATATATATACACACATAGATACATATACACACATACATACATATATATATCCATATATACAGATACATATATATAAATATCCACAACTAGCACCTCATAATCAATATATCCTGTTCTATCTTTACTACGTGAACATTCTTTACAACGCATCCACTGACGTCTCCATTCACAAAGGCAGCAAGGTGCGCAGGAGGCTGTCGCCATGCCGACCGCATCCAAGTCCTCACCATCTTTCAGCACTTCCTTCTCTCGTCTATTTTAACTCTTTTGTAAAGGCGGCACAGTCAAGGTTGACGCGCATTGTTGCCTTTGTGCTCCGGAACATCCTCTCAGAGAATGGCGAGCTACTTGGATGACTGCGAAGTGAGAAGAAACGACATTCTTCAAGGTATCTTATCATGCAGGACTAAAAGCTTGACAGCAGGAAGTGAAAACACAAATGTCGGATTTTTTTTCTGTGCGTATTCATGTTTGTGTACTTCAGTCAGCTTGGACATTTGGCTCGAGAAGAAAAAAAGTATTGGAATTAAGTCTCTCTCAAGTACGACATTAAAAAGAAGAGGACTAGAACTTTTATTAGTAATGTATCACTAACATCCATAACAGTCACATTTTAAATAGTAATGTATTACCATCATGCATAACAGTCCAATTTTAATTTGACTGTTATGCACATTAGTGTGAATGAGTGAATGTGGAAATAGTCTCAAAGCGCTTTGAGTTCCTTAAAAAAAGGTAGAAAAGCGCTATACAAGTACAACCATATATATATATATATATATATATATATATATATATATATATATATATATATATATATATATATATATATATATATATATATTTAAATAGTCATTTATCGCCAGCATGCATAACAGTCAAATTTTAAATAGTAATGTATCGTCAACATGCATAACAGTCAAATTTAAATAGTCATGTATCGCCAACATGCATAACAGTCAAATTTTAAACAGTAATGTATCGTCAACATGCATAACAGTCAAATTATAAATAGTCATGTATTCCCAACATCCATAACAGTCACATTTTAAATAGTCATGTATAGCCAACATCCATAACAGTCATATTTTAAACAGAAATGTATCGCCAACATGCATAACAGTCAAATTAAAATAATCATGTATCGCCAACATTCATAACAGTCAAATCTTAAATAGTCATGTATCGCCAACTTTCATAACAGTCAAATTCGCCAACATTCATAACAGTCACATTTTAAATAGTCATGTATCGCCAACATGCATAACAGTCAAATTGTAAATACTAATGTATTTACCATCATGCATAACAGTCAAATTTTAAATAGTCATGTATCGCCAACATGCATAAATCAAATTTTAAATAGTCATGTATCGCCAACATGCATAACAGTCACATTTTAAATAGTCTTGTATCGCCAACATGCATAACAGTCACATTTTAAATAGTCATGTATCGCCAACATGCATAACAGTCAAATTTTAAATAGTAATGTATCGCCAACATGCATAACAGTCAAATTTTAAATAGTCTTGTATCGCCAACATGCATAACAGTCAAATTTTAAATAGTCATGTATTGCCAACATGCATAACAGTCAAATTTTAAATAGTCATGTATCGCCAACATGCATAACAGTCACATTTTAAATAGTAATGTATCGCCAACATGCATAACAGTCAAAGTTTAAATAGTCATGTATCGCCAACATGCATAACAGTCATATTTTAAATAGTAATGTATCGCCAACATGCATAACAGTCAAATTTTAAATAGTAATGTATCGCCAACATGCATAACAGTCAAATTTTAAATAGTCATGTATCGCCAACATGCATAACAGTCATATTTTAAATAGTAATGTATCGCCAACATGCATAACAGTCAAATTTTAAATAGTCATGTATCGCCAACATGCATAAGTCAAATTTTAAATAGTCATGTATCGCCAACATTCATAACAGTCAAATTATAAATAGTCATGTATTCCCAACATCCATAACAGTCATATTTTAAACAGAAATGTATCGCCAACATGCATAACAGTCAAATTTAAAATAGTCATGTATCGCCAACATTCATAACAGTCAAATTTTAAATAGTCATGTATCGCCAACATTCATAACAGTCAAATTCGCCAACATTCATAACAGTCACATTTTAAATAGTCATGTATCGCCAACATGCATAACAGTCAAATTGTAAATACTAATGTATTACCATCATGCATAACAGTCAAATTTTAAATAGTCATGTATCGCCAACATGCATAAGTCAAATTTTAAATAGTCATGTATCGCCAACATGCATAACAGTCACATTTTAAATAGTCTTGTTTCGCCAACATGCATAACAGTCACATTTTAAATAGTCATGTATCACCAACATGCATAACAGTCAAATTTTAAATAGTAATGTATCGCCAACATGCATAACAGTCAAATTTTAAATAGACATGTATCGCCAACATGCATAACAGTCAAATTTTAAATAGTCATGTATCGCCAGCATGCATAACAGTCAAATTTTAAATAGTAATGTATCGTCAACATGCATAACAGTCAAATTTAAATAGTCATGTATCGCCAACATGAATAACAGTCAAATTTTAAACAGTAATGTATCGTCAACATGCATAACAGTCAAATTTTAAATAGTCATGTATTGCCAACATGCATAACAGTCAAATTTTAAATAGTCATGTATCGCCAACATCCATAACAGTCACATTTTAAATAGTCATGTATCACCAACATGCATAACAGTAAATTTTAAATAGTCATGTATCGCCAACATGCAGAACAGTCACATTTTAAATAGTCATGCATCGCCAACATCCATAACAGTCATATTTTAAATAGTCATGTATCACCAACATGCATAACAGTCAAATTTTAAATAGTCATGTATCGCCAACATCCATAACAGTCATATTTTAAAAAGTCATGTATCACCAACATGCATAACAGTCAAATTTTAAATAGTCATGTATCGCCAACATGCATAAGTCAAATTTTAAATAGTCATGTATCGCCAACATTCATAACAGTCAAATTATAAATAGTCATGTATCGCCAACATCCATAACAGTCATTATTTAAATAGTCATGTATCACCAACATGCATAACAGTCACATTTTAAATAGTCATGTATCTCCAACATGCATAAGTCAAATTTTAAATAGTCATGTATTGCCAACATTCATAACAGTCAAATTATAAATAGTCATGTATTGCCAACATGCATAACAGTCACATTTTAAATAGTCATGTATCGCCAACATGCATAACAGTCACATTTTAAACAGTAATGTATCGTCAACATGCATAACAGTCATATTTTAAACAGTAATGTATCGCCAACATGCATAACAGTCAAATTTTAAATAGTCATGTATCGCCAACATGCATAACAGTCAAATTTTAAATAGTCATGTATTGCCAACATGCATAACAGTCACATTTTAAATAGTAATGTATCGCCAACACGCATAACAGTAAAATTTTAAATAGTAATGCATCGCCAACATGCATAACAGTCACATTTTAAATAGTAATGTATCGCCAACATGCATAACAGTCACATTTTAAATAGTCATGTATCGACAACATGCATAACAGTCACTTTTTAAATAGTAATGTATCGCCAACACGCATAACAGTCAAATTTTAAATAGTAATGTATCGCCAACATGCATAACAGTCACATTTTAAATAGTAATGTATCGCCAACATGCATAACAGTCAAATTTTAAATAGTCATGTATCGCCAACATGCATAACAGTCACATTTTAAATAGTCATGTATCGCCAACATGCATAACAGTCAAATTTTAAATAGTCATGTATCGCCAACATGCATAACAGTCATATTTTAAATAGTAATGTATCGCCAACATGCATAACAGTCAAATTTTAAATAGTAATGTATCGCCAACATGCATAACAGTCATATTTTAAATAGTAATGTATCGCCAACATGCATAACAGTCAAATTTTAAATAGTAATGTATCGCCAACATGCATAACAGTCAAATTTTAAATAGTCATGTATCGCCAACATGCATAAGTCAAATTTTAAATAGTCATGTATCGCCAACATTCATAACAGTCAAATTATAAATAGTCATGTATTCCCAACATCCATAACAGTCATATTTTAAACAGAAATGTATCGCCAACATGCATAACAGTCAAATTTAAAATAGTCATGTATCGCCAACATTCATAACAGTCAAATTTTAAATAGTCATGTATCGCCAACATTCATAACAGTCAAATTCGCCAACATTCATAACAGTCACATTTTAAATAGTCATGTATTGCCAACATGCATAACAGTCAAATTTTAAATAGTCATGTATCGCCAACATGCATAAGTCAAATTTTAAATAGTCATGTATCGCCAACATGCATAACAGTCACATTTTAAATAGTCTTGTTTCGCCAACATGCATAACAGTCACATTTTAAATAGTCATGTATCACCAACATGCATAACAGTCAAATTTTAAATAGTAATGTATCGCCAACATGCATAACAGTCACATTTTAAATAGACATGTATCGCCAACATGCATAACAGTCACATTTTAAATAGTCATGTATCGCCAACATGCATAACAGTCACATTTTGGATAGTCATGTATCGCCAACATGCATAAGTCAAATTTTAAATAGTCATGTATTGCCAACATGCATAACAGTCACATTTTAAATAGTCATGTATCGCCAACATGCATAACAGTCAAATTGTAAATACTAATGTATTTACCATCATGCATAACAGTCAAATTTTAAATAGTCATGTATCGCCAACATGCATAAATCAAATTTTAAATAGTCATGTATCGCCAACATGCATAACAGTCACATTTTAAATAGTCTTGTATCGCCAACATGCATAACAGTCACATTTTAAATAGTCATGTATCGCCAACATGCATAAGTCAAATTTTAAATAGTCATGTATTGCCAACATGCATAACAGTCAAATTTTAAATAGTCATGTATTGCCAACATGCATAACAGTCAAATTTTAAATACTAATGTATTTACCATCATGCATAACAGTCAAATTTTAAATAGTCATGTATCGCCAACATGCATAACAGTCACATTTTAAATAGTCATGTATCGACAACATGCATAACAGTCACTTTTTAAATAGTAATGTATCGCCAACACGCATAACAGTCAAATTTTAAATAGTAATGTATCGCCAACATGCATAACAGTCACATTTTAAATAGTAATGTATCGCCAACATGCATAACAGTCACATTTTAAATAGTAATGTATCGCCAACATGCATAACAGTCACATTTTAAATAGTAATGTATCGCCAACATGCATAACAGTCAAATTTTAAATAGTCATGTATCGCCAACATGCATAACAGTCACATTTTAAATAGTCATGTATCGCCAACATGCATAACAGTCAAATTTTAAATAGTCATGTATCGCCAACATGCATAACAGTCACATTTTAAATAGTCATGTATCGCCAACATGCATAACAGTCAAATTTTAAATAGTCATGTATCGCCAACATGCATAACAGTCATATTTTAAATAGTAATGTATCGCCAACATGCATAACAGTCAAATTTTAAATAGTAATGTATCGCCAACATGCATAACAGTCATATTTTAAATAGTAATGTATCGCCAACATGCATAACAGTCAAATTTTAAATAGTAATGTATCGCCAACATGCATAACAGTCAAATTTTAAATAGTCATGTATCGCCAACATGCATAAGTCAAATTTTAAATAGTCATGTATCGCCAACATTCATAACAGTCAAATTATAAATAGTCATGTATTCCCAACATCCATAACAGTCATATTTTAAACAGAAATGTATCGCCAACATGCATAACAGTCAAATTTAAAATAGTCATGTATCGCCAACATTCATAACAGTCAAATTTTAAATAGTCATGTATCGCCAACATTCATAACAGTCACATTTTAAATAGTCATGTATTGCCAACATGCATAACAGTCAAATTGTAAATACTAATATATTACCATCATACATAACAGTCAAAATTTTAAATAGTCATGTATCGCCAACATGCATAAGTCAAATTTTAAATAGTCATGTATCGCCAACATGCATAACAGTCACATTTTAAATAGTCTTGTTTCGCCAACATGCATAACAGTCACATTTTAAATAGTCATGTATCACCAACATGCATAACAGTCAAATTTTAAATAGTAATGTATCGCCAACATGCATAACAGTCACATTTTAAATAGACATGTATCGCCAACATGCATAACAGTCACATTTTAAATAGTCATGTATCGCCAACATGCATAACAGTCACATTTTGGGTAGTCATGTATCGCCAACATGCATAAGTCAAATTTTAAATAGTCATGTATTGCCAACATGCATAACAGTCACATTTTAAATAGTCATGTATCGCCAACATGCATAACAGTCAAATTGTAAATACTAATGTATTTACCATCATGCATAACAGTCAAATTTTAAATAGTCATGTATCGCCAACATGCATAAATCAAATTTTAAATAGTCATGTATCGCCAACATGCATAACAGTCACATTTTAAATAGTCTTGTATCGCCAACATGCATAACAGTCACATTTTAAATAGTAATGTATCGCCAACATGCATAAGTCAAATTTTAAATAGTCATGTATTGCCAACATGCATAACAGTCACATTTTAAATAGTCATGTATCGCCAACATGCATAACAGTCAAATTGTAAATACTAATGTATTTACCATCATGCATAACAGTCAAATTTTAAATAGTCATGTATCGCCAACATGCATAAATCAAATTTTAAATAGTCATGTATCGCCAACATGCATAACAGTCACATTTTAAATAGTCTTGTATCGCCAACATGCATAACAGTCACATTTTAAATAGTCATGTATCGCCAACATGCATAAGTCAAATTTTAAATAGTCATGTATTGCCAACATGCATAACAGTCAAATTTTAAATAGTCATGTATTGCCAACATGCATAACAGTCAAATTTTAAATACTAATGTATTTACCATCATGCATAACAGTCAAATTTTAAATAGTCATGTATCGCCAACATGCATAACAGTCACATTTTAAATAGTCATGTATCGACAACATGCATAACAGTCACTTTTTAAATAGTAATGTATCGCCAACACGCATAACAGTCAAATTTTAAATAGTAATGTATCGCCAACATGCATAACAGTCACATTTTAAATAGTAATGTATCGCCAACATGCATAACAGTCACATTTTAAATAGTAATGTATCGCCAACATGCATAACAGTCACATTTTAAATAGTAATGTATCGCCAACATGCATAACAGTCAAATTTTAAATAGTCATGTATCGCCAACATGCATAACAGTCACATTTTAAATAGTCATGTATCGCCAACATGCATAACAGTCAAATTTTAAATAGTCATGTATCGCCAACATGCATAACAGTCACATTTTAAATAGTCATGTATCGCCAACATGCATAACAGTCAAATTTTAAATAGTCATGTATCGCCAACATGCATAACAGTCATATTTTAAATAGTAATGTATCGCCAACATGCATAACAGTCAAATTTTAAATAGTAATGTATCGCCAACATGCATAACAGTCATATTTTAAGTAGTAATGTATCGCCAACATGCATAACAGTCAAATTTTAAATAGTAATGTATCGCCAACATGCATAACAGTCAAATTTTAAATAGTCATGTATCGCCAACATGCATAAGTCAAATTTTAAATAGTCATGTATCGCCAACATTCATAACAGTCAAATTATAAATAGTCATGTATTCCCAACATCCATAACAGTCATATTTTAAACAGAAATGTATCGCCAACATGCATAACAGTCAAATTTAAAATAGTCATGTATCGCCAACATTCATAACAGTCAAATTTTAAATAGTCATGTATCGCCAACATTCATAACAGTCACATTTTAAATAGTCATGTATTGCCAACATGCATAACAGTCAAATTGTAAATACTAATATATTACCATCATACATAACAGTCAAAATTTTAAATAGTCATGTATCGCCAACATGCATAAGTCAAATTTTAAATAGTCATGTATCGCCAACATGCATAACAGTCACATTTTAAATAGTCTTGTTTCGCCAACATGCATAACAGTCACATTTTAAATAGTCATGTATCACCAACATGCATAACAGTCAAATTTTAAATAGTAATGTATCGCCAACATGCATAACAGTCACATTTTAAATAGACATGTATCGCCAACATGCATAACAGTCACATTTTAAATAGTCATGTATCGCCAACATGCATAACAGTCACATTTTGGGTAGTCATGTATCGCCAACATGCATAAGTCAAATTTTAAATAGTCATGTATTGCCAACATGCATAACAGTCACATTTTAAATAGTCATGTATCGCCAACATGCATAACAGTCAAATTGTAAATACTAATGTATTTACCATCATGCATAACAGTCAAATTTTAAATAGTCATGTATCGCCAACATGCATAAATCAAATTTTAAATAGTCATGTATCGCCAACATGCATAACAGTCACATTTTAAATAGTCTTGTATCGCCAACATGCATAACAGTCACATTTTAAATAGTAATGTATCGCCAACATGCATAAGTCAAATTTTAAATAGTCATGTATTGCCAACATGCATAACAGTCACATTTTGGATAGTCATGTATCGCCAACATGCATAAGTCAAATTTTAAATAGTCATGTATTGCCAACATGCATAACAGTCACATTTTAAATAGTCATGTATCGCCAACATGCATAACAGTCAAATTGTAAATACTAATGTATTTACCATCATGCATAACAGTCAAATTTTAAATAGTCATGTATCGCCAACATGCATAAGTCAAATTTTAAATAGTCATGTATTGCCAACATGCATAACAGTCAAATTTTAAATAGTCATGTATTGCCAACATGCATAACAGTCAAATTTTAAATACTAATGTATTTACCATCATGCATAACAGTCAAATTTTAAATAGTCATGTATCGCCAACATGCATAACAGTCACATTTTAAATAGTCATGTATCGACAACATGCATAACAGTCACTTTTTAAATAGTGATGTATCGCCAACACGCATAACAGTCAAATTTTAAATAGTAATGTATCGCCAACATGCATAACAGTCACATTTTAAATAGTCATGTATCGCCAACATGCATAACAGTCAAATTTTAAATAGTCATGTATCGTCAACATGCATAACAGTCACATTTTAAATAGTCATGTATCGCCAACATGCATAACAGTCAAATTTTAAATAGTCATGTATCGCCAACATGCATAACAGTCATATTTTAAATAGTAATGTATCGCCAACATGCATAACAGTCAAATTTTAAATAGTAATGTATCGCCAACATGCATAACAGTCATATTTTAAATAGTAATGTATCGCCAACATGCATAACAGTCAAATTTTAAATAGTAATGTATCGCCAACATGCATAACAGTCAAATTTTAAATAGTCATGTATCGCCAACATGCATAAGTCAAATTTTAAATAGTCATGTATCGCCAACATTCATAACAGTCAAATTATATATAGTCATGTATTCCCAACATCCATAACAGTCATATTTTAAACAGAAATGTATCGCCAACATGCATAACAGTCAAATTTAAAATAGTCATGTATCGCCAACATTCATAACAGTCAAATTTTAAATAGTCATGTATCGCCAACATTCATAACAGTCACATTTTAAATAGTCATGTATTGCCAACATGCATAACAGTCAAATTGTAAATACTAATGTATTACCATCATGCATAACAGTCAAATTTTAAATAGTCATGTATCGCCAACATGCATAAGTCAAATTTTAAATAGTCATGTATCGCCAACATGCATAACAGTCACATTTTAAATAGTCTTGTTTCGCCAACATGCATAACAGTCACATTTTAAATAGTCATGTATCACCAACATGCATAACAGTCAAATTTTAAATAGTAATGTATCGCCAACATGCATAACAGTCAAAAGTTTGTCATTCAAAACAACACAAAAGTGTCTTAAAATGTTGATTGTAAGTTTTATCTTTACATGAATTAATGTCATTGCGTAAAATATTAATGTTAATGTGTGATACATTAATGGTAATGTTTATTAGATTAATGTTATTGTGATTGTGTGATAAAATAATGTTAATTTGTGGTGAATTAATATTAATTAATTAATTAATATTAATAAGTGACAGACTAATGTTAATATGTGATAGATTATTGTAAATTTGTGATAGATTAATGTTAATATGTGACAGATTAATGTCAATTTGTGATGGATTAATGTTAATGTATAAAATTTTAATGTTAATGTGTAATAGATTAATGTACATTTGTGACAGATTAATGTTAATGTGTGATATATTAATGTTTAATAGATTAATGTTATTGTTATAGATTAATGTTATTGTGATTGTGTGAAAAAAATGTTAAATTATGATGGATTCATGTATAAAAGATTAATGTTAATGTGTAATATATTGTTAATTTGTGATTGATTAATGTTAACGTGTGAGATATTAATGTTAATATTCAATACATTAATGTTAATGTTCAATAGATTCATGTTATTGTGAGATTAATGTTATTGTGTGATAGAATATTGTTAATTTTTGACAAATAGATATTGTGTGATGGATTAATGTAATATGTGATAGATTAATGTAATATGTGATAGATTCATGTTAAATTGTGATACATTCATGTCAATGTTTAATAAAGTAATGTTATTGTTTTAGATTAATGTTATTGTGAGATAAAATAATTTTAATTTGTGATAAATGATTGTTTATAATTGACAGACTAATGTTAATAAGTGATACTGTAATGTCAATTTGTGAAAGATGAATGTTAATGTGTGATATAGTAATGTTAATGTATGATATATTCATGTTAATGCTTAATAGATTAATGTTAATATGTGGTAGATTAATGTTATTGTGATTGTGTGATAGATTATTATTGATAAGTGACAGACTAATGTTAATATGTGATAGATTAATGTTAATGTTTATTAAAGTAATGTTAGTTTTAGATCATCAATGTTATTGTGATTGTGTGATAAAATAATGTTAATTTGTGATGGATTATTATTGATAAGTGACAGACTAATGTTAATATGTGATAGATTAATGTTAATATGTGATAGATTATGTTAATATGTGATAGATTCATGTTAAATTGTGATACATTCATGTCAATGTTTAATAAAGTAATGTTATTGTTTTAGATTAATGCTATTGTGAGATAAAATAATTTTAATTTGTGATAAATGATTGTTGATAAGTGACAGACTAATGTTAATAAGTGATACCGTAATGTCAATTTGTGAAAGATGAATGTTAATGTGTGATATAGTAATGTTTAATGTATGATATATTCATGTTAATGTTTAATAGATTAATGTTAATATGTGGTAGATTAATGTTATTGTGATTGTGTGATAGATTATTATTGATAAGTGACAGACTAATGTTAATATGTGATAGATTAATGTTAATGTTTATTAAAGTAATGTTAGTTTCAGATCAATGTTATTGTGATTGTGTGATAAAATAATGTTAATTTGTGATAGATTATTATTAAGTGACAGACTAATGTTAATATGTGATAGATTAATGTTATTATGTGATAGATTAATGTTAATATGTGATAGATTCATGTTAAATTGTGATACATTCATGTCAATGTTTGATAAAGTAATGTTATTGTTTTAGATTAATGCTATTGTGAGATAAAATAATTTTAATTTGTGATAGATTGTTGATAAGTGACAGACTAATGTTAATAAGTGATACCGTAATGTCAATTTGTGAAAGATGAATGTTAATGTGTGATATAGTAATGTTAATGTATGATATATTCATGTTAATGTTTAATAGATTAATGTTAATATGCGATAGATTAATGTTATTGTGATTGTGTGATAGAATAATGTTAATGTGTGATAGATTATTATTGATAAGTGACAGACTAATGTTAATATGTGATAGATTAATGTTAATGTTTAATAAAGTAATGTTAGTTTTAGATCAATGTTATTGTGATTGTGTGATAAAATAATGTTAATTTGTGATAGATTATTGATAAGTGACAGACTAATGTTAATATGTGATAGATTAATGTTAATATGTGATACATTCATGTTAATGTTTAATAAAGTAATGTTATTGTTTTAGATTAATGTTATTGTGAGATAAAATAATTTTAATTTGTGATAGATTATTGTTGATAAGTGACAGACTAATGTTAATATGTGATAGCGTAATGTCAATTTGTGAAAGATGAATGCTAATGTGTGATATATTCATGTTAATGTTTAATAGATTAATGTCAATATGTGATAGAATAATGTTAATGTTTAATAGATTAATGTTAATATGTGATAGAATAATGTTAATGTTTTATCAATTAATGTTAATATGTGATATCTTAATATTAATATGTGATAGATTCATGTTAATTTGTGATACATTCATGTTAATGTTTAATAAAGTAATGTTATTGTTTTAGATTAATGTTATTGTGATTGTGTGATAAAATAATGTTAATTTGTGATATATTATTATTGATAAAAGACAGACTAATGTTAATGTGTGATGGATTAATGTTAAATTGTGATATATTCATGGTAATGGTTAATAAAGTAATGCTATTGTTTTAGATGAATGTTATTGTGGGATGAAATAATTTTAATTTGTGATAGATTATTGTTGATAAGTG
This sequence comes from Nerophis lumbriciformis, assembly GCF_033978685.3. Lineage (NCBI taxonomy): Eukaryota > Metazoa > Chordata > Actinopteri > Syngnathiformes > Syngnathidae > Nerophis > Nerophis lumbriciformis. The sequence goes on from NC_084568.2 coordinate 10,954,708, forward strand.
ACAGACTAATGTTAATATGTGATAGATGAATGTTAATGTGTGATATGTTAATGTTAATGTGTGATATATTCATGTTAATGTTTAATAGATTAATATTAATATGTGATAGATTAATGCTATTGTGATTGTTAATGTGTGATAGATTGTTAACATGTGATAGATTAATGTTAATATGTGATACATTCATGTTAATGTTTAATAAAGTAAAGTTATTGTTTTAGATCAATGTTATTGTGATTGTGATAAAATAATGTTAATTTGTGATAAATTATTATTGATAAGTGACATACTAATGTTAATATGTGATAGATTAATGTTAATGTGTGATTGATTAATGTAATCTATCAAAATATCTCTCCATCTATTGACATATGTATCCATCTGTCAAGAGTCTATCAACCTATCTCGCTACAGTATCTATATCTACCTACCTACCTGTCCATCTAAGTGCTTCAAAGGATCAGAATAAATCAAATACATATACAGTACACAGACCAACTGTAATTTATTCCAGAATAAATGATGTGTGTGCAGAAGAATTGAGTGACAGCGTGTGTTGGTTGGACTCAGCTCCTTCTACTCCTACCTAACGTATTTCCAAGAAAAAAACAAGTGGAAATGTGGACATTGCATAAAATATGAATATTCTACCTGCCACAACAACAATAAGCAACCCCAGCCAATATCCAAGATGCTATGCTAATTAGCGATGCTAATCATGCAAGCCTCATATTACTATACTGTAACGCTGAAGTGAAACTAAAGCCAACAATATTGTGTACATCAAAACTCTTTTTATTATAAAGTTGCTGCACGCAGAGTGTGTGCAGAAGCAGCTGCTGGCAGACAGCAGGCGGGAGGAATACCAAGATGGCAGGCGGGGGAGGCGGGGCACGCTTGGCGCCGAAAAAAAAAAAGCACAATTGATGAAGCACAATTGTTTTTTTTCTAAAACACCCTTTTTTCAAAACTTTTAATTTAAAACAGACAGTACTTGCGTGTGCACTTCTTTAAGTCACGTCTGTGTGAGAGTGAACGGAAGAAAAGCTGTGAGTCGTTTTTTTGGGGCCACCTGTTGGTTAGCATTTTTACATGCATTACACCTCAAATACAAAACGAGGGAGAAATTCATCGTTAATTAATCACAAAAAATTATATAATTGTGTGACTATAATAATAATCATTTTATTCCTCAAATTATACCACTTTTTCAGGGTATATCTCTTTAACTATCTAACAAAATTTCCCAGATTTCCCCATTTTTAGCTAATTTTGCAGGTGTACGCTTTAGAGTCAAATATTTTGTTATTTCACGCATGCTAACTGTTAGCATGATAACTCTTTTTAGCTATATTTTGCAGGTGTACATTTCAGACAAGTATTTTGGTACTTAATGCATGCTAACTGTTAGCATGTTAATTATTTTTCGATCATTTTGCAGGCGTACACCTCAGACTCAAATATTTAGTTATTTAACGCATGCTAACTGTTCGCATGTTAACTTTGTTTCACTATTGTTGTTGGTACACACCTGAGAGTCAAGTATTTTGGTACTTAATGCATGCTAACTGTTAGCATGTTAAATATTTTTTGATAATTTTGCAGGGGTACACTTCAGACTCAAATATTTAGTTATTTCAGGTACGCTAACTGCTAGCATGTTAACTTTTTTTTTTAATTTGTTGGTGGTGTATGCCTGACAGTCAAGAATTTTGGTACTTAATGCATGCTAACAGTTAGCATGCTAATTATTCTTTGCTAATTTTGCAGGCGTACACCTCGGAGTCAAATATTTAGTTTTTTCGCGCATTCTAACTGTTCGCATGTTAACTCTTTTTAGCTGATTTTCCTGGTATACACCTCAGAGTCAAGTATGTTGGTACTTGATGCATGCTAACTATTAGCATGTTAACCTTTTTTAGCTAATTTTGCGGGTGTACGCCTCAGAGTCAAATGTTTTCTTATTTCACGCATGCTAACTGTTAGCATAATAACCCTTTTTAGCTAATATGGCATATGTACACCTCAGATTCAAGTATATTGTTATTTCACGAACGCTAACTGTTAGCATGTTAACTCGTTTTAGCTATTTTTAGCAGGTGTACACCTCAGACTCAAATAATTTGTTCTTTTACGCATGCTAACTGTTAGCATGATTACTCTTTTTAGCTAATTTTGCAAGTGTACGCCTCAGATTTAAGTATTTTATTTTACGCATGTTAAATGTTAGCATGATAACTTTTTTTTAGCTAATTTTGCAGGGGTACACCTCAGACTCAAATATTTAGTTATTTCACGCACGTTAACTGTTCGCATGTTAACTTTTCCCCCCGCAATTTTTGTAGGTACACACCTGAGAGTCAAGTATTTTGGTACTTAATGCATGCTCACTGTTAGCATCTTGATTCTTCTTTGCTAATTTTGCAGACGTACACCACGGAGTCAAATATTTTGTTTCTTCACGCATTCTAACTGTTCGCATGTTAACTCTTTTTAGCTAATTTTCCTGGTATACACTTTAGAGTCAAGTATTTAGTTATTTCACGTACGCTAACTGTTAGCATGTTAACTCCTTTTTAGCTATTTTTTGCAGGTGTACATCTCAGACTCAAATATTTTGTTATTTTGCGCATGCTAACTGTTAGCATGATAACTTTTTTTAAATTTTTTTTTTAGCTAATTTTGCAGTTGTACACCTCAGACTCAAATATTTAGTTATTTCACGCACGGTAACTGTTAGGATGTTAACTTTTTCGCTATTTTTGTAGGTATACATCTGAGAGTCAAGTATTTTCGTACTTAATGCATGCTAACTGTGAGCATGTTAATTCTTCTTTGTTAATTTTGTATACCTAAGAGTCAAATATTTAGTTTTTTTCAAGCATTCTAACTTATAGCCTGTTAACTCTTTTTAGCTAATTTTCCTGGTATACACCTCAGAGTCAAGTGTTTTGGTACTTGATGCATGCTAACTGTTAGCATGTTAATTCTTTGTTGCTAATTTTGCAGGCGTACACCTCGTAGTCAAACATTCAGTTTTTTCACGCATTCCAACTGTACATCTCAGACTCAAATATTTTGTTATTTTACGCATGCTAACTGTTAGCATGATTAATCTTTTTAGCTAATTTTGCAGGTGTACACATCAGATTGAAGTATTTTATTTTACGCATGTTAAAAGTTAGCATGATAACTTTTTTTTTTAGTTAATTTTGCAGGGGTACACCTCAGAGTCAAGTATTTTGTTATTTCACGCAGTCGAACTGTTAGCATGTTAACTCGTTTTAGCTATTTTTGCAGGTGTACATCTCAGACTCAAATATGTTGTTTTACGCATGCTAACTGTTAGCATGATTACTCTTTTTTTAGCAAATTTTGCAGGTGTACACCTCAGATTGAAGTATTTTATTTTACGCACGTTAAAAGTTAGCATGATAACTTTTTTTTTTTAGCTAATTTTGAAAAAAACAAATCTTGTTATTTCACGCATGCTTACTATTAACATAACTCTTTTTAGCTAATTTTAAAATATACAGCTCAGAGTCAAATATTGTTATTTTATACATGTTAACTGTTAGCATGTTAAATATTTTTGCTCATTCTGCAAGTCGCATATTTTTTTTGGTGCCATCTGGCTAGCGCGCTAACTGTTAGCATTACAGTCGCACGCAACTTCTATGCAGAATGTTTTTTCTGGTTATATTTTCAGATTCATTATTGACATATATCACACAACGGAGCAACAACACAACCAATGTTTGCACCCGCAGCCGAGTAGCAACATTTTAAAGCGCATACAGAGCCATACAAAGCCACTTATACTTTAAATGCAACTCATTCTACGATTGAATTAGGAGGTTGCCTACAGCCACAGCTGTGAATGCCAATGTGTGCCAATTGTAGACCAGGCAAGTGCAGATGGAATCATTTCATATCCACTTTGAAATTTGTGACGTCTTGACAACAAAGAAGCTGCCTGGCGACTAATTAATGTCCATGAATGTTCCAGTGGATCGTCACGTCACAGCAGGGAGAGGCAGGAAGGTTCCATAACATGTCTACCGTTGTCTGCTTGGCCAGCTGTCACTCAAAGCGAGGACGAGCTCGTTTGCAGTCTCTCTCTCTCTCTCTTTCCCCACTTAAAAGTCAGTCACATCACAGCAGCCCACGGAGGTGAAAGACACAGGTGGTTATGTAATCTACTGTACACGCCGCTTTGCATCAACATCTCTGCGCACCTGGCTTATTGAGACACTCACACATTCACTTTTCACTCCTCCACTCTTTAACATCTCACGTTATATCACATACAACAACGTAATAAATGTCCTATATCACATACAACAATGTAGTAGATGTCATATATCCCATACAACAATGTAATATATGTCATATAGCACATATGGAATAGGTGTCATATATCCCATACAACAATGTAGTACATGTCATATATCACATACAATATAATATGTCATACAGTACATACAACATAATAGATGTCATATATCACATACAACAATGTAATAGATGTCATATATCACATACAACAATGTAGTAGATGTCATATATCACATACAACAACGTAGTAGATGTCATGTATCACATACAACAACGTAGTAGATGTCATATATCACATACAACAATGTAATATATGTCATATCACATACAACAATGTAGTAGATGTCATATATCACATACAATCTAATAGATGTCATATATCACATACAACAATGTAATTTGTCATATATCACATACAACAATGTAATATATGTCATATCACATACAACAATGTAGTAGATGTCATATATCACATACAATCTAATAGATGTCATATATCACATACAACAATGTAATATGTCATACATCACATACAACAACGTAATAGATGTCATATAGCACATATGGAATAGGTGTCATATATCCCATACAACAATGTAGTAGATGTCATATATCACATACAACAATATAATATGTCATACAGTACATACAACATAATAGATGTCATATATCACATACAACAATGTAATAGATGTCATATCACATACAACAATGTAATAGATGTCATATCACATACAACAATGTAATAGATGTCATATCACATACAACAATGTAATAGATGTCATATATCACATACAACAAAGTAATAGATGTCATGTATCACATCCAACAACGTAATAGATGTCATATATCACATACAACAAAGTAATAGATGTCATGTATCACATTCAACAACGTAATAGATGTCATATATCACATACAATGTAGTAGATGTCATATATCACATACAACAACGTAATAGATGTCATATATCACATACAACAATGTTATAGATGTCATATATCACATCCAACAAAGTAATAGATGTCATGTATCACATCCAACAACGTAATAGATGTCATATATCACATACAACAATGTAGTATATGTCATATCACATACAACAATGTAGTAGATGTCATATATCACATACAATGTAGTAGATGTCATATCACATACAACAATGTAATGTCATATATCACATACAACAACATAATAGATGTCATATATCACATACAACAACGTAATAGATGTCATATATCACATACAACAATGTAGTAGATGTCATATATCACATACAACAACTTAATAGATGTCATATATCACATACAACAACGCAATAGATGTAATATAGCACATACAACGTAATATATGTCATATAGCACATACAACAACATAATATATGTCATATATCACATACAACAACGTAATAAATGTCATATATTAATAGATTGCATGTATCACATACAATGTAATAGATGTCATATATCACATGCAACACCGTAATAGATGTCATACATCACATACAACTTAATAGATGTCATATATCACATGCAACACCGTAATAGCTGTCATATATCACATACAACAATGTAATATATGTCATATATCACATACAACGTAATAAATGCCATATAGTAATAGGTGTAATATATCACATACAACAATGTAATAGATGCCATATATCACATACAACAATGTAAAATATGTCATACATTACATACAACATAATAGATGTCCTATATCACATACAACAATGTAATATATGTCATATATCACATACAACATTGTAATCGATGTCATATCACATACAACAACGTAATAGATGTCATATATCACATACGACAATGTAATATGTCATACATCACATACAACAACGTAATAGATGTCATATAGCACATATGGAATAGGTGTCATATATCCCATACAACAATGTAGTAGATGTCATATATCACATACAACAATATAATATGTCATACAGTACATACAACATAATAGATGTCATATATCACATACAACAATGTAATAGATGTCATATCACATACAACAATGTAATAGATGTCATATCACATACAACAATGTAATAGATGTCATATCACATACAACAATGTAATAGATGTCATATATCACATACAACAAAGTAATAGATGTCATGTATCACATCCAACAACGTAATAGATGTCATATATCACATACAACAAAGTAATAGATGTCATGTATCACATTCAACAACGTAATAGATGTCATATATCACATACAATGTAGTAGATGTCATATATCACATACAACAACGTAATAGATGTCATATATCACATACAACAATGTTATAGATGTCATATATCACATCCAACAAAGTAATAGATGTCATGTATCACATCCAACAACGTAATAGATGTCATATATCACATACAACAATGTAGTATATGTCATATCACATACAACAATGTAGTAGATGTCATATATCACATACAATGTAGTAGATGTCATATCACATACAACAATGTAATGTCATATATCACATACAACATAATAGATGTCATATATCACATACAACAACGTAATAGATGTCATATATCACATACAACAATGTAGTAGATGTCATATATCACATACAACAACTTAATAGATGTCATATATCACATACAACAACGCAATAGATGTAATATAGCACATACAACGTAATATATGTCATATAGCACATACAACAACATAATATATGTCATATATCACATACAACAACGTAATAAATGTCATATAGTAATAGATTGCATGTATCACATACAACTTAATAGATGTCATATATCACATGCAACACCGTAATAGATGTCATACATCACATACAACTTAATAGATGTCATATATCACATGCAACACCGTAATAGCTGTCATATATCACATACAACAATGTAATATATGTCATATATCACATACAACGTAATAAATGTCATATAGTAATAGGTGTAATATATCACATACAACAATGTAATAGATGCCATATATCACATACAACAATGTAAAATATGTCATACATTACATACAACATAATAGATGTCCTATATCACATACAACAATGTAATAGATGTCATATATCACATACAACATTGTAATCGATGTCATATCACATACAACAACGTAATAGATGTCATATATCACATACGACAACGTAATAGATGTCATATATCACATACAACAATGTAATAGATGTCATATATCACATACAACAATGTAGTAGATTTCAATTGATTCTTCCCTGTAGGCCATGGCCATAAATTGATTCTATCGCAAAAATTGTGTTTTTCTTGTTGCAGAGGGTTTAAAAGTTTTTTAAAAATGTATGTTTAATTTCCCCTTCTTGCTCCGGCATATTTTTTGCCCCCAGGAGCTCATTTCCTTAAGGAAATTCACACACCTAGTAAAACATGGTCAATGCTAACGCCAACGAGAGGGAGACCAAAGAAAAGAAAAGTGTTGTCAGTGGTTTGGTTTTGCGGCAACAGGCGTGGAACCAATGACTGCACGCCGCAAAGTTTGTTTAAAAAAGACAGCAGCACAACAAACTTATTCTTGCATCTGAAACTCAAGCGTTCTGATCCAGTCGAGTGGGAGAAATGCAACTCTTTACGAGGCCATCAACATAACAACAACAACAACAAGACGTGTTAGAGATGTGCTGCCCAAACAGTGAAAAAGCTTATTTTTATCCACCCATTAAAACTATAGAGACCTCCTAATGCTACATTTTAATTAGTTTTTCTTTTCAATACAGAAAATTTGAGTTTGTACTCAAATGTTGGAGTTTATTTATTATTATATTTATTTATTCAAGACAAAAGTTGTACCTACTATAGGAAACTCTATATTAAATAACTTTATTTGTTCAGAACAATGTATATTTATTTTCTGTTATCTACAATAGCTACATTTCGTCTGTTTAGTTTTTGGAAAATAATGTTCTACAATTGATATCTGTTCTAAAAAGAACCCACTTCATAAAATGTTTTATTTTGCAAAGAGTAAGATGCTGTGTCATTCCAAACGACTGTAAATTCCAGACATGCGGCTTATAAAACGGTGTGGCTAATTTATGGATTTTTCTTCGCTGACGGCCAAAATGCAAATAGTTAAAAAACATTTTTTTTGTACTTTCAGCCGGGAGGATAAGTGCCGTTCCGCCTTCTTGCCGTCCATAGCGTTGCTACTCGTATGGATTCTTCATTCATAACTTCAAGCAACGTTTGTACATTTTACAATATAACTAAAACAATTCTTACTTCCTAAACCGTCCCATGTGTGATGTCTGTAGGAGTGTCAAGAATATTTGTACCTGCTATCGTAATGTAATAGCGTTGTTGGTGTTAGCTATTATGCTAACACGTTGACAAGTGCTCAGTAAATTCACCAATATGTCACCGTAGAGTTATTGAGTCTGTTTAGCTGATTGGAGAGCTAGCTTCCGCAGCTAGTGGGGTCCATGACGATGACTTCTGTTTTGTTTGATCAGCCGTTTTACTGCTGTGTTACAGTCATCGTTTGGAAACAATTAAGGTATGTAAATAAACATTTACACAATAATTATGTGTAAATAACTCATTTCACAACGTATATATCTGCGGCGTATAGTCCAGTGCGGTTAATATGTGGAAAAACTTGTATCCCTAAAAAATAGTGGGTGCGGCTTATATACGGTACTAGTTTTTGATCAAATAAAAATTAAACTTGTTTTGAATTATCTCTGTCACTTCTATTCATTGGTTTCCTTTAAAAATCGTATTTTTGGTGAATAAATCTGACTTTTTTTAGGACATATTTTCCAGGCTTACCTTTCTATAAAAATGTGTTCATATTTTTCTATTTCTAGAACAGATTAATTGGATTTCCAACAATTTAGAACATTTGTTTTGGATTTGGTAACACCTTTAGAAATAGATCAGTCATTCTCTAACTGTGGTACGCAAGCGCCATCTAGTGGTACGTTAAAGAATCGGTTAAATAAAGTACAGTTTTTTCTTTTCTTTTATTTAAACACAGTGTGACTGTTCAAAGGGTGTGTAATAAAGCTATTAAATATTAAGAGTGTCAAAAAAAATTAGATTTTTGAATGAATCGCGATTCTTACTTGTAATGATTCCTAATTGAATAATTCGTAATTGAGAAAAAACAAAAAAAAACAAAAAAACATTTTTGCCCTGTGTATATATTTAGAGTGCCACACAAAAAAAGATGACTCAGAAAACACAAGCTTGCGCTGTCTCTTCACCACTTGTATCATCTAGATCAGGCATGTCTAAACTTTTAACACTGATGGCCGCATACCGAAAACTCAAAGCATTCAGGGGCCATTTTGCTATTTTTTTTATTTTCAAAACCATTAGGGCGCCCCTTAGTTTTGGTGAATGTTAAAGGTCCTGGGCACCCGAAAGGTTCCCAGTCATTAATGTATTAAAAATTAGTCATATATAATTCTTTTTACTTTCAAGACTTAAATATATATATAGATCAACTTCAGATCTCACCATTGACACAGTTTTAGTCATTTGTTAATGTTTTATATCCTTTAAAAAAAAAAAAAGAAAAGAAAAGAAAACCCTGTTTTTTATGGCAACAACATGAAATATGCAGTATTTTCCCCAAAACGTTTAACATTTTTTAATATGTGATGTGAAGTCATTGGAGCTTTAAAAGCATATATCATTCATAACACCTTTACTTTTGATCCAAAAGGCCGCCACTTGAGATGTCCGATAATATCGGTAGTCCGATAAATGCTTTAAAATGTAATATCGGAAATGATCGGTATCGGTTTCAAAATTATCGGTATCGGTTTCAAAATGTAAAATGTATGACTTTTTAAAATGTCGCTGTGTACACGGACGTAGGAAGAAGTACAGAGCGCCAATAAACCTTAAAGACACTGCCTTTGCGTGCCGGCCCAATCAAATATCTACGGCTTTTCACACACACAAGTGAATGCAAGGCATATTAGGTCAACAGCCATACAGGTCACACTGAGGGTGGCCGTATAAACAATTTTAACACTGTTACAAATATGCACCACACTGTGAACCCACACCAAACAAGAATGACAAACACATTTCGGGAGAACATCCGCACCGTAACACAACATAAACACAACAGAACAAATACCCAGAACCCCTTGCAGCACTAACTCTTCCGGGACGCTACAATATACACCCCCCGCTACCCCCTACACCGCCCACCTCAACCTCCTCATGCTCTCTCAGGGAGAGCATGTCCCAAATTCCAAGCTGCTGTTTTGAGGCATGTTAAAAAAAAAAATGCACTTTGTGACTTCAATAATAAATATGGCAGTGCCATGTTGGCACTTTACATAAATTGAGTGGATTTATTTTTGGAAAACCTTGTTACATTGTTTAATGCATCCAGCGGGGCATCACAACAAAATTAGGCATAATAATGTGTTAATTCCACGACTGTATATATCGGTATCGGTTGGTATCGGAATCGGTAATTAAGAGTTGGACAATATAGGAATGTTGGATATCGGCAAAAAAGCCATTATCGGACATCCCGAGCCGCCACTCATAAAAGTGTTAAAAATAAGTCATGTATCAATACATATTATTATTACTTTCACACTTAAATCTTTCGATAAACTGCAGATCTATCCATTGATTATAAGTGTTGTTGTTTTTGAGCAATGGCAGTTTTACAGTAAAAACAGGCTACATGGCAGCTTGATGTTATTAAGAGTCAACATTGCAACCTTTACTTGTTACATTTCACCTGTTTGCTCTTTTATTCCACTTTTTTTTTTGTAGTAATAGTATTCTTAAAAAATTATGTTGTGGGCCGTGAACAAATTAGCCGCCCCCAGGCCACACTTTGGACACCCCTGATCCCGATGAACTCTTCTCACCGAAATCGGATAATTATCATCCCTTTTGGTCATTATGAGCACTTAAACGCAGTTCATAAAGTCCAACATCCAGTTATGAAAGTGAAAGTGAAAGTACACTTATAGCCCCATGTTGCTCTTTAAGAACATTAAAGCCTAAAAAGCCGGTTAGGTGGCGCTGGCAGCTCGTTCAGGAGCTTAACGGGTTTCTGGTCGTCCGTTCATCTAAAAAGCAAATCAGTGTTTACCTTTCATCATGAAGCAGAGAAACCAGGAAGTTGCAACAATTCATTTAATGAATGTTTTGATTGGGACTTAACGAGCTTCTTAATTGAAGCGATAAACTAACTTTTTGGACTCCCGCTAATTAGCATTTGATAGCTTTTTGTCGGACCCAGTGATGAAAATGAAAAAGTTTACAAGGTTGAACAAAAACCTAATGAAAAATAATACTTCCAAAGGGACTTTAATTGGTGTGCCTGCTTTGCTTGTTCTTTGGCATTCAGCAGCTTTCTTGGCCTCAACAAGGACCTTCAAGATAAGAAGACAAATATAAACTAGAATTTGCAATTCTGGCAGGAATGCCCTATGTGAAAGGCATGAACACCGGGAATTTGGGGAAAGGGAAAACATGTTTTGCGTTTGATATATCGGAAGAGTAGTGTGGGTGGATGGTTGAAAGGTCCAAATCGGGTTTAAAAATGGCGCACCATTTTAAAAATGTTGGGCATTGTAGATAAGTCCATACATTTGAATTCAAATTCCTCAGAAATTTGGGAATTTCGGAAAAAACGGGAATTTATGAAAATATTGAGACTAGCACAATTGTCCTAAATGTTATGAATGGGTTGGTGTTGGAATTTTTGGAATCGGTTGAAAAACGTTGACGTAGTAACAGTTTGAATTGAGAATGGGTGTTTCGGAAATGCTGGAATTTCGGGAAAACGGGGAATTTGTACGAAGAGAAAAAACAGAAGTTATCCCGACTAAGTTGAATGTTTTGAAGGTGGAATGGTCAAAAACGATTAAAAAATGTGGACCGTGAGAACTTTCCAGGGAGAGGTCAAAATATGGCTTTGGAAAATCGGGAATTCCTGGAATTTTTTTGAACTTGAAAAATGGTAGTTTGGTTTTCCAAAGTGAGCGGGGTGTGTGGATGTTGGAATGGGTTCGAATTGGATCGGGTAGAAAATAGCACATTTTACGAATTTAGCGCATTGTAGAACGATGAATTTGTCCATTCATTTGAATGGCAATTTCCTGGAAATTTTGAGATGTCAGGAAAACCGTGAATTTATGAAAATATTGATACTAGCACACTTGTCCTAGATGATATGAATGGGTTGGTGTTGGAATTTTTGGAATCGGTTGAAAAATGTTGACGTAGTAACAGTTTGAATTGAGAATGGGTGTTTCGGAAATGCTGGAATTTCGGGAAAACGGGGAATTTGTACGAAGAGAAAAAACAGAAGTTATCCCGACTAAGTTGAATGTTTTGAAGGTGGAATGGTCAAAAATGATTAAAAAATGTGGACCGTGAGAACTTTCCAGGGAGAGGTCAAAATAGGGCTTTGGAAAACCGGGAATTCCTGGAATTTTTTTGAACTTGAAAAATGGTAGTTTGGTTTTCCAAAGTGAGCGGGGTGTGTGGATGTTGGAATGGGTTCGAATTGGATCGGGTAGAAAATAGCACATTTTAAGAATTTAGCGCATTGTAGAACGATGAATTTGTCCATTCATTTGAATGGCAATTTCCTGGAAATTTTGAGATGTCAGGAAAACCGTGAAGTTATGAAAATATTGTTGCTCGCACAATTGTCCTAAATGATATGAATGGGTCGGTGTTGGAATTTTTGGAATCGGTTGAAAAATGTTGACGTAGTAACAGTTTGAATTGAGAATGGGTATTTCGGAGTTCCTGGAATTTCGGGAAAACCGGGAATTTGTACAAATAAAAAAAACAGGAGCGTTTGTTGTCCGGACTAAGTAGAAGGTTTTGAAGGTGGAATGGTCAAAAACGGTTAAAAAATGTGGACTGTTAGAACTTTCCAGGAAGAGGTCAAAATAAGGCTTTGGAAAAACGGGAATTCCTAGAATTTTTTTTTAACTTGGATAATGGTAGTTTGATTGTTCAAGGTGAGTGGAGTGTGTGGATGTTGGAACGGTTCGAATCGGATGAGAAATGTGGGATATGTGGGTAGACGGTTGAAAGGTTGGAATGGGGTAAAGAAAACATTTTAAGAATTTAGGGCCTTGTAGAACTATGTATATGTCCATTTATTTGAAAGGGAATTTCCTGGAAATTTGGGGATTTAGAAAAAACCAGGAATTTATGAAAATATTGATACTAAAACAAATGTCCTAGATGATATGAATGGGTTGGTGTTGGAATTGTTGGAATCGGTTGAAAAATGTTGACGTAGTAACAGTATGAATTGAGAATGGGTATTTCGGAAATCCTGGAATTTCGGGAATTTGTATAAAGAACAAAAACAAGAGTTTTTGTCCCGACTAAGTAGAATGTTTTGAAGGTGGAATGGTCAAAAACGGTAAAAAAATGTGGACTGTGAGAACTTTCCAGGAAGAGGTCAAAATAGGGCTTTGGAAAACTGGGAATTCCTGGAATTTTTTTGAACTTGGAAAACGGTAGTTTGGTTGTCAAAGGTGAGTGGAGTGTGTGGATGTTGGATCGGTTCCAATCGGATGAGAAATGTGGGCGGATAGTTGAAAGGTTGGAATCGGGTAAAAAATGGCGCAACATTTTAAGGATTTAGCGCATTGTAGAACGATGAATATGTCCATTTATTTGAATGGGAATTTCCTGGAAATTTGGAGATTTTGGAAAAACCAGGAATTTATGAAAATATTGATACTAAAACAAATGTCCTAGATGATATGAATGGGTTGGTGTTGGAATTTTTGGAATCGGTTGAAAAATGTTGATGTAGTAACAGTTTGAATTGAGAATGGATATTTCGGAGTTCCTGGAATTTCGGGAAAACAGGGAATTTGTACGAATAAAAAAAACAGGAGCGTTTGTTGTCCAGACTAAGTAGAACGTTTTGAAGGTGGAATGGTCAAAAACGGTTAAAAAATGTGAACTGTGAGAACTTTCCAGGAAGAGGTCAAAATAAGGCTTTGGAAAAACGGTAGTTCCTGGAATTTTTTTTAACTTGGAAAATGGTAGTTTGGTTGTCCAAGGTGAGGGGAGTGTGTGGACGGTGAAATGGTTCGAATCGGATGAGAAATGTGGGATATGTGGGTGGATGGTTGAAAGGTTGGAATGGGGGTAAAAAAAACAACTTAAGAATTTAGGGCATTGTAGAACTATGTATATGTCCATTTATTTGAATGGGAATTTCCTGGAAATTTGGGGAGTTCGGGAAAACCGTGAATTTATGAAAATATTGATACTAGCACACTTGTCCTAGATGATATGAATGGGTTGGTGTTGGAATTGTTGGAATCATTTGAAAAATGTTGACGTAGTAACAGTTTGAATTGAGAATGGGTATTTCGGAGTTCCTGGAATTTCTGAAAAAACGTGAATTTGTATGAAGAAAAAACAGGAGTGTTTGTTGTCTGGACTAAGTAGAATGTTTTGAAGGTGGAATGGTCAAAAATGTTTTAAAAATGTGGACTGTGAAAACTTTCCAGAAAGAGGTCAAAATAGGGCTTTGGAAAACTGGGAATTCCTGGAATTTTTTTGAACTTGGAAAACGGTAGTTTGGTTGTCCAAGGTGAGTGGAGTGTGTGGATGTTGGATCGGTTCCAATCGGATGAGAAATGTGGGCGGATAGTTGAAAGGTTGGAATCGGGTAAAAAAATGGCGCAACATTTTAAGAATTTAGCGCATTGTAGAACGATGAATATGTCCATTTATTTGAATGGGAATTCCCTGGAAATGTTGGGATTTCGGGAAAACTGGGAATTTATGAAAATATTGATACTCGCACACTTGTCCTAGATGATATGAATAGGTTGGTGTTGGAATTTTTGGAATCGGTTGAAAAATGTTGACGTAGTAACAGTTTGAATTGAGAATGGGTATTTCAGAAATCCTGGAATTTCGGGAAAACCGGGAATTTGTATAAAGAACAAAAACAAGAGTTTTTGTCTCGACTAAGTAGAATGCTTTGAAGGTGGAATGGTCAAAAACGGTAAAAAAAATGTGGACTGTGAGAACTTTCCAGGAAGAGGTCAAAATAGGGCTTTGGAAAACTGGGAATTCCTGGAATTTTTTTGAACTTGGAAAATTGTAGTTTGGTTGTACAAGGTGAGTGGAGTGTGTGGATGGTGGAACGGTTGGAATCGGATGAGAAATGTGGGTGGATAGTTGAAAGGTTGGAATCGGGTAAAAAATGGCGCAACATTTTAAGGATTTAGCGCATTGTAGAACTATGTATATGTCCATTTATTTGAATGGGAATTTCCTGGAAATTTGGGGATTTAGGAAAAACCAGGAATTTATGAAAATATTGATACTAAAACAAATGTCCTAGATGATATGAATGGGTTGGTGTTGGAATTGTTGGAATCGGTTGAAAAATGTTGACGTAGTAACAGTATGAATTGAGAATGGGTATTTCGGAAATCCTGGAATTTCGGAAATTTGTATAAAGAACAAAAACAAGAGTTTTTGTCTCGACTAAGTAGAATGCTTTGAAGGTGGAAAGGTCAAAAACGGTAAAAAAAAATGTGGACTGTGAGAACTTTCCAGGAAGAGGTCAAAATAAGGCTTCGGAAAAACGGGAATTTCTAGAATTTTTTTAAACTTGGATAATGGTAGTTTGATTGTTCAAGGTGAGTGGAGTGTGTGGATGGTGGAACGGTTCGAATCGGATGAGAAATGTGGGATATGTGGGTAGACGGTTGAAAGGTTGGAATGGGGTAAAGAAAACATTTTAAGAATTTAGGGCCTTGTAGAACTATGTATATGTCCATTTATTTGAAAGGGAATTTCCTGGAAATTTGGGGATTTAGGAAAAACCAGGAATTTATGAAAATATTGATACTAAAACAAATGTCCTAGATGATATGAATGGGTTGGTGTTGGAATTGTTGGAATCGGTTGAAAAATGTTGACGTAGTAACAGTATGAATTGAGAATGGGTATTTCGGAAATCCTGGAATTTCGGGAATTTGTATAAAGAACAAAAACAAGAGTTTTTGTCCCGACTAAGTAGAATGTTTTGAAGGTGGAATGGTCAAAAACGGTAAAAAAAAATGTGGACTGTGAGAACTTTCCAGGAAGAGGTCAAAATAGGGCTTTGGAAAACTGGGAATTCCTGGAATTTTTTTTAACTTGGAAAACGGTAGTTTGGTTGTCCAAGGTGAGTGAAGTGTGTGGATGTTGGATCGGTTCCAATCGGATGAGAAATGTGGGCGGATAGTTGAAAGGTTGGAATCGGGTAAAAAATGGCGCAACATTTTAAGGATTTAGCGCATTGTAGAACTATGTATATGTCCATTTATTTGAATGGGAATTTCCTGGAAATTTGGGGATTTAGGAAAAACCAGGAATTTATGAAAATATTGATACTAAAACAAATGTCCTAGATGATATGAATGGGTTGGTGTTGGAATTTTTGGAATCGGTTGAAAAATGTTGATGTAGTAACAGTTTGAATTGAGAATGGATATTTCGGAGTTCCTGGAATTTCGGGAAAACAGGGAATTTGTACGAATAAAAAAAACAGGAGCGTTTGTTGTCCAGACTAAGTAGAACGTTTTGAAGGTGGAATGGTCAAAAACGGTTAAAAAATGTGAACTGTGAGAACTTTCCAGGAAGAGGTCAAAATAAGGCTTTGGAAAAACGGGAGTTCCTGGAATTTTTTTTAACTTGGAAAATGGTAGTTTGGTTGTCCAAGGTGAGGGGAGTGTGTGGACGGTGAAATGGTTCGAATCGGATGAGAAATGTGGGATATGTGGGTGGATGGTTGAAAGGTTGGAATGGGGGTAAAAAAAACAACTTAAGAATTTAGGGCATTGTAGAACTATGTATATGTCCATTTATTTGAATGGGAATTTCCTGGAAATTTGGGGGGTTCGGGAAAACCGTGAATTTATGAAAATATTGATACTAGCACACTTGTCCTAGATGATATGAATGGGTTGGTGTTGGAATTGTTGGAATCGGTTGAAAAATGTTGACGTAGTAACAGTTTGAATTGAGAATGGGTATTTCGGAGTTCCTGGAATTTCTGAAAAAACGTGAATTTGTATGAAGAAAAAACAGGAGTGTTTGTTGTCTGGACTAAGTAGAATGTTTTGAAGGTGGAATGGTCAAAAATGTTTTAAAAATGTGGACTGTGAGAACTTTCCAGGAAGAGGTGAAAATAGGGCTTTGGAAAACTGGGAATTCCTGGAATTTTTTTGAACTTGGAAAACGGTAGTTTGGTTGTCCAAGGTGAGTGGAGTGTGTGGATGTTGGATCGGTTCCAATCGGATGAGAAATGTGGGCGGATAGTTGAAAGGTTGGAATCGGGTAAAAAATGGCGCAACATTTTAAGAATTTAGCGCATTGTAGAACGATGAATATGTCCATTTATTTGAATGGGAATTCCCTGGAAATGTTGGGATTTCGGGAAAACTGGGAATTTATGAAAATATTGATACTCGCACACTTGTCCTAGATGATATGAATAGGTTGGTGTTGGAATTTTTGGAATCGGTAGAAAAATGTTGATGTAGTAACAGTTTGAACTGAGAACGGGTATTTTGGAAATCCTGGAATTTCGGGGAAAACGGGGAATTGGTACGAAGAAAAAACAAAACAGAAGTTGTCCCAACTAAGTAGAATGCTTTGAAGGTGGAATGGTCAAAAACGGTTAAATAATGTGGACTGTGAGAACTTTCCAGGAAGAGGTCAAAATAGGGCTTTGGAAAACTGGGAATTCCTGGAATTTTTTTGAACTTGGAAAATGGTAGTTTGGTTGTGCAAGGTGAGTGGAGTGTGTGGATGGTGGAACGGTTGGAATCGGATGAGAAATGTGGGTGGATAGTTGAAAGGTTGGAATCGGGTAAAAAATGGCGCAACAATTTAAGAATTTAGCGCATTGTAGAACGATGAATCTGTCTATTTGAATGGGAATTTCCTGGAAACTTTGGGATGTCAGGAAAACCGTGAATTTATGAAAATATTGTTGCTAGCACAATTGTCCTAAATGTTATGAATGGGTTGGTGTTGGAATTTTTGGAATCGGTAGAAAAATGTTGATGTAGTAACAGTTTGAACTGAGAACGGGTATTTTGGAAATCCTGGAATTTCGGGGAAAACGGGGAATTGGTACGAAGAAAAAACAAAACAGAAGTTGTCCCAACTAAGTAGAATGCTTTGAAAGTGGAATGGTCAAAAACGGTTAAATAATGTGGACTGTGAGAACTTTCCAGGGAGAGGTCAAAATAGGGCTTTGGAAAACCGGGAATTCCTGGAATTTTTTTTTTTTTTTTACTTGAAAAATGGTAGTTTGGTTGTCCAAGGTGAGCGGAGTGTGTGGATGGTGGAATGGGTTTGAATCGGATGAGAAATGTGGGATATGTGGGTAGATGGTTGAAAGGTTGGAATCGGGTAAAAAATGGCACAACATTTTAAGAATTTAGGGCGTTGTAGAACTAAGAATATGTCCATTTATTTGAATGGGGATTTCCTGGAAATTTGGGGATTTCGGGAAAACCGGGAATTTATGAAAATATTGATACTAGCACAATTGTCCTAGATGATATGAATGGGTCGGTGTTGGAATTGTTGGAATCGGTTGACAAATGTTGACGTAGTAACAGTTTGAATTGAGAATGGGTATTTCGGAGTTCCTGGAATTTCTGAAAAAACGTGAATTTGTATGAAGAAAAAACAGGAGTGTTTGTTGTCTGGACTAAGTAGAATGTTTTGAAGGTGGAATGGTCAAAAATGTTTTAAAAATGTGGACTGTGAAAACTTTCCAGAAAGAGGTCAAAATAGGGCTTTGGAAAACTGGGAATTCCTGGGATATTTTTGAACTTGGAAAACGGTAGTTTGGTTGTCCAAGGTGAGTGGAGTGTGTGGATGTTGGATCGGTTCCAATCGGATGAGAAATGTGGGCGGATAGTTGAAAGGTTGGAATCGGGTAAAAAATGGCGCAACATTTTAAGAATTTAGCGCATTGTAGAACGATGAATATGTCCATTTAATTGAATGGGAATTCCCTGGAAATGTTGGGATTTCGGGAAAACTGGGAATTTATGAAAATATTGATACTCGCACACTTGTCCTAGATGATATGAATAGGTTGGTGTTGGAATTTTTGGAATCGGTTGAAAAATGTTGACGTAGTAACAGTTTGAATTGAGAATGGGTATTTCAGAAATCCTGGAATTTCGGGAAAACCGGGAATTTGTATAAAGAACAAAAACAAGAGTTTTTGTCTCGACTAAGTAGAATGCTTTGAAGGTGGAATGGTCAAAAACGGTAAAAAAAAATGTGGACTGTGAGAACTTTCCAGGAAGAGGTCAAAATAGGGCTTTGGAAAACTGGGAATTCCTGGAATTTTTTTGAACTTGGAAAATGGTAGTTTGGTTGTGCAAGGTGAATGGAGTGTGTGGATGGTGGAACGGTTGGAATCGGATGAGAAATGTGGGTGGATAGTTGAAAGGTTGGAATCGGGTAAAAATGGCGCAACATTTTAAGAATTTAGCGCATTGTAGAACGATGAATTTGTCCATTCATTTGAATGGGAATTTCCTGGAAATTTGGGGATGTCAGGAAAACCGTGAATTTATGAAAATATTGTTGCTAGCACAATTGTCCTAGATGATATGAATGGGTTGGTGTTGGAATTGTTGGAATCGGTTGAAAAATGTTGACATAGTAACAGTTTGAAGTGAGAATGGGTATTTCGGAGTTCCTGGAATTTTGGAAAAAAACGTGAATTTGTATGAAGAAAAAAATCAGGAGCGTTTGTGGTCCCGACTAAGTAGAATGTTTTGAAGGTGGAATGGTCAAAAACGTTTAAAAATGTGGACTGTGAAAACTTTCCAGCAAGAGGTGAAAATAGGGCTTTGGAAAACCGGGAATTCCTGGAATTTTTTTGAAATTGGAAAATTGTTGTTTGGTTGTGCAAGGTGAGTGGAGTGTGTGGATGGTGGAACGGTCGGAATCGGATGAGAAATGTGGGTGGATAGTTGAAAGGTTGGAATCGGGTAAAAAATGGCGCAACAATTTAAGAATTTAGCGCATTGTAGAACGATGAATCTGTCTATTTATTTGAATGGGAGATTCCTGGAAATTTTGGGATGTCAGGAAAACCGTGAATTTATGAAAATATTGTTGCTAGCACAATTGTCCTAAATGTTATGAATGGGTTGGTGTTGGAATTTTTGGAATCGGTTGAAAAATGTTGACGTAGTAACAGTTTGAATTGAGAATGGATATTTCGGAGTTCCTGGAATTTCTGAAAAAACGTGAATTTGTATGAAGAAAAAACAGGAGTGTTTGTTGTCTGGACTAAGTAGAATGTTTTGAAGGTGGAATGGTCAAAAATGTTTTAAAAATGTGGACTGTGAAAACTTTCCAGGAAGAGGTCAAAATAGGGCTTTGGAAAACTGGGAATTCCTGGAATTTTTTTGAACTTGGAAAACGGTAGTTTGGTTGTGCAAGGTGAGTGGAGTGTGTGGACGTTGGATCGGTTCCAATCGGATGAGAAATGTGGGCGGATAGTTGAAAGGTTGGAATCGGGTAAAAAATGGCGCAACATTTTAAGAATTTAGCGCATTGTAGAACAATGAATTTGTCCATTCATTTGAATGGGGAATTTCCTGGAAATTTGGGGATGTCAGGAAAACCGTGAATTTATGAAAATATTGTTGCTAGCACAATTGTCCTAAATGTTATGAATGGGTTGGTGTTGGTATTTTTGGAATCGGTAGAAAAATGTTGACGTAGTAACAGTTTGAACTGAGAACGGGTATTTTGGAAATCCTGGAATTTCGGGGAAAACGGGGAATTGGTACGAAGAAAAAACAAACAGAAGTTGTCCCAACTAAGTAGAATGTTTTGAAGGTGGAATGGTCAAAAACGGTTAAATAATGTGGACTGTGAGAACTTTCCAGGGAGAGGTCAAAATAGGGCTTTGGAAAACCGGGAATTCCTGGAATTTTTTTTTTTTACTTGAAAAATGGTAGTTTGATTGTTCAAGGTGAGCGGAGTGTGTGGATGGTAGAAAGGTTGGAATCGGGTAAAAAATGGCACAACATTTTAAGAATTTAGGGCGTTGTAGAACTAAGAATATGTCCATTTATTTGAATGGGAATTTCCTGGAAATTTGGGGATTTCGGGAAAACCGGGAATTTATGAAAATATTGATACTAGCACAATTGTCCTAGATGATATGAATGGGTCGGTGTTGGAATTGTTGGAATCGGTTGACAAATGTTGACGTAGTAGCAGTTTGAACTGAGAATGGGTATTTCGGAGTTAAGCCAGACTATTTTTTCAAAACTTCTTTTTACACTTATAATTGAAAGAATAGCCCTCCCCCTATCTGAGAATGCAATGGCTCCATTTACAGAAGAAAGGAGGCTAATTGTCGGTCGTGGTCAATTTTAAACTAAGGCCATTTAACTCGGCTCGAGGAATTCAAAACCCTGGGAGTTCTCCTGTTGAAGAGGAAATGCAATTTTTTTTTTTTTTTAGATTTAGCCTACATTAGGTAACACTGCATTTAAGACTCATCTTTTACTTAAGAGACGAATGCACTACCGACCTAATGAGACCAAAAGAGAAAGAGATGATACAGTATTTATCTGCTCACATACGCTACCTGGTGGTTGTTTGAGCACACTGAAGCTCGTCCTGGATAGTCGCACTCCCTAATGTTTCGGTCGCACGCAGGATTCTCACAGAAATGAGGCAAAAATACGACCTTACCTTCTGTATCATTGACAACCCTTATGTAGGACAAGAACACATATGTTTTACTTTGTTTTATATGCATTCTAAATCGTAAACTATGGCAAGTAAGAGGTAGCTAATAGGGGTACACTATTGCGGACATAAAGCCCTCTAAAAAAACACCCAAAAAGCTCCAACAATACTCCATTTACAAGTCGTGACCTGAATAATAAACACGTATTAGAGATATTATTATAAGCGCTAATGCAGAGGAACTACTTTCAGCATCTAACTGGCTTGTGTTGCTATATTGACCTGCTGTATCGCCTGAGTTGGTGAAAGTTCATTCTAGATTAAAAATGATGCCTCTCACCTGTATAGTAGAAGGTTGTGGACATAAATCGACAAGTTGGTCGACTTTGACATCCAATTTAGACCCGGAGATTGTGAGAAAGACACGAAAATACTTTTTTTTTTTAAAACCCTTTGTAAGGATTATGATTAATTGTTCATGTAAAGGGGAAGATATAAACATCCCATCAGTCTTTATCCCGGTGAGAGCAGATATTGTACAGTAAGTGATTGTTTTATTATGTTTGTACATCTTGTTTAGCACTTAGCAATACTGCTACATAATGCTTAGTGTTTCACTAAAGCTGCATCTGTTTAGCACGCAGCTTCTAAAACTTGTAGATCATCCTCCTTATATTCAGGATCAAAGATACAAGTTCCTGGATCATAAATTGTCCCACCATTGTTCCCGGCGTGGGCACTTTCCACTGAGTTGCGAGATATGCTCTCCACCCCCTCCAAACTGAGCTTACCCCCTCCCTCCCGCCTTGTATTCAGTGTATAAAGAATAACAATCTCTCTTACTATTGCGCACTGCTTACATACTTTGTTATAAATATGTGCTGTGCCTTTTGAGATGCTCGAGCTTCTCAAATAAATCTAAGAAAGACAATTTTGTTTGACCACTTGATTAGAATATTTCCAATACAGTTGTCTCTCATGAAGTCTGCCATGATTAGTAGTGTTGTTGAAGGGAAACGTGCACGTTGTGATACGTCTATGAAATTAATACGCTGCCTTATGCTTAAAATCAATCAATCATCCATCTTCTACCGCTTGTCCCTATTTATAAAGCACTTTTCATACATAAAAGAAATGCAACGCAAAGTGCTTTACAAAGTAAAAAACAATACCCCCGGGGATACATATGCCCCATTATCACATACGTACGCATGGACACAGATACCAAACAACATACACACATATGGACCATAACTATATGGACAAATGATTGCATGGCTGAGTACAGAGGAGACATGTGAGTAAACACTATCACAGGAGCCATCTGCACCAGGAGGTCATCAGACCATGGCCATCAGGACGCTGACACAAACGCGCCCCCACAAGCACGGCCGATAACCCCTGAGGCAGATGGCTCATCTGAGGAACGTTGGAAGAATTTAAATAATAAAACTTGGAAAATTGTAAGACCCATGAGTAGTGATGAAGAATAAAATACAAGTAAGACATATGAAGATTAATACAAAAAAAATAATGTGCAGTAAATAATAGATGAATAGAACTAAATTAAATCTGGCATAACTAATAGGATAAAAAAGTAAAATACAAATGGCTTTAATAAAATAATTAATATCAGGTAAAAGCCAAATCAAAAAGGTGGGTTTTAAAAACATGAACGTTCTCCGCATGATCAAAATATGTGAATATGACTGTTACTACATTACTTATATACAAAACTTTGATGGAGGTTTTGGACGTTTTTCAGAGTGCTTTAAAGGCGGAATAAGAACTTACATTGGCCCCCTTTGTTGGCTGACTTTTGCTAGTGTTTATTTATGATTTAGAATGCATAAGGACAGACAAAAACAATGCAGTTCTCCTTTAACAATATTCAACTTTTTGACCATTTCTCTATTTCTATGAGATACTGAATTCGGGGTTCTTATTAGCTGCGAGCTATAATTATGAAAATAAAAATATGACATTGTCTGAAGGAGTGACGGCGGTTAAAGCACAGTCGTTTACCCTCTATTGTATTTTTACTTGACAAGACAGACTGTAAGGAAAAAAAATGCGTTCTGAAATATGAAGGCTGCACTCCTGTCATGTGGCGTGTGTTTACACGAGTCGACACCAGGCATATGAAGTATGACGTGTCAGCATGTGTCAAGACGTCAGGTCAGAGGTCAAGCACAACACCCGCCTGAAAGCTAACAAGGGAATACAGAAAGCGTCCGGTCAGCACAAATGTCTGGGGAAAAAAAGCAAAGCAGCATGCGTGCAATATTTGGGAGAGTGAAAGTGAAAGTTGGCAGTGCAGTACAGCCAAGGACACAACTAGTGTGAATCATTCATGTCAAATATTCACGTAAAAAAAAAAAAACCAGCTGCTTGAATGTGGAGGCTGAAATGAATATGCAATTTTGTGACGGTGCAGGTGACAACCAGCTCAAAAGGATCCATCCTCTTTGCTAAGTTGTTGCTAAGCAACCATCCCGCTACCAGCAGCGCAACTAACCTGAAGCCACGCAGGTGAGGACGATTTTTTTTTTTTTCTCCCATTACTCCCAGGACCGCTGGATGCAAAATCATTTTCACTTTGTTAAATAAACTGTGTACCTTCTACTCGTACAAATGAATGAGAAATACATTGTTTGATGGGGGTTTTTTTTCCTGCAAAATGACTAATTTATCTCAAGAAACACAAACATTTGCAAAATCTTGCTGAACTACCAATAAAAGGCTGTGCGACAACAGTGACAAGGTTTAGGAAATGTGGGTTTCGATTTTTATCAGCGACAGAGCAGGAAGTGGCTAGGAGTATGTTTGGGGTAAAATTTCTTATAAATCGGCCTGTCATCCAGAAATGACATTTCTACACCCGCTTATTCGTGAAAAAACAGCACATTGATGCATTTATACAGTGGAACCCTGACTGCTAGCAAGCTCGCTCAGCAAAAACCAACTTGAATTTCCTAGACAATTACTTTCAAAATGCCCCCCTCCAAAAAAGAAGACAACATTTTGCCCAAAAACGGGCCAAACACTGAGTTTTAAACGAAGCGTTTCGACCAGGGTTGTCACAATCCTTAGCATTTTGATATTACAGCATGAAATTGAATATCTTTGAAACTTTAATTAATAATTTATAATTTAATTAACATAAAACATTAATGTATGTACACTTTTGACCCAGCAGATTTGCTCACATTTTCAGTAGATCCATAATAAATTCATAAAAGAACCAAACTTCATGAATATATTTTTGTGACCAATAAGTATGTGCTGCAATCACTCTATCACAAAAAAATAAGAGTTGTAGAAATTATTGGAAACTCAAGACAGCCATGACATTATGTTCTTTACAAGTGCATGTAAACTTTTGATCGCGACTATATATATATATATATATATATATATATATATATATATATATATATATATATATATATATATATATATATATGTATGTGTGGGAAAAAAAATCACAAGACTACTTCATCTCTACAGGCCTGTTTCATGAGGGGTTCCCTCAATCATCAGGAGATTTTAATGGGAGCATTCACATACCATGGTTTATATAGGGCACAGAGTGGGTGGGTACAGGCTGGCGTAGGGGCGTGGTGATTGGCTCATGTGTTACCTAGGAGGTGTTTCCGTCTGTGGCGGCATGCTGTTACAATTTCGCTGCGCTTGTTGAGGGATGACAGGTCTGGACGGTAAATAATAAACAGTTTTTCTTTCAAGCATAGGTTGCATCTTTTATTACCACTATTGTAAGGTGTGCTGGATGCAAGAATTTGCCATGTTATTGAATATTCAACATTATTGTCTTTGAGGTCCCAAATGTGTTTGCTGAGTTCTGTGGTATTCCGCAGGTTTTGGTTCCTGAAAGAAGCCTTGTGATTGTTCCATCTGGTTTTGAACTCTCCCTCAGTTAATCCTACATATGTGTCGGATGTGTTAATGTCCTTGCGTGTTACCTTAGATTGGTAGACAACTGATGTTTGTAAGCACCCCCCGTTGAAAGGGAAATCAGGTTTCTTTCGACAGTTGCAACCTTTGTTGGTTTTGGAGTTGCTCTGTCCGGGGGCCGACGGCTCATTTGCAATTGTTTTGTTGTGGTTTGAGATGATTTGTCGTATATTGTTCATACAGCTGTAGCTCAATTTAATGTTGTTCTTGTTGAATACTTTTCTTAGGGTGTTGTCTTTGGGAAAGTGTTTGTCAATCAGATTGAGGAATTTGTGTCCAATGTTAGTTGAGACGTTTTTGCTGTATGGGGGGGTTGTACCAGATGATGTCGTTTCGTTTTCTGTTCTTTTTCGGTTGGTTTCCTGGCGTGGGTTCATAGGTGAGGGTGAAATTGTATCCGCTTTCATCAAGGGCTTTTTGGTACGGGGGGGTTGCTTGGTCAAATTCAGCTTTGCTAGATGACAGCATCGATAGCCTTTTATTAATTCCGGTAGGTATTCTTTTCGTGGTGGTGGGTGGGTGGTTGTTGTCATGGTGCACGTATTGGAGTGTTGTGTTGGGTTTCGTGAATAGAACTCAGCAAACACATTTGGGACCTCAAAGACAATAATGTTGAATATTCAATAACATGGCAAATTCTTGCATCCAGCACACCTTACAATAGTGGTAATAAAAGATGCAACCTATGCTTGAAAGAGAAACTGTTTATTATATACCGTCCAGACCTGTCATCCCTCAACAAGCGCAGCGAAATTGTAACAGCATGCCGCCACAGACGGAAACACCTCCTAGGTAACACATGAGCCAATCACCACGCCCCTACGCCAGCCTGTACCCACCCACTCTGTGCCCTATATAAACCATGGTATGTGAATGCTCCCATTAAAATCTCCTGATGATTGAGGGAACCCCTCATGAAACAGGCCTGTAGAGATGAAGTAGTCTTGTGATTTTTTTCCCACACATACATATATTGCGCTCTACTACGGTATCGAGCACTATTTTTTGGATAACCTTATTAAGACATATATATATATATATATATATATATATATATGTAGACATACATACATATATATACGGATACATACATATGTAAATATACATACATACATACATATATGTATATATACACATGTATATATACGCAAATATTCATACATATACACCTATACACACACATATATACATTTTTTCAAGCATTTTCTTAACTTGTTTTATCCTAAATTAAGCATTTTCTATACACATGTATATATACATAAATAAATATACACATTCTATACATACATATATAAATATACACATATATACATATACAAAAAACACGGAGGCTATTTCATCCCGACAAGCCTGTTAAGCAGGGAAACCTGCGAAACAGGCTTGTCGGGATGAAATAGCCTCTGTGTTTTTTCCTGACCTAATATATTTTCCGCTCTACCCCGGTATTGAGCACTGTATAACGGATAAACCACAGAAACCTCAACTATATATACACACACAAATATACATACATACACATATACCGTATTTTTCGGAGTATAAGTCGCACCGGAGTATAAGTCGCACCTGCCGAAAATGCATAATAAAGAAGGAAAAAAACATAAATCACACTGGAGCCCGGCTAAACTATGAAAAAAAACTGCGACTCATAGTCCGAAAAATACGGTATACATTATTTCAAGCATTTTCTTTAATTTTTCTATCCTAAATTAAGCATTCTCAAACAATAAAAATGGCTAATTAAAATAAAACTATCAATACTACAGCGGTATTGGCCACTCCGGAGTCCAAACCGATGACAACGCACTGTTCAGTATCGTGGCCACTGATTGGCTCAGCCTCAGGCAGCGTTCCTATGTTGGATTAAGAAGGTAAACGTGACGAAGAAGGATGCTATTTTATGTCTAGAGGTTGAAGAGGTCGTGAAAAGCTCTTTACGCTCTCGCTATTAAAATATTTGATTCATAATTAATGATTCCTACTTTGTGGAAATGAGTTCGCTAAACGGCGTGTATCTATAAAACTCATTACTATACATTATATGTCACGTTCACCCATTCACACACACACACGTTCACAACCACCACCCCTCAGGAGCAGTTGGGGTCAGGACACAAGGGCTGTGACTAGGATGGAATCGGACCTGGAACCCTCAAGTTACTGGCACCATGGCTCCGCCATTTGCGCCACGCCGCCCGGAACCAATTAACAGGACTAAACAATATAGTGCAATTTATAAAATATATTCTTGCAACCTTGACTTATGACATCAAAGCAAGTTATGTGTAAAAAAATATATAATCATCAAATGCAAAGATAATAATATCATGAGGCAATTATATATTTATATTTATATATATTGACTGTTCAGATGGCAGTGTGCCGATTATTGATGATGTCATCGTTATACTTGTCACAGCCAGCAGGGGGCGGACTTGCAACATGCTCAGGCCTTGCTATGGTATGCTGTGATGCACAAAAGCGGCCCGTTTCGGCTTCTTTTTCGCCGTCTTTCCCGCGTTCGGCGACCAAGTCCGTGGCCGATGTGTGGTGTTCCCCGTTGTTCCGGGAGAAATGAAAGCGTTGTGTCTGCTCACCCATCTCGGGATGGTGTCGACCCTCGACAGGAACGCTGACGGTCCGCCGCAGCAGCTTGTTCCTGTGAGACTCTGAGCGCCGCTCGCGCATCAGCAGCGGGTGCACCTGGGGAGAGAGAGAGAGATAGAGAGAGAGAGGGAGAGAGAGAAAGAGAGAGAGAAAGAGAGAGATGTACAAGGTGAATATGCAACAACACACTGGTGCACTAGTGCACATACAAATATAAATATTCACACACACACACACACACACACCCACACAACCAAGTGTGAATGTGGAGTGAATGAATGATGGGTTTTCATTTCTCTGTGAGCGCTTTGAGTGTCTAGTCGACAGAAAAGCGCTAAATAAATATACAGTATATATACGGTATATATATATATATATATATATATATATATATATATATATATATATATATATATATATATATATATGTATATATACATATATATATATACGTACATCCATATATATATATACACACATACCTATATATACATACATACAGTATATACATATATATGCATATAATACATATACATTCACATATGTGTATACATACATATATATATGCATTATTGTGTATGTATGTATATATATATATACATACATATATACTGTACTATGTAGACATATACATATATACATACAGTATATACATAACATATATATGTATATATACATATATATGCATATAATACATATACATTCACATATGTATATATAAATATATATATATACATTATTGTGTATGTATATGTATATACATACATATATACTGTACTATATAGACATATACATATATACATACATATATATACATATGCATATACATACACATATGTATATATACATACATATATGCATTATTGTGTATATATGCATACATATACATAGATACATATATATATACATACATATATATACACATATGCATATATATACATACATATATACTTATATATAAATAGATATTGACAAATATTTAGAGATACAAATAGATAGATACACACAATACACACAAATAGATCTAGATATAAATAGATATTAATACAAATACATATCGATAGATATACAGTATATATCAATACAAATAGATATAATTACACATGTATATCGATACACATATATATCGTTACAAATAGATATCGATACAAACAGAAATTGGTACAAATATATATATATGTGTATTGATATTTTTTTATATCGATATCTATACATATATAGACACATATGCATACATATACAGTATACACTTTTATACACACATACATATATGCATATACACTAATTTATTTATACATATACACAAATACATATAAATGTGTGTATATGTTTATGTATTGAACCATGCATTTGAACCATATTTATTTTGTTTATATATATATATATATATATATATATATATATATATATATATATATATTTGAACCATATTTATTTTGTTTATATATATATATATATATATATATATATATATATATATATATAAACAAAATAAATATGGTTCAAACCCCCCTCACCCCAGTACCATAAACACACAAACAGTTGGAGCAGTTGACACCTCCAAATGCCCGGGAGTAACCTTGGACAATAAAGTCACCTTTGATCAGCACACCACGGATATTCAAAAGAGAAGTGAACAAAGACTGTCAAAGGGGATCATACGTTGCACCTCACCTCCTGTTATGACTGTACCAAAGCATCGTTCAACCCATCCTCCTGTACTGTTCCACATGTTTCTTCACTATGCTTTCTGTAACCAACCGGACCAAACACAGCAGCTAAAATAAATCATCGGCCTACCCACACCCAACATCTCAGATCTAAACCACAGGTCCATCATTGGACTGGCAAACACAATAGTCCAGGATATCACTCACCCACTACACCAATATATCATCCCACTACCATTAGGGTGCAGGTTCAGAACCATCAAATTCCTGAAGGGCCCGCCTCGGGTAAAGCCTTATACCTGCAGCTATAGCCGCCCTTAACAGCAACTGTCTGACAAGCCTGTCAATGTGTTGGTGCTGTCACTGTCATGTATCATGTCTTTTTGCTATTTTTGTCCGTGACGTGTAATGTTTATGCTTTAAATGTACGGTCAGTAGAGATGCGCGGATAGGCAATTATTTCATCCGCAACCGCATCAGAAAGTCGTCAACCATCCGCCATCCACCCGATGTAACATTTGATCAGAACCGCACCCGCCCGCCATCCGCCCGTTGTTATATATCTAATATAGACGATGCAAGGCATTAGTGAGGTTATAAAGCTTTTGCCTGTTAAAGAAAGACTGATCCAATGCAGCACAGACATTCGCGTGCCACGCTGTCACGACCCAGACGCACACCAGTGCGCAATCATATGGGAGCCGCGCTGAGCGCACCTCCAAGCGCGTCTCGCTGCCGGCGACGGCCGGGTATGGGCCCAACGCTCCAGCGCCATCCATTTTCAGGGCTAGTTGATTCGGCAGGTGGGTTGTTACACACTCCTTAGCGGGTTCCGACGTCCATGGCCACCGTCCTGCTGTCTATATCAACCAGGGTGAGCCCCACCCCTTTCGTGAGCGCACTGCGCGCGGAGTGACCCCTGTTACGCGCCCCCGGCAACAAGGGTGGCGGGCAGGTAAGCTGCGCGGGCGGAGCGCGCGGAGTGACCCCTGTTACGAGCCCCCTGCCACGGGGGTGGCGGGCAGGTAAGCTGCTTACCTGCTGTGCGTGACGCCGGCCGCGGCGAAGGCGGACGAGGCGGGGTGTCGGTGCGGTGGGCGTGGTGGTGACCCTGAACGTGCGTCGGGTCCTTCTCGCGGATCGCCTCAGCTACGGCTCCCGGTGGGGCCCTCTCGGGTGAAGGGGCCTCGGTCCCGGACCCCGGCGAGGCGTCGGGGGCCTTCTCCGCTCCGTAAAAGTGTCCATCTCTTTTTCTTTTTTTTCTGTTGTGGCATATGCAGCAGGTGCCTGCTCGTTTTTCGTATGTGGGTAACAACATTTAACTATGTATATATATTTACGAATTGGTTTAACTGCCACCCGCCTGAATCTATTTAAAATCTAATTTTTTTTTATTTCAACCGCCCGACCCGACCCGCGGATAAAATCAAATTTTTTTAAATTTCATCCGCCCGATCCGCGGATAATCCGCGGACTACGCGGTTGTGCCCGCAAACCGCGCATCTCTAACGGTCAGTGAAAATGAATTTCCCCACGGGGACCAATAAATCTAAATCTAATCTAATCTATATGTATGTATATATATATTGAGGCAGGGGTCGAAGATGAAGTGCAATCGAAAAGATGTTCTGGATCGTTGTGGTGAAGGTAGCGCCGAAATCCTGCTTGGTGAATCTTTTTAGCCTTTTCCAGAACATAATCATAGAGATAAGACAAATACTGATCTGTCATATACTAATATTTATACTGTACATAACAAGAGATTAGAGATGTCCGATAATATCGGACTGCCGATATTATCGGCCGATAAATGCTTTAAAATGTGATATCGGAAATTATCGGTATCGGTTTCAAAAAGTAAAATTTATGACTTTTTAAAACGGACGTAGGGAAAAGTACAGAGCGCCAATAAACCTGAAAGGCACTGCCTTTGCGTGTCATACTGAGGGTGGCCGTATAAACAACTTTAACACTGTTACAAATATGAGCCACACTGTGAACCCACACCAAACAAGAATGACAAACACATTTCGGGAGAACATCCGCACCGTAACACAACATAAACACAACAGACTTAGACTTAGACTAGACTTCCTTTTTATTGTCATTCAAATTTTAACTTTACAGCCCAGATAAGAACGAAATTTCGTTACATAAGCTCATGGTAGTGCAGGATAAAAAAAAAGCAATAAGGTGCATATATATATAAATAAATAAATAAATATATATAAATAATATAATATATATATATATAAAATAAATAAATATATATATTATATAAATAAAAAAATAGATCACTGTACAGATAAATATATTGCACTTTTTCCACATGCGTCCACGTTTATGGATGTATGTTATATTGTCTTTTTTATTCCAGCGAGTTAATCCATTTTGGAGGGAGTTAAAGGGGATAATTTAATTATGATGCGTTTAAGAGTCTTACGGCCTGAGGGAAGAAGCTGTTACAGAACCTGGAGGTTCTGCTTCGGAGGCTGCGGAACATCTTTCTAGAGTCCAGCAGTGAAAACAGAACAAATACCCAGAACCCCTTGCAGCACTAACTCTTCCGGGACGCTACAATATACACCCCCCCTCTACCCCCTACTCCCCCACCTCAACCCCTCCCACCTCAACCTCCTCATGCTCTCTCAGGGAGAGCATGTCCCAAATTCCAAGCTGCTGTTTTGAGGCATGTTAAAAAAAAATAATGCACTTTGTGACTTCAATAATAAATATGGCAGTGCCATGTTGGCATTTTTTTTCCATAACTTGAGTTGATTTATTTTGGAAAACCTTGTTACATTGTTTAATGCATCCAGCGGGGCATCACAACAAAATTAGGCATAATAATGTGTTAATTCCACGACTGTATATATCGGTATCGGTTGATATCGGAATCGGTAATTAAGAGTTGGACCATATCGGATATCGGCAAAAAAGCCATTATCGGACATCTCTACAAGAGATGTGGGATATTTTTGTCTGTTACTCTCTGAAAATGATTCGTCTGCACACAATATTATTAAAGAAGACATATCCTCCCAACACACATAATAACTCGGGAGGGAGGATTAACACTGACTATGAGTTGATATCAATATCACACATTTGAAGACAGCCCTATTTGATGTACAATGTCAATCAATGCTGCCTCTTCTATTTATGTCTACTGCGACGTAACAAAGGTTTTTGTGCGACATGACAGCTTCAAATCGAACGGTCGCGGGTTCCCGCCCCGCTGTGAGCGGTGGCATTATGGGAAGATCGAAAACACAACGCAGAGCCCAGAATGTCTAAAAATTGTACTGGCGTACGTAATTTTTTGGATGTGAACGCACCTTTTTTTTTTTTTTAGTAGGAACGCCACGCAACTCTGGCAACTTTTCCACTTCCGATACGATAGCGATAAACCCCCCAATACCGATAATAATCCGGTTTGATCAAGTCAAATAAGTCGATTGCAGATATGAAAAAAACACTAACCTGTTTTTTTCATAACCGCCTGCAATTGTCTGATGCTGTCTTTAGGTTGAAGTGGAGTGGTAATTGTTTTTGGCGACACCTGGTGGTCACAACAATCGTGACGTAGTGAGTTGAATGCTGCGGGCCCGTTTGTTACTGGATACTTTCTCGTACGCTGCCTGGCAGACTTTGTGTAACTACGATACAGCTGTGATTATTTGATACTTGATGGTATTGATTTTATTGTCAATGTCTAGCTTAAATGCTATTGTGTGCTCAGCTGTTGTGTTGCTGCTAGCTTCTATTAGACTACAGCCTAGCATGTTTACCTTTTGTAAATTACTTAAGTGAAATAGAAAAAATGTGTATAACATTTATATAACTGGCTGTCCAGTTTTGCACGATTAAACACGCCGCAGGACTGCTTGTATCGCACATGATATCACACACACGAGTCAACACGCTGCAGGACTACTTGTATCGCACATGATATCACACACACAAGTCAACACGCTGCAGGACTACTTGTATCGCACATGATATCACACACACAAGTCAACACGCTGCCAGGACTACTTGTATCGCACATGATATCACACACACAAGTAAACACGCTGCAGGACTACTTGTATCGCACATGATATCACACACACAAGACAACACGCTGCAGGACTACTTGTATCGCACATGATATCACACACAGAAGTCAACACGCTGCAGGACTACTTGTATCGCACATGATATCACACAAGTCAACACGCTGCCAGGACTACTTGTATCGCACATGATATCACACACACAAGTCAACACGCTGCAGGACTACTTGTATCGCACATGATATCACACACACAAGTCAACACGCTGCAGGACTACTTGTATCGCACATGATATCACACACACAAGTCAACACGCTGCATGACTACTTGTATCGCACATGATATCACACACACAAGTCAACACGCTGCAGGACTACTTGTATCGCACATGATATCACACACACAAGTCAACACGCTGCAGGACTACTTGTATCGCACATGATATCACACACAGAAGTCAACACGCTGCAGGACTACTTGTATCGCACATGATATCACACACAAGTCAACACGCTGCCAGGACTACTTGTATCGCACATGATATCACACACAAGTAAACATGCTGCAAGACTGCTTGTATCGCACAGGATATCCCACACAAGTAAACACGCTGCAGGAATGCTTGTATCGCACATGATATCCCACACAAGAAAACACGCTGCAGGACTACTTGTATTGCACATGATATCACACACACAAGTCAACACGCTGCAGGACTACTTGTATCGCACATGATATCACACACACAAGTCAACACGCTGCAGGACTACTTGTATCGCACATGATATCACACACACAAGTCAACACGCTGCAGGACTACTTGTATCGCACATGATATCACACACAGAAGTCAACACGCTGCAGGACTACTTGTATCGCACATGATATCACACACACAAGTCAACACGCTGCCAGGACTACTTGTATCGCACATGATATCACACACACAAGTAAACATGCTGCAAGACTGCTTGTATCGCACAGGATATCCCACACAAGTAAACACGCTGCAGGAATGCTTGTATCGCATATAATATTGCACACAAGTAAACACGCTGCAGGAATGCTGGTATCGCACATGATATCCCACACAAGAAAACACGCTCCAGGACTGTTTGTATTGCACATTATATCATTAATAAGTAAACGTGCTGCAAGAATGCTTGTATCCCACATGACTTCACACACAAGTAAACACGCTCAAGGACTGCTTGTATTGCACATGATATCACACACACAAGTCAACACGCTGCAGGACTACTTGTATCGCACATGATATCACACACAAGTCAACACGCTGCAGGACTACTTGTATCGCACATGATATCACACACAGAAGTCAACACGCTGCAGGACTACTTGTATCGCACATGATATCACACACACACACAAGTCAACACGCTGCAGGACTACTTGTATCGCACATGATATCACACACACAAGTCAACACGCTGCCAGGACTACTTGTATCGCACATGATATCACACACACAAGTACACATGCTGCAAGACTGCTTGTATCGCACAGGATATCCCACACAAGTAAACACGCTGCAGGAATGCTTGTATCGCATATAATATTGCACACAAGTAAACACGCTGCAGGAATGCTGGTATCGCACATGATATCCCACACAAGAAAACACGCTCCAGGACTGTTTGTATTGCACATTATATCATAAATAAGTAAACGTGCTGCAAGAATGCTTGTATCCCACATGACTTCACACACAAGTAAACACGCTCAAGGACTGCTTGTATTGCACATGATATCACACACACAAGTCAACACGCTGCAGGACTACTTGTATCGCACATGATATCACACACAAGTCAACACGCTGCAGGACTACTTGTATCGCACATGATATCACACACAGAAGTCAACACGCTGCAGGACTACTTGTATCGCACATGATATCACACACACACACAAGTCAACACGCTGCAGGACTACTTGTATCGCACATGATATCACACACACAAGTCAACACGCTGCCAGGACTACTTGTATCGCACATGATATCACACACACAAGTAAACATGCTGCAAGACTGCTTGTATCGCACAGGATATCCCACACAAGTAAACACGCTGCAGGAATGCTTGTATCGCATATAATATTGCACACAAGTAAACACGCTGCCGGAATGCTGGTATCGGACATGATATCCCACACAAGAAAACACGCTCCAGGACTGTTTGTATTGCACATTATATCATAAATAAGTAAACGTGCTGCAAGAATGCTTGTATCCCACATGACTTCACACACAAGTAAACACGCTCAAGGACTGCTTGTATTGCACATGATATCACACATAAGTATACATCCTGCAGGAATGCTTGTATCACATATGATATTGCACACAAGTAAACACGTTGCAGGAATGCTTGTATCTTACATGATATCACACACACGTAAACATGGTGTAGGACTGCTTGTATTGCACATGATATCACACATAAGTAAACATGCTGCAAGACCGCTTGTATCCCACATGACATCACAAACAAGTAAACACGCTGAAGGACTTCTTGTATCTTACATGATATCACACACATGTATACAACCTGCAGGAATGCTTGTATTGTATATGATATTGCACACAAGTAAACACGCTGCAGGAATGCTTGTATCGCATATAATATCCCACACAAGTATACACGCAGCAGGACTGCTTGTATCACACATGATATCACACACAAGCAAACACGCTGCAGGACTGCTTTTATCGCATATGATATTGCACACAAGTAAACACGCTGCAGGACTGCTTTTATTGCATATGATATTGCACACAAGTAAACACGCTGCAGGAGTGCTTGTATCCCACATGATATCACACACAAGTAAACACGCTGACGGAATGCTTGTATCGCATATGATATTGCACACAAGTAAACCTTCTGCAGGACTGCTTGATCTTACATGACATCACACAAAAGTAAACACGCTGCAGGACTGCTTGTATCGCACAAGATGTCACACACAAGGAAACACGCTGCGGGACTGCTGGTATCGCACATGATATCACACACAAGTCAACATGCTGCAGGACTTCTTGTATCGCATATGATATCCCACACAAGTATACACGCTGCAGGACTGTTTGTATCACATATGATATCCCACACAAGTAACCACGCTGCAGGACTGCTTGTATCACACATGATCTCACACACAAGTAAACACTGCAGGACTGCTTGTATCGCACATGATGTCACACACAAGAAAACACGTTCCAGGACTGCTAGTATCGCACATGATATGACACACAAGTAAACACGCTGCAGGACTGCTTGTATTGCATATGATATCACACACAAGTAAACACAATGCAGGACTGCTTGTATCGCACATGATATCACACACAAGTAAACACGCTGCAGGACTGCTTTTATTGCATATGATATTGCACACAAGTAAACACGCTGCAGGAGTGCTTGTATCCCACATGATATCACACACAAGTAAACACGCTGAAGGAATGCTTGTATCGCATATGATATTGCACACAAGTAAACCTTCTGCAGGACTGCTTGATCTTACATGACATCACACAAAAGTAAACACGCTGCAGGACTGCTTGTATCGCACAAGATGTCACACACAAGGACACACGCTGCGGGACTGCTGGTATCGCACATGATATCACACACAAGTCAACATGCTGCAGGACTTCTTGTATCGCATATGATATCCCACACAAGTATACACGCTGCAGGGCTGCTTGTATCACATATGATATCCCACACAAGTAACCACGCTGCAGGACTGCTTGTATCACACATGATCTCACACACAAGTAAACACTCTGCAGGACTGCTTGTATCGCACATGATGTCACACACAAGAAAACACGTTCCAGGACAGCTAGTATCGCACATGATATGACACAAGTAAACACGCTGCAGGACTGCTTGTATTGCATATGATATCACACACAATTCAACACAATGCAGGACTGCTTGTATCGCACATGATATCACACACAAGTATACACGCTGAAGGAATGCTTGTATTGCATATGATATTGCACACAAGTAAACACTCCGCAGTACTGCTTGTATCGCACATGATGTCACACACAAGTAAACACGTTCCAGGACTGCTAGTATCGCACATGATTTGACACACAAGTAAACATGCTGCAGGACTGCTTGTATTGCATATGATATCACACACAAGTAAACAATGCAGGACTGCTTGTATAGCACATGATATCACACACAAGTATACACGCTGCAGGACTTCTTGTATCACACATGATATCACACACAAGTATACACGCTGCAGGACTGCTTGTATTGCACACGATATCACACACAAGTAAACACGCTGCAGGACTGCTTGTATCTTACATAATATCACACACAAGTAAACATGCTGCAGGACTGCTTGTATCGCACATGATATCACACAAGTTTACACACTGCAGGACTGCTTGTATTGCACATGATATCATACAAGTTTACACGCTGCAGGATTGCTAGAATTGCACATGATATCTCACAAAAGTAAACATGCTGCAGGACTGCTTGTATCGCACATGACATCACACACAAGAAAACACGCTGCAGGACTGCTTGTATCGCACATGACATCACACACAAGTAAACACGCTGCAGGACTGCTTGTATCGCACATGATATCACACAAGTAAACACGCTGCAGTAATGCTTGTATCGCATATGATATCACACGAGTAAATATGCTGCCGGACTGCTTGTATTGCACATGATATCACACACAAGTAACACGCTGCAGGACTGCTTGTATCCCACATGATATTACACACAAGTAAACACGCTGCAGAATTGCTAGTATTGCACATGATGTCACACTCAAGTAAACATGCTGCAAGACTGCTTGTATCGCACATGATATCACACAAGTTTACACACTGCAGGACTGCTTGTATTGCACATGATATACAAGTTTAAACGCTGCAAGACTGCTAGAATCGTACATATCACATCACACACAAGTAAACACGGTGCAGGGCTGCTTGTATCACACATGATATGTGACACACAAGTATACACACTGCAGGACTGCTAGTATCACACATGATGTCACACTCAAGTAAACACGCTGCAAGACTGCTTGTATCGCACATGACACCACACACAAGTAAACACGCTGCAGGACTGCTTGTATCGCACATGATATCTCACAAAAGTAAACATGCTGCAGGACTGCTTGTATCGCACATGACATCACACACAAGTAAACACGCTGCAGGACTGCTTGTATCGCACATGACATCACACACAAGTAAACACGCTGAAGGACTTCTTGTATCTTACATGATATCACACACAAGTATACACCCTGCAGGAATGCTTGTATTGTATATGATATTGCACACAAGTAAACACGCTGCAGGAATGCTTGTATAGCATATAATATCCCACACAAGTATACACGCAGCAGGACTGCTTGTATCACACATGATATCACACACAAGTAAACACGCTGCAGGACTGCTTTTATCGCATATATCACACACAAGTAAACACGCTGCAGGACTGCTTTTATTGCATATGATATTGCACACAAGTAAACACGCTGCAGGAGTGCTTGTATCCCACATGATATCACACACAAGTAAACATGCTGCAAGACTGCTTGTATCGCACATGATATCACACAAGTTTACACACTGCAGGACTGCTTGTATTGCACATGATATACAAGTTTAAACGCTGCAAGACTGCTAGAATCGTACATGATATCACACACAAGTAAACACGGTGCAGGACTGCTTGTATCACACATGATATGTGACACACAAGTATACACACTGCAGGACTGCTAGTATCACACATGATGTCACACTCAAGTAAACACGCTGCAAGACTGCTTGTATCGCATATGACACCACACACAAGTAAACACGCTGCAGGACTGCTTGTATCGCACATGATATCTCACAAAAGTAAACATGCTGCAGGACTGCTTGTATCGCACATGACACCACACACAAGTAAACACGCTGCAGGACTGCTTGTATCGCACATGACATCACACACAAGTAAACACGCTGCAGGACTGCTTGTATCGCACATGACATCACACAAGTAAACACGCTGCAGGACTGCTTGTATCTTACATGATATCACACACAAGTAAACACACTGCAGGACTGCTTGTATCGTACATGACATCACACACAAGTAAACACGCTGCAGGACGGCTTGTATCTTACATGATATCACACACAAGTAAACACGCTTCAGTAAGGCTTGTATCGCATATGATATCACACATGAGTAAATATGCTGCCGGACTGTTTGTATTGCACATGATATCACAAGTTTACACACTGCAGGACAGCTAGTATCGCACATGGTATCACACACAAGTAAACACGCTGCAAGACTGCTTGTATCGCACATGACACCACACAAGTTTACACGCTGCAGGACTGCTTGTATCGCACATGATATCTCACAAAAGTAAACATGCTGCAGGACTGCTTGTATCGCACATGACATCACACACAAGTAAACACGCTACAGGACTGCTTGTATCGCACATGACATCACACACAAGTATACACGCTGCAGGACTGCTTGTATCGCACATGACATCACACACAAGTAAACACGCTGCAGGACGGCTTGTATCTTACATGATATCACACACAAGTAAACACGCTGCAGGACTGCTTTTATTGCATATGATATTGCACACAAGTAAACACGCTGCAGGAGTGCTTGTATCCCACATGATATCACACACAATTAAACATGCTGCAAGACTGCTTGTATCGCACATGATATCACACAAGTTTACACACTGCAGGACTGCTTGTATTGCACATGATATACAAGTTTAAACGCTGCAAGACTGCTAGAATCGTACATGATATCACACACAAGTAAACACGGTGCAGGACTGCTTGTATCACACATATGTGACACACAAGTATACACACTGCAGGACTGCTAGTATCACACATGATGTCACACTCAAGTAAACACGCTGCAAGACTGCTTGTATCGCATATGACACCACACACAAGTAAACACGCTGCAGGACTGCTTGTATCGCACATGATATCTCACAAAAGTAAACATGCTGCAGGACTGCTTGTATCGCACATGACATCACACACAAGTAAACACGCTGCAGGACTGCTTGTATCGCACATGACATCACACACAAGTAAACACGCTGCAGGACTGCTTGTATCGCACATGACATCACACAAGTAAACACGCTGCAGGACTGCTTGTATCTTACATGATATCACACACAAGTAAACACACTGCAGGACTGCTTGTATCGTACATGACATCACACACAAGTAAACACGCTGCAGGACGGCTTGTATCTTACATGATATCACACACAAGTAAACACGCTTCAGTAAGGCTTGTATCGCATATGATATTACACATGAGTAAATATGCTGCCGGACTGTTTGTATTGCACATGATATCACAAGTTTACACACTGCAGGACAGCTAGTATCGCACATGGTATCACACACAAGTAAACACGCTGCAAGACTGCTTGTATCGCACATGACACCACACAAGTTTACACGCTGCAGGACTGCTTGTATCGCACATGATATCTCACAAAAGTAAACATGCTGCAGGACTGCTTGTATCGCACATGACATCACACACAAGTAAACACGCTACAGGACTGCTTGTATCGCACATGACATCACACACAAGTATACACGCTGCAGGACTGCTTGTATCGCACATGACATCACACACAAGTAAACACGCTGCAGGACGGCTTGTATCTTACATGATATCACACACAAGTAAACACGCTGCAGTAAGGCTTGTATCGCATATGATATCACACATGAGTAAATATGCTGCCGGACTGCTTGTATTGCACATGATATCACAAGTTTACACACTGCAGGACAGCTAGTATCGCACATGGTATCACACACAAGTAAACACGGTCCAGGAATGCTTGTATCGCACATGATATCACACAAGTATACACGCGGCAGGACTGCTAGTATCGCACATGATGTCACATTTAAGTAAACACGCCGCAGGACTGCTTGTATTGCACATGATATACAAGTTTACACGCTGCAAGACTGCTAGAATCGTACATGATATCACACACAAGTAAACACGGTGCAGGACTGCTTGTATCACACATGATATGTGACACACAAGTAAACACGCTGCAGGACTGCTAGTATTGCACATGATGTCACACTCAAGTAAACACGCTGCAAGACTGCTTGTATCGCACATGACATCACACACAAGTAAACACGCTGCAGGACTGCTTGTATCGCACATGATATCTCACAAAAGTAAACATGCTGCAGGACTG
Organism: Nerophis lumbriciformis; assembly: GCF_033978685.3. NCBI lineage: Eukaryota > Metazoa > Chordata > Actinopteri > Syngnathiformes > Syngnathidae > Nerophis > Nerophis lumbriciformis. The sequence continues at coordinate 10,997,443 of NC_084568.2, forward strand.
CTTGTATCGCACATGACATCACACACAAGTAAACACGCTGCAGGACTGCTTGTATCGCACATGACATCACACACAAGTAAACATGCTGCAGGACTGCTTGTATCGCACATGATATCACACAAGTATACACGCTGCAGGACTGCTAGTATTGCACATGTCACACTCAAGTATACACGCTGCAAGACTGCTTGTATCGCACATGATATCACACAAGTATACACGCTGCAGAACTGCTAGTATCGCACATGATGTCACACTCAAGTAAACACGCCGCAAGACTGCTTGTATCACACATGATATCACACAAGTATACACGCTGCAGGACTGCTAGTATCGCACTTGATGTCACACAAGTATACACGCTGCAGGACTGCTAGTATCGCACATGACATCACACACAAGTAAACACGCTGCAGGACTGCTTGTATCGCACATGACATCACACACAAGTAAACACGCTGCAGGACTGCTTGTATCTTACATGATATCACACACAAGTAAACACGCTGCAGTAAGGCTTGTATCGCATATGATATCACACATGAGTAAATATGCTGCCGGACTGCTTGTATTGCACATGATATCACAAGTTTACACACTGCAGGACAGCTAGTATCGCACATGATATCACACACACAAGTAAACACGGTCCAGGACTGCTTGTATCGCACATGATATCACACAAGTATACACGCTGCAGGACTGCTAGTATCGCACATGATGTCACACTCAAGTAAACACGCCGCAAGACTGCTTGTATCGGACATGATATCACACAAGTATACACGCTGCAGGACTGCTAGTATTGCACTTGATGTCACACTTAAGTAAACATGCTGCAAGACTGCTTGTATCGCACATGACACCACACAAGTTTACACGCTGCAGGACTGCTTGTATCGCACATGATATCTCACAAAAGTAAACATGCTGCAGGACTGCTTGTATCTCACATGACATCACACACAAGTAAACACGCTGCAGGACTGCTTGTATCGCACATGACATCACACACAAGTAAACACGCTGCAGGACTGCTTGTATCGCACATGACATCACACAAGTAAACACGCTGCAGGACTGCTTGTATCTTACATGATATCACACACAAGTAAACACGCTGCAGGACTGCTTGTATCGTACATGACATCACACACAAGTAAACACGCTGCAGGACGGCTTGTATCTTACATGATATCACACACAAGTAAACACGCTTCAGTAAGGCTTGTATCGCATATGATATCACACATGAGTAAATATGCTGCCGGACTGTTTGTATTGCACATGATATCACAAGTTTACACACTGCAGGACAGCTAGTATCGTACATGGTATCACACACAAGTAAACACGGTCCAGGACTGCTTGTATCGCACATGATATCACACAAGTATACACACGGCAGGACTGCTAGTATTGCACATGTCACACTCAAGTAAACACGCTGCAAGACTGCTTCTATCGCACATGACACCACACAAGTTTACACGCTGCAGGACTGCTTGTATCGCACATGATATCTCACAAAAGTAAACATGCTGCAGGACTGCTTGTATCGCACATGACATCACACACAAGTAAACACGCTGCAGGACTGCTTGTATCGCACATGACATCACACACAAGTATACACGCTGCAGGACTGCTTGTATCGCACATGACATCACACACAAGTAAACACGCTGCAGGACGGCTTGTATCTTACATGATATCACACACAAGTAAACACGCTGCAGTAAGGCTTGTATCGCATATGATATCACACATGAGTAAATATGCTGCCGGACTGCTTGTATTGCACATGATATCACAAGTTTACACACTGCAGGACAGCTAGTATCGCACATGGTATCACACACAAGTAAACACGGTCCAGGACTGCTTGTATCGCACATGATATCACACAAGTATACACGCTGCAGGACTGCTAGTATTGCACATGTCACACTCAAGTAAACACGCTGCAAGACTGCTTGTATCGCACATGATATCACACAAGTATACACGCTGCAGGACTGCTAGTATCGCACATGTCACACTCAAGTAAACACGCCGCAAGACTGCTTGTATCGCACATGATATCACACAAGTATACACGCTGCAGGACTGCTAGTATCGCACTTGATGTCACACTCAAGTAAACACGCTGCAAGACTGCTTGTATCGCACATGATATCACACAAGTATACACGCTGCAGGACTGCTAGTATCGCACATGACATCACACACAAGTAAACACGCTGCAGGACTGCTTGTATCGCACATGACATCACACACAAGTAAACACGCTGCAGGACTGCTCCAAGAAGAGACGCGAGCAGCAAGGAGACGATAGTGGCAGCACACTCTCTCGCTCTCATCCACTTGGCTAGGGGTGGCAATGAGTAACAGTAAAGCTGAATTAACTCCGCATTCCTCCAGCTCGCCATTGATCAGCCGGGCTAATCAAGTGGCAGCTGCACGGTGATGTTTCTAAATACTCGCCTGCACACTGCAAGGCAGTCATGGACTTATAAGAGGAGGCCTTTTTTTTTTTTTTTTTTTTAAGCTGTTGCCATGGAATCCAGATGAGCAAAATCTCGGGGATAGATTGATAAACCTGTGCGTCTCTCAGGCTGGCATTGAGATGACACGCTCTTTGCAAGTCACACCGTGGGACTTGGAAGCCCCTCCCCTCCATCGAGTTGTAGCCGCTGCAATTCATCACTGCCGACGTGACTCATGGAGCACACGCTGAGCTCCTGGCTGGCCAACCTTGACACGGACGCACACGCCGACAGGTGACCAAGCGGTGCTGCCACTGAGGGCCAAAACACCTGGAAGCCAATTTTACTCTCCAGGAGACGATGGGTGGGAGTGCGGGTGTGTGTGCCCGAGACCCACAGTTAGTGATTTGAGTGCATCGGGAAACTGAATGGAGTGAGTTGACTGCGTCTTTTCAGATAATTCTGCATCAGGGACGCGGGACGCATACTTAACATCACTCCTGGAGCATGTGCTTTTTACAAAACCAGTGAAGTTGGCACGTTGTGTAAATGGTAAATAAAAACAGAATACAATGATTTGCAAATCCTTTTCAACTTATATTCAATTGAATAGACTGCAAAGACAAGATACTTAACGTTTGAACTTGAAAACGTTATTTTTTGCCAATATTAGCTCATTTGGAATTTGATGCCTGCGGCGTGTTTCGAGAAAGCTGGCACAAGTGGCAAAAAAGACTGAGAAAGTTTGAGGACTGCTCATCAAACACTGATTTGGAACATCCCACAGGTGAACGGGCTAATTGGGAACAGGTGGGTGCCATGATTGGGTATAAAAGCAGCTTCCATGAAATGCTCAGTCATCCACAAACAAGGACGGGGCGAGGGTCACCACTTTGTGAACAGATGGGTGAGCAAATTGTTTAAGAACAACATTTCTCAACCAGCTATTGCAAGGAATTTAGGGATTTCACCATCTACGGTCCGTAATATCATCAAAGGGTTCAGAGAATCTGGAGAAATCACTGCACTTAAGCGATGATATTACGGACCATCGATCCCTCAGGCGGTACCGCATCAAAAAGCGACATCAGTGTGTAAAGGATATCACCACATGGGCTCAGGAACACGTCAGAAAACCACTGTCAGTAACCACAGTTCTTCGCTACATCTGTAAGTGCAAGTTAAAACTCTACAATGCAAAGCGAAAGCCATTTATCAACAACACCCAGAAACGCCGTCGGCTTCGCTGGGCCTGAGCTCATCTAAGATGGACTGATACAAAGTGGAAAAGTGTTCTGTGGTCTGACGAGTCCACATTTCAAATTGTTTTTGGTAACTGTGGACGTCGTGTCCTCCGGACCAAAGAGGAAAAGAACCATCCGGATTGTTATAGGTGCAAAGTTGAAAAGCCAGCATCTGTGATGGTATGGGGGTGTATTAGTGCCCAAGACATGGGTAACTTACATATCTGTGAAGGCGCCATTAATGCTGAAAGGTACATACAGGTTTTGGAGCAACATTTGTTGCCATCCAAGCCATGTTATCATGGACGCCCCTGCTTATTTCAGCAAGACCATGCCAAGCCACATTCTGCACATGTTACAACAGCGTGGCTTCATAGTAAAAGAGTGCGGGTACTAGACTGGCCTGCCTGTAGTCCAGACCTGTCTCCCATTGAAAATGTGCGGTGCAATATGAAATACCACAACGGAGACCCCCGGACTGTTGAACAACTTAAGCTGTACATCAAGCAAGAATGGGAAAGAATTCCACCTGAAAAGCTTAAAAAATGGGTCTCCTCAGTTCTCAAACGTTTACTGAGTGTTGTTAAAAGGAAAGGCCATGTAACACAGTGGTAAAAATGCCCCTGTGACAACTTTTTTTGCAATGTGTTGCTGCCATTATATTCTAAGTTAATGATTATTTGCAAAAAAAAAAAATGTTTCTCACTTCTTAAATTTGCAGTCTATTCAATTGAATATAAGTTGAAAAGAATTTGCAAATTATTGTATTCTGTTTTTATTTACCATTTACACAATGTGCCAACTTCACTGGTTTTGGGTTTTGTACTACTTTTAAGTATTCGTGGAGCAAAACGAGTAAAAAAATCAATACAGGATTTGTATTTATTTAAATTTGTTTTAGAAATCCTGTGCTTTTTGAGGTTAAAGCTACAAGAAAGTTTAAATATTGATAACAAATTCATTAAATCACAAGTTGATTCAATGTTATTTAATTTAAAAAAAAAAAAAAAAAGGCCTCAAAACTTTGCAACTTTTGCTGCAACTTTCTAAAGTTCAGACATCACACAAACAAAAACAAAAAAAATCACAAAAAACAACAAATCTGGAGGGATTCATGAAAAATTAACTAAAGTAGGAAATTTTAGTTAGAGCAGTGGTGGCCAAAATCTTTCCAATGAAGGCCACGGACTGACAAATCAAAGGATGCTGCGGCCATTTCGGTAGTTATCACTTTCTAAGAGTTACAAATTTGGTATCAATTTCATGTGAATGCTAAAGAGGCAAAGACAGACTGAAATGCTAACAGTTAGCACGCTAGCTAGATAGCGTCAAGTAACAAAAAATATAAGCAAAATGAGATTTTAAAAAAAAAATGCTACCATGCTACCAGTACTATGCAAACATGTTAAAAATAGCATGCTTACAGTTAGAATTTGTGAAAAAATACCAAAATTCACGACATTGAGGTGTATCCCTGCTAAATTAGCTAATCAAGCTAGCATGCTATTGTTAACATGCTAACTGTAATCAGTGTCAAGTACCAACATATAATACTCTAAGGTGTGTAATTAGTGTAAAATGCTAGCCTGCTAATGTTAGCATGCATCAAGTACTAAAATATGACTGAAGTGTGTACCTACAGAATTAGCTGAAAAAAGCCAGCATACTAACGTTAGCATGCTAACAGGTATCATTCGTCAAGTAACAAAATATTTGATTCTGAGGTGTATATTTGCAAAACTAGCAAAAAAAAGAAGCTAGGATGCTAATATTACTATGCAACAGGTACTAAAATATGACAGAAGAGCGTAAATACAAAATTAGCTGAAAAAAAGCCAGCGTACTAACTTTAGCATGCTAACAGGTATCATTCGCAAGTAACAACATATTTGATTCGAAGGTGTATGTTTGCAAAATTAGCACAAAAAAAAGCTAGCATGCTAAAATGCTAACTGTAACCAGTGTCAAGTACCAACATGTAATACTCTAAGGTGTGTAATTAGTGCAAAATGCTAGCCTGCTAACTTTAGCATGCATCAAGTACTAAAATATGACTGAAGTGTGTACCTACAGAATTAGCTGAAAAAAGCTTGCGTGCTAACGTTAGCATGCTAACAGGTATCATTCGTCAAGTAACAAAATATTTGATTCTGAGGTGTATATTTGCAAAACTAGCAAAAAAAAGAAGCTAGGATGCTAATATTACTATGCAACAGGTACTAAAATATGACAGAAGAGCGTAAATACAAAATTAGTTGAAAAAAGCCAGCGTACTAACTTTAGCATGCTAACAGGTATCATTCGCAAGTAACAACATATTTGATTCGAAGGTGTATGTTTGCAAAATTAGCACAAAAAAAAGCGAGCATGCTAAAATGCTAACTGTAACCAGTGTCAAGTACCAACATATAATACTCTAAGGTGTGTAATTAGTGCAAAATGCTAGCCTGCTAACTTTAGCATGCATCAAGTACTAAAATATGACTGAAGTGTGTACCTACAGAATTAGCTGAAAAAAGCAAGCGTACTAACGTTAGCATGCTAACAGGTATCATTCGTCAAGTAACAAAATATTTGATTCTGAGGTGTATATTTGCAAAATTAGCAATAAAAAAGAAGCTAGGCTGCTAATATTACTATGCAACAGGTACTAAAATATGACAGATGAGTGTAACTACAAAATTAGCTGAAAAAAAGCCGGCGTACTAACATTAGCATGCTAACAGGTATCATTCGCAAGTAACACCATATTTGATTCGAAGGTGTATGTTTGCAAAATTGGCTAAAAAAAAAGCTAGCATGCTAAAATGCTAACTGTAACCAGTGTCAAGTACCAACATAATACTCTAAGGTGTGTAATTAGTGCAAAATGCTAGCCTGCTAACTTTAGCATGCATCAAGTACTAAAATATGACTGAAGTGTGTACCTACAGAATTAGCTGAAAAAAGCCAGCATACTAACGTTAGCATGCTAACAGGTATCATTCGTCAAGTAACAAAATATTTGATTCTGAGGTGTATATTTGCAAAACTAGCAAAAAAAAGAAGCTAGGATGCTAATATTACTATGCAACAGGTACTAAAATATGACAGAAGAGTGTAACTACAAAATTAGCTGAAAAAAAGCCAGTGTACTAACATTAGCATGCTAACAGGTATCATTCGCAAGTAACAACATATTTGATTCGAAGGTGTATGTTTGCAAAATTGGCTAAAAAAAAAAGCTAGCATGCTAAAATGCTAACTGTAACCAGTGTCAAGTACCAACATATAATACTCTAAGGTGTGTAATTAGTGCAAAATGCTAGCCTGCTAACTTTAGCATGCATCAAGTACTAAAATATGACTGAAGTGTGTACCTACAGAATTAGCTGAAAAAAGCAAGCGTACTAACGTTAGCATGCTAACAGGTATCATTCGTCAAGTAACAAAATATTTGATTCTGAGGTGTATATTTGCAAAATTAGCAATAAAAAAGAAGCTAGGCTGCTAATATTACTATGCAACAGGTACTAAAATATGACAGATGAGTGTAACTACAAAATTAGCTGAAAAAAAGCCGGCGTACTAACATTAGCATGCTAACAGGTATCATTCGCAAGTAACACCATATTTGATTCGAAGGTGTATGTTTGCAAAATTGGCTAAAAAAAAAGCTAGCATGCTAAAATGCTAACTGTAACCAGTGTCAAGTACCAACATAATACTCTAAGGTGTGTAATTAGTGCAACATGCTAGCCTGCTAACTTTAGCATGCATCAAGTACTAAAATATGACTGAAGTGTGTACCTACAGAATTAGCTGAAAAAAGCCAGCATACTAACG
>NC_084568.2:11010000-11030000 GCF_033978685.3 Nerophis lumbriciformis
GAAATAAGCAGGGGCGTCCATGGTAACGTTGCTTGGATGGCAACATATGTTGCTCCAAAACCTGTATGTACCTTTCAGCATTAATGGCGCCTTCACAGATGTGTAAGTTACCCATGCCTTGGGCACTAATACACCCCCATACCATCACAGATGCTGGCTTTTACACTTTGCGCCTAGAACAATCCGGATGGTTCTTTTCCTTTTTGTTCCGTAGGCCACGACGTCCACAGTTTACAAAAACAATTTGAAATGTGGACTCATCCGACCACAGAACACTTTTCCACTTTGCATCAGTCCATCTTAGATGAGGTCGGGCCGAGCAAAACCGGCGGCGTTTCTGGGTGTTGTCGCTTTGCATAGTAGAGTTTTAACTTGCACTTACAGATGTAGCGACAAACTGTAGTTACTGACGGTGGTTTTCTCACGTGTTCCTGAGCCCATGTGGTGATATCCTTTACACACTGATGTCGGTTTTTGATGCAGTACCGCCTGAGGGATCAAAGGTCACGGGCATTCAATGTTGGTTTTTGACCTTGCCGCTTACCTGCAGTGATTTTTCCAGATTCTCTGAACCTTTCGATTATATCACAGACCTTAAATGGTGAAATCCCTAAATTCCTTGCAATAGCTGGTTGAGAAATGTTCTCAAACTGTTGGACAATTTTCTCACGCATTTGTTCACAAAGTGGTGACCCTCGCCCCATCCTTGTTTGTGAATGACTGAGCATTTCATGGAAGCTGCTTTTATACCCAATCATGGCACCCACCTGTTCCCAATTAGCCTGTTCACCTGTGGGATGTTCCAAATAAGTGTTTGATGAGCATTCCTCAACATTCTCAGTCTTTTTTGCCACTTGTGCCAGCTTTTTTGAAACATGTTGCAGGCATCAAATTCCAAATGAGCTAAAATCTGCAAAAAATACAGTTTTCCAGTTCGAACATTAAGTATCTTGTCTTTGCAGTCTATTTAATTGAATATAAGTTGAAAAGGACATGCAAATTATTGTATTCTGTTTTTATTTACCATTTACACAACGTGCCAATTTCACTGGTTTTAAGCTTTGTAAATACAAACATACACACATATATACACATACATATACACACTGTACACATATATATGCATACACATAATATGGATACAAGTGGAGAAAGTGTTTTGCATTTTCCCATCATGTATTATTCATCCATCCATCCATTTTTCTACCGCTTGTCCCTCTCGGGGTCGCGGGGGGTGCTGGAGCCTATCGTAGTTGATCTAAATGGGTGAATTTTTGAAAAATGTATGGTGTGCTGATATCTTGTGGACAACTTTAGTAATTCAAGTTAGTGACCTTGAATTGCAATTTGAAGTGTACACAGCACAGCATTTTTACATATGACCCGATTCAAACAACCACTCATGACGCAAATAAACTAAGACAAAAAGTCAACACACATGGTCACACATTACACAACCTGCTCACTCAACATTGTGGATATTATTTAAAAAAAATGTCCAAACACTACACATAATTCAAAATTACACCCATTTAAATTCCCTGCAATGCATGATGGGAAAATGCAAAACACTCTCCACACTTATCCATGTTTGGCACATTTTAGCTGCTTGATATGTCTGATTGATTACAACATTTTAGGGAGGTCGTCACGGAAGTAAACAAGGTAGGAGTTTTGTTAATGATTAATTATATATACTGTATGTATATATATATATATACAAACACAGATATACATACACACATATATATATATACATACAGATATACATAAATAAAGACATATACATACACATATATACATACAAACATGCATATACTGTATGTACACATATTTATACACACACACTATGTGTGTGTGTTTAAATGTATGCATATACATACAGTATATATGCACATACTGTATATGTACACGTATAAATGTTCTGGTTCTATACAGTATATGTACAATATATATATATATATATATATATATATATATATATATATATATATATATATTTGGCCCCCCGTCAAATTTTTCAGCTCAAGTCAAAAAGTTTGAACACCCCTGGATTAGGAGGACAATAAAAATATTTATTTGGTGATGTATTTTTCCACATAAATAGGCTAAACTTCATGACAAACTTTTTAAGACTGTGTGCTCTGCTGATTGCACCTCCAAGAGCGCACCTGCAGAAGCTGCGCTGGTGCACAGCTGCAATCAATCAGCACTCATCGTTGATGAGCTTCCTGAGCTTCTTAAGCCAGTGCAGACCTGCGTTCCGGGCCGGAACATAGCTACCTGTCCTGTACAGTAAGCCAAACCAGTCTAGCTCTATGCATACTCTCTCTCTGTGCTTCTCCCCCTCAGTGTTGATTTGTCTCGTGTTTTCTTGTCAATCCAACAGCCTCCCTCCTTTCCCGCGTTACTAGCTGTGCGTCTCGTCTCCTCGCGTTCCCTCTGCTTCCCTGACTGCCTCTTGGATCTCGACGCACCGCTATAGCCCCGACTTCCTGCCTGCTCACAGACCTCCGAGCGCTGCCATGTCCCTCTCGATCTTCCGCCTCTCACTCAACACTACCGGTAACACTCAACAGCTAATCACCACACATAGTCTCACACACACACACACACTTTGGATTTGTCACACTCCATTTCCTTTATGTATATTATTTGTTATTTATATATACTATATATACATACAGTATATAAATAAAACAGAGCTAAATACTACGCCCCTGTTGTCTGTGCTGTCTCTTTACTCCTGCACATAACACTACCTGATAAAAATATTTAAAAAAATGGATGGATGGGTATTTGTTATAAATTATTATATTTATTACTTAATTTTCTAAAAGTTTCTTAATTAATGTTTTGTACATGCCAAATTAATTTTTTTTAATATAAATTAGCAATAAAAAATGTATATTATCTTGCAGTTTTCCTAGGAAAAAAATTTGAAAAATTTAAATATAAAATATTAAACTTTCGAGTATATTTGTTGCATCAACAAACTTCTAAATGATGTACAATATTGGAGTGAAAAAAAAATCATAGATCAAACGTTACTCAAAAACTTGGGACATTACAAATCTTGAAATGTACACATTTTGCCTTTTCTTATTGTTTTTTTTGTGACGCTATGACAGATTGGTACAAGTGTCAGCAAAGAAGAAAACGGTGATGATAACCACAGAATTGGAAAATGAGCTCATTGCCATTTGCAAGTCTCTGTCCTGGCTAATCAGTACAACATGGCTAATACAGAAGAAGACCAGAATGTATTGTGCAAAGTCAGCTGTGCTGACTCTGATACGGCGCGTGTGTGTGTGTGTGTTTGTGCAAATTCGCGAGGTGAGTGACGGGCGTGATCATTACCCGCCGTCGTCACGGCGACGAGCGCGTCAGTCCCATCCATTCAGCTTCAGCCTCGTGGCGCAATTAGACGAGGGCGAGCGGTGATTAACGGCGGCAGGAGCAGCACGCCACTCTTATCGGCGTCCCAGCATGCTTTGCTCAGTGGCGCTGTGACAGAGGACGAGTGTTGGCGGCGCACTATCACCGCAGTCAGGTCGCCACCTGTACGCCTGCTTGAACTTTATCGTCTCACACACACACATTATTCAAACATCTTGTGAATTTGTTGTGAATTATTTTTATATAGCACTTTTCTCTAGTGACTCAAAACGCTTAATAATCACTTTTTACCTGTTTTAGATGGTAAACAACTACTGAAGCACAGAAGATGATATAAGCTCGTTTACATAATACCGTATACAATACAGGTGTCCAAAGTGCGGCCCACAACTCTTTTTCTAACGAGAAAAATTTGCAACATTGACTCTAGAAACGAAGTTTCCATGCAAGCTGTTTAAAAAAAACAAAAAAACTGTCATTGCTCAAAAAAATGTTTTTAAAAATCTACTCTTTTTTAAAAAATTAAATATTGACCTAGTTTTCTATGACAAAGGGCATAAAACAAACACACAAACAAACAAAAAAACATTTTTAAAAAAACATTTACAGTTTTTTTTTTTTAAATCATAGAGTTCAAAGTTAAAAATAAAAAATAATATATGAATTATTTTTAACACATTTATGAGTGGAGCTCTATTAGATCCCTGAGAATTTTAGTGGGATTTTTTTTTTAAACCGTCCTTACTCAAAAAATATTATTGAATCAAAATCCATGTTATGAATTATTGACCTATTTAAAGCTGTAATTACTTCACATCAAATATTCCACTTTGAAATATTTTTTGGGGGGGGGGGGGGGGGGATATTGCATATTTTGTGTGTTCGCCATAAAAAAACTAAAGTTTTCTATGACAAAAATGGCATAAAACAACAAACAAAAAAAACAATCCTGAGAATTTGAATGGGATTTTTTCTCAAAAATAATAATGAATCAAAATGAATGTTATGAATTATTGACCTATTGAAGGCTCCAACCATTTCACATCAAATATTACACTTTGAAATATTTTTGGGGGAACATTTTTTGCATATTTTGTGTTTTTAGACTTAGACTTAGACTTCCTTTTTATTGTCATTCAAATTTGAACTTTACAGCACAGATAAGACAATTTCGTTACATAAGCTCATGGTAGTGCAGGATAAAAAAGCAATAAGGTGCATATATAAATGAATAAATATATATAAATATATATATAAAATAAATAAATATATATAAATATAAATAAATAAATAGATTACTGTACGGATAAATATATTGCACTTTTTCACATGCGTCCACGTTTATGGATGTATGTTATATTGTCTTTTTTATTCCTGCGAGTTAATCCATTTTGGGGGGAGTTGAGGGGATAATTTAATGATGATGCATTCAAGGGTTTCCACCATCAGTGATGGTTTGGGGTGCCATGTCATCTGCTGGTGTCGGTCCACTCTGTTTCCTGAGATCCAGGGTCAACGCAGCAGTCTACCAGCAAGTTTTAGAGCACTTCATGCTTCCTGCTGCTGACCTGCTCTATGGAGATGGAGATTTCAAGTTCCAACAGGACTTGGCGCCTGCACACAGCGCAAAATCTACCCATGCCTGGTTTACGGACCATGGTATTTCTGTTCTAAATTGGCCCGCCAACTCCCCTGACCTTAGCCCCATAGAAAATCTGTGGGGTATTGTGAAAAGGAAGATGCAGAATGCCAGACCCAAAAACGCAGAAGAGTTGAAGGCCACTATCAGAGCAACCTGGGCTCTCATAACACCTGAGCAGTGCCAGAAACTCATCGACTCCATGCCACGCCGCATTAACGCAGTAATTGATGCAAAAGGAGCTCCAACCAAGTATTGAGTATTGTACATGCTCATATTTTTCATTTTCATACTTTTCAGTTGGCCAACATTTCTAAAAATCCCTTTTTTGTATTAGCCTTAAGTAATATTCTAATTTTGTGACACACGGAATTTTGGATTTTCATTTGTTGCCACTTCAAATCATCAAAATTAAATGAAATAAACATTTGAATGCATCAGTCTGTGTGCAATGAATAAATATAATGTACAAGTTACACCTTTTGAATGCAATTACTGAAATAAATCAAGTTTTTCAAAATATTCTAATTTACTGGCTTTTACCTGTATATATATATATATATATATATATATATATATATATATACATATGCATACACATATTAATATAATAGATGTATAATGAATATCATTGGATATTAAGAGTATGTGAAAGTTGGACTTCAACCTTGTTTACTTCCATGACGACCCCCTAAAAAGTTTTGTAATCAATCAGAAATATCAAGCAGCTAAATGGATAAGTGTGGAGAGAGGTTTTTTTTTTTGCATTTTCCTATCATGCATTGCAGGGGATTTAAATGAGTTTAATTTTGAATTGTGTTGTGCTTGGACATGTTTCAATAATTCAGCGAGCAGGCACCAAAAAGGAGCGTCTGAGTACCTCTTCCTGGTCCAACATGTGGAGCGCTTTCCCGGGGCTCACGCGGAGACGGGCGTTCCAGTGACCGTGGGGCGGCCGGTCGTTGGAGGGGTGGTCGTAGATGGAGTGCTCGTGCGAAAGGCGGCTGTAGGCGGGGCGCTCGTACGGCGGGCGCTCGTAGGCGGGGGCGTGGAAGGAGGAGTGCACGTGGGAGCGATGGTGGTGGTGATGGTAGGAGGGGGGGGCGGCACACCTTGCATCTGGACGGGAGAGGGGCGAGGCAAAGGAGGTTAGTTAGGAAGGCGTTGAAGCAGTCATAGTCATTATGAATAATGATTATTATTATTACTAATCAGTGTCATGTGACATGTGGTGGTCCAGCAAATATCATTTTCAACAACAAAGTCCACTAAAAGCTACCAGGCGTGTCAGAAGGGTTTTCACTGAGGGCCACGTGGAAGTTATGGCTGTCCTCAGAGGGCGGATTGTAACCGTGAATAAGACATGAATCTTCATGTGCAAGGCCTCATGATGTTGTGATACAACTGCTATGCATCTCATCATGACATGACAGACACCTCAGTCGCCAGAATGTTACTGTATCATTTCATTTACAGTGTTTTTTACAGCATATTACTACAAATAGAAAAATACCAGTTTTTTTAACGTTAAATTCCGGTGGCTGAAGGGCCTTTTTTTTTTACAGTCGGTAAATTACGGTAAATAGAACAATGCTACCACTGTTTGTTTAACAGTAACATTTTGGTGGTTGAACGGCCAGTTTGTTGCCGTAAAATGTAGGGTGCATTGTTTTTTTAACTCGCGAATTGTTTTTTTACTTGCAGAAAATTTATTTATTCATACCTACTAGCAAATCGTTTTTTTATAGAATTTTTTTTGTTGTTGTACTTTTGAATCGTTTTTTTATTTGCAGAAAATTGCTTTTTTTACTTGCAAATATTTTTTAAGAAATTTATTTTTTTTATTTTTTTTTTATTTGCAGAAAATTGCTTTTATACTTGCGAATCGTTTTTTTACTAGTACAATATATATATATATATATATATATATATATATATATTTTTTTTTTTAACTTGCAAATGTTTTTTTAAGATATTTTTTTTTATTTTTGAATAGTTTTTTATTTTCAGAAAATTGCTTTTATCAATCAATCAAGTGTATTTATAAAGCCCTTAATCACAAATGCCCGAAAGGGCTTTTATATTTGTGAATTGTTTTTACTAGCAGAATACTTTTTTTTACTTGGAGAAAGTTTTTTTTTTTGTTTGCTTTTTGTCTTTTTTTTTAATTGCAGAAAACTGTTTTTAAACTTGCAAATCCTTTTTTTAAATTATTATAATTTTTTTTTTTTACTTGCAAATCGTTTTTTTTTTTTTACTTGCAGATAATTGTGTTTTTACTTGCAAAAATGTTTTTGTACTTGCGAATCGTTTTTTACTAGTAGAATGTTTTTAACTTGCAGAAAATTGTTTATACATACTAGAAAATCGTTTTTTTAATTGAATAACTATTTTTTTGTGCTTGAAAATCGTTGTTTACTAGTAGAATATTTTTTTTACTTGCAGATTTTTTTTTAGTTATGAATTGTTTGTTATGAATCAGTCCAAAGTTTATTTATAAAGCCCTTAATCACAAATGTCTCAAAGGGCAAAAAAAACCAAAAAAACAAAAAAAAACTAAACTAACTTTTATACCACAGTTTTTTTGTTTTTTTTACTTGTGAATTGTTTTGTTTACTTGCAGATAAGTTTTTAAACGTGCAATTCGTTTTTTGAAATCGATTTTTTTTTGTGAATCGTTTTTTTTAAACTTGTTTTTATACTTGCAAATCGTTCTTTTAATTGAATTTTTTTTTTTTACTTTGCAATTGGTTTTTTTACTTGCAGAAAACTGATTCTGAACTTGCAAATAATTTTTTTAATGAATATATATATATTTATTTATTTTAAAAAAAATTTTTTTTTCTTGAACTGGGTTTTTACTTGCAGAATATTTGTTTTGTACTTGCAAATCGTTTTTTAATTGAATACATTTTTCGTGAACTTTTAAATTGTTTTTTTCACTTGCATAAAATTGCTTTTATACTTGCAAATATTTTTTTTTATTTGAACTTTTTTTTTTTACTTGTAAATTGTGTTTTTTTTTATTTGCACAACATTGCTTTTACACTTGCAATTCGTATTTTTTTACTTGCAGAAAATATATTTGTTTCCTTTTTTTAAATTCAGAAAATTGTTTTTAATACTTGCACATCATTGTTTTTATTTGAATAATTATTTAGTTTTACTTGCAAATAGTATTATTACTTACAAAAATGTTTTGTTGTTTTTTTACTTGCAAATCATCGGCGTGAGTAAAAATATTTTTGTGTGTCGAACGCAACATTCGGCCCTTAAATACGTATAATTTCCGCACCCCTTCTCGGCTGCTGACAAGTTGGGGCTGAAACAACTGCGCCCTCTGCTGGTAGGTGTCAAGTGTCAAAATCCATGAAATAGCAGCTTCACAACATTAATTCATAGGATCAAAGGAATTCTGCACGATCTTGATGACACACACACACACACACACACACACACACACACAGGTTATCATTTGGAATGGGGACCAAGCTGTTCTGCCCAGTTAGCTCATACACGTCTTTAAATCTCTGGATTGATGAAGTAATGTGCTGATCATTCTTACCGTGGACCCTGGGGAAAAAGAGTTAATATGGTTCATGGGGACCAAATTTAAATAATTTTGCATAATTCACACACATTTGTACGTGACTACTGAGGACCATTTAAAAAAAAAAAAAAAAAAAAAAAAGCCCGATGAGGGGGCTGCTGTGCAAATGTCTCACACTCAAACTAACCAGTAAACATGTTTTATGGGCCAAAGCTTAAAAATCACTTAGGCATCTTCAGAATGAATCTGACTATCATTTAAAAAGGTTTCCTTTTAGGGGACCTGTTTTTTTGTCCCCATACCGTCAGAGGTCCCCTAAAGGTGACTGTGTAAACAGAGCGATGTCCCCATTAAGTAAGCATTGCCAGAACACACTTGCAAATAAGCAAGCTGTGACTCCCAGCCATGTTTGAATGTGTGACCTCCAAGAAGGGGAGCATGCAGGCGATACATCCTGAACTTCGCACCTCCTATTATGTCACCTGCGACACAAGGTGCGTCGGCGGCCATTAGCGTGACCTCATACGCCTCCCCCCCGCCGTGGAGCAGCAACGCACACAAACGCTCTAACCGAGGCAAAACAGAAGACATTCCTTTTTGCATTATGGATAGAGATGATGAAATATTAACAAGCTATCGCCCCTACAGGCGCACGTAATTAATACGCAGGATGGAGGGAAGGTTTCGGCGTCTCGCGAAAGGTCCATCCAAGCACACGCACGGCGACCATCTCGGCGAAGGAAATTTAGTAGCCCGCTCATGTATATTTAAAAAAAAAGATGTTTTTAGGTCATCTTCATGCGAGCAGAAGGAGTTCTAAAAAAGGTTGTGTTATAATTATGAGAGCAAATATTACATATTCTGTTTCAGGAATCAGAGTGGAATGATTGGGGGGGGGGCGTCAGATTCACACACCTGTGGTACACTTCTCTTATTGTTATACAAACCCCGTTTCCATATGAGTTGGGAAATTGTGTTAGATGTAAATTTAAACGGAATACAATGATTTGCAAATCATTTTCAACCCATATTCAGTTGAATACAGGTAAAAGCCAGTAAATTAGAATATTTTGAAAAACTTGATTTATTTCAGTAATTGCATTCAAAAGGTGTAACTTGTACATTATATTTATTCATTGCACACAGACTGATGCATTCAAATGTTTATTTCATTTCATTTTGATGATTTGAAGTGGCAACAAATGAAAATCCAAAATTCCGTGTGTCACAAAATTAGAATATTACTTAAGGCTAATACAAAAAAGGGATTTTTAGAAATGTTGGCCAACTGAAAAGTATGAAAATGAAAAATATGAGCATGTACAATACTCAATACTTGGTTGGAGCTCCTTTTGCCTCAATTACTGCGTTAATGCGGCGTGGCATGGAGTCGATGAGTTTCTGGCACTGCTCAGGTGTTATGAGAGCCCAGGTTGCTCTGATAGTGGCCTTCAACTCTTCTGCGTTTTTGGGTCTGGCATTCTGCATCTTCCTTTTCACAATACCCCACAGATTTTCTATGGGGCTAAGGTCAGGGGAGTTGGCGGGCCAATTTAGAACAGAAATACCATGGTCCGTAAACCAGGCACGGGTAGATTTTGCGCTGTGTGCAGGCGCCAAGTCCTGTTGGAACTTGAAATCTCCATCTCCATAGAGCAGGTCAGCAGCAGGAAGCATGAAGTGCTCTAAAACTTGCTGGTAGACGGCTGCGTTGACCCTGGATCTCAGGAAACAGAGTGGACCGACACCAGCAGATGACATGGCACCCCAAACCATCACTGATGGTGGAAACTTTACACTAGACTTCAGGCAACGTGGATCCTGTGCCTCTCCTGTCTTCCTCCAGACTCTGGGACCTCGATTTCCAAAGGAAATGCAAAATTTGCATGGTTGGGTGATGGTTTGGGGTGCCATGTCATCTGCTGGTGTCGGTCCACTCTGTTTCCTGAGATCCAGGGTCAACGCAGCCGTCTACCAGCAAGTTTTAGAGCACTTCATGTTTCCTGCTGCTGACCTGCTCTATGGAGATGGAGATTTCAAATAAACATTTGAATGCATCAGTCTGTGTGCAATGAATAAATATAATGTACAAGTTACACCTTTTGAATGCAATTACTGAAATAAATCAAGTTTTTCAAAATATTCTAATTTACTGGCTTTTACCTGTATGCTACTAAGACAACACATTTGATGTTCAAACTGATAAACTTTTTTTTTTTTTGCAAATAATCATTAACTTTAGAATTTGATGCCAGCAACACGTGACAAAGAAGTTGGGAAAGGTGGCAATAAATACTGATAAAGTTGAGGAATGCTCATCAAACACTTATTTGGAACATCCCACAGGTGAACAGGCAAATTGGGAACAGGTGGGTGCCATGATTGGGTATAAAAGTAGATTCCATGAAATGCTCAGTCATTCACAAACAAGGATGGGTCGAGGGTCACCACTTTGTCAACAAATGCGTGAGCAAATTGTTGAACAGTTTAAGAAAAAACGTTCTCAACCAGCTATTGCAAGGAATTTAGGGATTTCACCATCTACGGTCCGTAATATCATCAAAGGGTTCAGAGAATCTGGAGAAATCACTGCACGTAAGCAGCTAAGCCCGTGACCTTCGATCCCTCAGGCTCTACCGCATCAACAAGCGACATCAGTGTGTAAAGGATATCACCACATGGGCTCAGGAACACTTCAGAAACCCGCTGTCAGTAACTACAGTTGGTCGCTACATCTGTAAGTGCAAGTTAAAACTCTCCCATGCAAGGCGAAAACCGTTTATCAACAACACCCAGAAACGCCGTCGGCTTCGCTGGGCCTGAGCTCATCTAAGATGGACTGATACAAAGTGGAAAAGTGTTCTGTGGTCTGACGAGTCCACATTTTCAAATTGTTTTTGGAAACTGTGGACGTCGTGTCCTCCGGACCAAAGAGGAAAAGAACCATCTGGATTGTTATAGGCGCAAAGTTGAAAAGCCAGCATCTGTGATGGTATGGGGGTGTATTAGTGCCCAAGACATGGGTAACTTACACATCTGTGAAGGCGCCATTAATGCTGAAAGGTACATACAGGTTTTGGAGCAACATATGTTGCCATCCAAGCAACGTTACCATGGACGCCCCTGCTTATTTCAGCAAGACAATGCCAAGCCACGTGTTACATCAACGTGGCTTCATAGTAAAAGAGTGCAGGTACTAGACTGGCCTGCCTGTAGTCCAGACCTGTCTCCCATTGAAAATGTGTGGCGCATTATGAAGCCTCAAATACCACAACGGAGACCCCCGGACTGTTGAACAACTTAAGCTGTACATCAAGCAAGAATGGGAAAGAATTCCACCTGAGAAGCTTAAAAAATGTTTACTGAGTGTTGTTAAAAGGAAAGGCCATGTAACACAGTGGTGAACGTGCCCTTTCCCAACTACTTTGGCACGTGTTGCAGCCATGAAATTCTAAGTTAATTATTATTTGCCAAAAAAAAAAAAAAAAGTTTATGAGTTTGAACATCAAATATCTTGTCTTTGTAGTGCATTCAATTGAATATGGGTTGAAAAGGATTTGCAAATCATTGTATTCCGCTTGTATTTACATCTAACACAATTTCCCAACTCATATGGAAACAGGGTTTGTATTAATAATGTCCATTTATGATGTCGCTCAGAATGGAGCACGCAGAACAATTGGAACATTTGAATCAATTGTTTTGATTGACATTCATCTCTTAAAGACTCGTGTCTCATGACCTGTGTGTCAGTTAGCATCCTCATGATGCTAACTGAGCGATATCAGCATCATCATGAGGATGCTAATTGAGGCATGTCGGCATCATCATGAGGATGCTAACAGAGATGTCAGTTGGCAACAGTTGCCTCAAATAGATGCTGAGGGATGTCAGCTAGCATCATGTGGATGCTAACTGAGAGATGTCATCTAGCATGCTAACAGAAGGATGTCAGTTAGCATCATGATGATGCTAACTGACATCCCTCAGCATCTAATTGAGGCATTGTTTAGTTAACATCATGATGCCAACTGACATCTCTCAGTTAGCAGTTAAATCATCGGCTGCCCCCTCCCCTCCCTGAAGGATTTACACAACTCCCGCTGCCTCAACAGAGCAAAAAGCATCACCCAGGACAGCACACACCCTGGCTTCCACCTGTTCGACCTGCTAGCATCGGGCAGGCGCTACAGGTGCATCAGAGCCAGAACAAACAGACTCAGAGACAGCTTCTTTCCCAGAGCTGTCACCAACTTGAACTCTAACTTATAATAATAATTCACCCCTATACAATATCCTACCCTAATACCCTACTGTGCAATATTACCCTTCGAGTGCAATACGTCCGACACCGATTGTTATTTATTACTCCGGTACTCTTGTCTTGTTCTGTATATTCTACAGTATTTTGTATTTCTATAGTGTTTTGTATATTGTACAGGATTGCTTATTATTTTTATTGGATAGTAGTCTGTTTATTTCAATTGTTAGTTTTTTCTTTATTACCTATTGTGTAATTTATTTTTACCCCATATTTGTTCCCACTACCGCACCTTAAGTTGGAGTCCTTAATCTAGTTATATGCAAATATAATGACAATAAAGTCTATTCTATTCTATTGTCATGATGATGCCAGTGTCAGTGGATGTCAGTTAGCATCATGATGTTAACTAACGGATGCACCCCCAGTCTCATGAATCCACACTGTGATGATGCAAACTGACTGGTGTCAGTTAGCATCATGAAGTCTCATGAATCCACACTGTGAAGATGCTAACTGTGGGGTGTCAGTTAGTACCATGATGCTGCTAACTGAGGGATGTCAGTGAATGTCAGTTAGCATCATGATAACTAACGGATGCCCCCCCAGTCTCATGAATCCACACTGTGTTGATGCAAACTGAGTGTTGTCAGTTAGCATCATCAAGATGCTAACAGATAAGTGTCAGTTAGCATCACGAAGATGCTAACTGAGAGATGTCAGTTAGCATCATGATGATGCTAACAGAAGGATGTCAGTTAGCATCATGATGATGCTAACAGAAGGATGTCAGTTAGCATCATGATGATGCTAACAGAAGGATGTCAGTTAGCATCATCATGATGCAAACAGAAGGATGTCAGTTAGCATCGTCAAGATACTAACAGAAGGATGTCAGTTAGCATCATCAAGATGCTAACAGAAAGATGTCAGCTAGCATCATGATGATAATAACAGAAGGATGTCAGTTATCATCGTCAAGATGCTAACAGAAGGATGTCAGTTAGCATCATCAAGATGCTAACAGAAAGATGTCAGTTAGCATCGTCATGATGCTAACTGAGAAATGTCAGCTAGCATCATGATGATGCTAACAGAAGGATGTCAGTTAGCATCGTCAAGATGCTAACAGAAGGATGTCAGTTAGCATCATCAAGATGCTAACAGAAGGATGTCAGTTAGCATCATGATGATGCTAACAGAAGGATGTCAGTTAGTATCATGATGATGCTAACAGAAGGATGTCAGTTAGCATCATGATGATGCTAACAGAAGGATGTCAGTTAGCATCATCAAGATGCTAACAGAAGGATGTCAGTTAGCATCATGATGCTGCTAACAGAAGGATGTCAGTTAGTATCATGATGATGCTAACAGAAGGATGTCAGTTAGCATCATGATGATGCTAACAGAAGGATGTCAGTTAGCATCATCAAGATGCTAACAGAAAGATGTCAGTTAGCATCGTCATGATGCTAACAGAGATGTCAGCTAGCATCATGATGATGCAAACAGAAGGATGTCAGTTAGCATCGTCAAGATACTAACAGAAGGATGTCAGTTAGCATCGTCAAGATGCTAACAGAAAGATGTCAGCTAGCATCATGATGATGCTAAAAGAAGGATGTCAGTTAGCATCGTCAAGATGCTAACAGAAGGATGTCAGTTAGCATCATCAAGATGCTAACAGAAAGATGTCAGTTAGCATCGTCATGATGCTAACTGAGAGATGTCAGCTAGCATCATGATGATGCTAACAGAAGGATGTCAGTTAGCATCGTCAAGATGCTAACAGAAGGATGTCAGTTAGCATCATCAAGATGCTAACAGAAGGATGTCAGTTAGCATCATCAAGATGCTAACAGTAAGATGTCAGTTAGCATCGTCATGATGCTAACTGAGAGATGTCAGCTAGCATCATGATGATGCAAACAGAAGGATGTCAGTTAGCATCGTCAAGATACTAACAGAAGGATGTCAGTTAGCATCATCAAGATGCTAACAGAAAGATGTCAGTTAGCATCATCATGATGCTAACTGAGAGATGTCAGCTAGCATCATGATGATGCTAACAGAAGGATGCCAGTTAGCATCGTCAAGATGCTAACAGAAAGATGTCAGTTAGCATCATCAAGATGCTAACAGAAAGATGTCAGTTAGCATCGACATGATGCTAACTGAGAGATGTCAGCTAGCATCATGATGATGCAAACAGAAGGATGTCAGTTAGCATCGTCAAGATACTAACAGAAGGATGTCAGTTAGCATCATCAAGATGCTAACAGAAAGATGTCAGCTAGCATCATGATGATAATAACAGAAGGATGTCAGTTAGCATCGTCAAGATGCTAACAGAAGGATGTCAGTTAGCATCATCAAGATGCTAACAGAATGATGTCAGTTAGCATCGTCATGATGCTAACTGAGAGATGTCAGCTAGCATCATGATGATGCTAACAGAAGGATGTCAGTTAGCATCGTCAAGATGCTAACAGAAGGATGTCAGTTAGCATCATCAAGATGCTAACAGAAAGATGTCAGTTAGCATCGTCATGATGCTAACTGAGAGATGTCAGCTAGCATCATGATGATGCAAACAGAAGGATGTCAGTTAGCATCGTCATGATGCAAACAGAAGGATGTCAGTTAGCATCGTCAAGATACTAACAGAAGGATGTCAGTTAGCATCATCAAGATGCTAACTGAGAGATGTCAGTTAGCATCGTCATGATGCTAACTGAGAGATGTCAGCTAGCATCATGATGATGCTAACAGAAGGATGTCAGTTAGCATCGTCAAGATGCTAACAGAAGGATGTCAGTTAGCATCATCAAGATGCTAACAGAAAGATGTCAGTTAGCATCGTCATGATGCTAACTGAGAGATGTCAGCTAGCATCATGATGATGCTAACAGAAGGATGTCAGTTAGCATCGTCAAGATGCTAACAGAAGGATGTCAGTTAGCATCATCAAGATGCTAACAGAAAGATGTCAGTTAGCATCATGATGATGCTAAAAGAAGGATGTCAGTTAGCATCATCAAGATGCTAACAGAAGGATGTCAGTTAGCATCGTCAAGATGCTAACAGAAGGATGTCAGTTAGCATCATCAAGATGCTAACAGAAGGATGTCAGTTAGCATCATGATGATGCTAACAGAAGGATGTCAGTTAGCATCATGATGATGCTAACTGAGAGATGTCAGCTAGCATCATGATGATGCTAACAGATGGATGTCAGTTAGCATCATCAAGATGCTAACAGAAGGATGTCAGTTAGCATCATCAAGATGCTAACAAAAGGATGTCAGTTAGCATCATGATGCTGCTAACAGAAGGATGTCAGTAAGCATCATGATGATGCTAACAGAAGGATGTCAGTTAGCATCACCAAGATGCTAATAGAAGGATGTCAGTTAGCATCATGACGATGCTAACAGAAGGATGTCAGGTAGCATCATCAATATGCTAACAGAAGGATGTCAGTTAGCATCATAATGATGCTAACAGAAGGATGTCAGTTAGCATCATCATGATGCTAACTGAGAGATGTCAGCTAGCATCATGATGATGCTAACTGAGATCCTTCTGTTAGCATGATTATGATGCTAACAGAAGGATTTTGAAATTATGCAACCTTAAAATCTTAGTGACCTTGTAAGACCCTACATATGGATCCTAAAAAAAGGCAAAAATGTTGCAGACTCAAATTATTTTGTGATTTTATTTTATACGCTAGGTTAAGCCACAGCGCCTCAAATGTTATCTTTTTTTTTGTAAACTGAATTTAATAGGAAAAACATGAAAAAAAAAAAAGCATTTTCTGACTTCAGTTAGCATCATAATGATGCTAACTGATGGATGTCAGTTAGCATTATGATGATGCTAACTGATGGATGTCAGCTAGCATCATGATGATGCTAAAAGAAGGATATCAGTTAGCATCATCAAGATGCTAACAGAAGGATGTCAGTTAGCATCATCAAGATGCTAACAGAAGGATGTCAGTTAGCATCATAATGATGCTAACTGATGGATGTCAGATAGCATCATGATGATGCTAAAAGGATATCAGTTAGCATCATCAAGATGCTAAAAGAAGGATATCAGTTAGCATCATCAAGATGCTAACAGAAGGATGTCAGTTAGCATCATAATGATGCTAACTGATGGATGTCAGATAGCATCATGATGATGCTAAAAGAAGGATATCAGTTAGCATCATCAAGATGCTAACAGAAGGATGTCGGTTAGCATCATCATGTTAACTAACGGATGCACCCCCAATCTCATGAATCCACATTGTGATGATGCTAACTGACTGGTGTCAGTTAGCATCATGATGTTAACTAAGGGATGTCCCCCCCCCCAGTCTCATGAATCCACACGGTGTGACAACTGCCAGATGTCAGTTAGCATCATGAAGATGCTAACTGAGGCATGCCAGTTAGCATCAGGATGAACTGACGGTTCTTGTGGGTCTTTAGCATCATGCTAACTGACATCCCTCAGTTAGCATGACGATGATGCTAACGGTCAGTTAGCATCATCACTACAACCTTAGTTTCTAGTGTAACTTGCGCGAGGCTCAGTGGACAGAATTTCAAGGAGCAAAAGGTGCTGGGCGAGAGAGGACGCTTTGACGGAAACGCTGAGATGTTTCTTTTCTCTGTACTGAAGTGCGTATCACCCCCCCCACCCCCGCGGGGTCCTTTCAGCGTTCTGCCGTCCTTAGCAGTTTACAGCACAGAGGGCCAATCGGATGACGTCTCAGCCCTCGTCGAGGCCGCGGTTACTGGCAGCCGACGGGCCTAATGTTGATTTATACGCGTCGCTGAGCTCCACAACGCAGCTAAAAATAAAGCGTGCAATATCCCCAGACCGCCTGGGGCAGATTATGCACTCCTGCCAGCATCTCACTTCCTGGGCAGCGTGCACGTGTCGTCGGAACATGACCTCAGGTGCACCGCGACTCGCTGTCGAGGAACACTTGGGGAGCAAACGCTCAAAGTTGTTTGGAAACACTCCCTCCCTGACAACCTGGGTATTAAGTTGATAGTGTCAGGTTCAAACACTGATGACATCTATTAAACAAGACAAGAAGCAAGGAATTAAACAGAGACATAATTAAATGTGGCTTAATTGAGGAGAGACGTCTGGACTGTACTCTTTGCCGTCTCACCACGCTCTGGCGAAAGATTGTACGCCTCCTCTTTTATTTGGACTTTCCCTGATTACATGGCAACAGCTGTTTCTAAGGGACGGGGGTTGTAAAAAGCCATCGCTTTTGATTACAACAGTTCAAAGAAGAGGTCGCCTTGAGGGGAGTCAGGCCCTGCTTCCTCTCCACTTTGTAGTTCTTGGGTCAAGACAAAATCTTTCTGTTGATTACAATACATCAAAGATACAGAACACCTTCATGTTGCTTCCCGTCCTACACAGTGGAGTTTTACAAGCCTTCTTCTTGGTAGAATCAAAGACAGCTTTTGTCCTCTCGCCGGGAAGTCATGGCAACACAAAGTTTTGTGATAACTTAGATACAATTATTCTGACAGACAGCTTTTAGCTCAGCAGCTAACACGCTCATCTCTATATGCCGGTGACCCAGGTTCCAGTCTCCGGGCGTAACAGAAAAACAACGAGAAATAGGGGATAGGCACCGAAGCCGCTACTTTTTTGGCACCAAATCCCACCGATTTTAGGTAAAACCTAACGGTGCCTTGTCTCGGTGCCTGGGTTGCACTCCAGCAGCACTGAGAGCAGACTCATCCAAACTACCTCGAGGTAAAGTTGCAATTTTAAATGCCAACAAAGAAACCCCCCCCCCCCCCCCCAAAAAAAAACACTCCAACATAAGTAAGGTAAGGTTTCACTTTTCCAAAAATGCGTTAGCTGGATGCTAACATACATTGGCTTTGCTATTGACATGCTACTTATTAGCGATTTTGCATGGCAATTACAACACCTCCCAATTTGTTAATGAAAACTACAACTAAGATGCCCGTTACCATAAAACAGCTGGTGCATAATAAGTGCAGTACTTACAGTATTAAAACTTTGTAGGGAGCAACAACAACAAAAAACACAATAAACTGTACACTACTGCTTTCTAATGTCTTGGACTTGCAACTGCAATTTAATGTCATATTTGCAAATAATACTAATAAAACAACTGGACAGCTCATATTGAAATGTTGCAATAAAAAAATAGATGTAATCATCAAAAATAATATTTATGTACGTGCAAAAGTACAAAAAAATTGTATCTTTGAGTACCCGTATCGATTCCCAGGTATCGGGAATTGGTGGGGTATCGGTTTAAATGTGACGTGCACATGTAAACCGCATGTAAAAAAATAATAATAAAAAATAGTGCCGTTAAAAGGAATTAGTAGTAATGTGTAGGGTGACCGACAAAGATTAATCGCGATTCTTATTTGTAACGATTCTTAATCAATTAAAAAAGAAAATTAAATTAATTCACCCTCTACCACGTGACCTCTCAGAGTCTTATAAGCTGGTACTTGACACACGTTAACTGTTAGCATACTAACATTGGCGAGGTAACTTCTTAGACTCATATAACTCGGTACTTGACTTGGCTAACTGTTAGCATGCAAACATTAGCATTTTAACGTACCAACATTACAATTAGGGATGGCCGATAAATGCTTTAAAAAGTAATATTGGAAATTATCGGTATCGGTTTCAAGATTATCGGTATCAGTTTCCAAAAGTAAAATGTGTGACTTTTTAAAGCGCCGCTGTGTACACGGACGCAGGAAGATTTACAGAGCAGCAACTAATCCATGAAGGCGCTGCCTTCGCCTTCTGGCCCAGTCACATACTATCTACGGCTTGACACGCGCGCTAGCGAATGCAAGCATACTTGATCAACAGCCATGCAGGTCACACTGAGGGTGGCCGTGTAAACAACTTTAACACTGTTACAAATATGCGCCACACTGCGAACCAACAGCAAACAAGAATGACAAACACATTTCGGGAGAACATCCGCACCGTAACACAACATAAACACAACAGAACAAATACCCAGAACCCCTTGCAGATGCTTGTTTTCTTTCAGAAAAATCTACCTCTCACACGTGATGACAAGGAGAAAAGGAATTAGCCCACTCTTTGAGCTTCAT
>NC_084568.2:11032500-11115000 GCF_033978685.3 Nerophis lumbriciformis
TTTTCACACACTTTACAAGAAATACATTGGCGGCAAATTCCGTAGCTTGCTAGCTTGTTTGCGCTGGCTTTCGGAGACTCTTATTTTGAAAGCGCAGGCGCGATGGAGCGGCACTTTTATTGTGAAGACAGGAACTGTGCAGTCAGTCTTTAGGCTTGTGACGGGATGTACGTTTGAAATAAAAAAAGTGTCTTTTTTCCTTCACACTTTTGATTGATTGATTGAAACTTGTATTATTAGATTGCACAGTACAGTACATATTCCGTACAATTGACCACTAAATGGTAACACCCCAATAAGTTTTTCAACTTGTTTAAGTCAGGTCATGTGACCGCCTGGCTCTGTTTGATTGGTCCAACGTCACCAGTGACTGCATCTGATTGGTGGAACGGAGTCAAACGTCACTAGTGACTGCATTTTATTGGTGGAACGGAGTGAAACGTCACCAGTAACGCAGGCACTATGAAGGTCTGTCTGACAGACCAAAACAAACAAAGCGTGCATTAACAGATCGATAAAAATTAGTAGCGAGTAGCGAGCTGAATGTAGATAAAAGTAGAGGAGTAAAAGTAGCGTTTCTTCTCTATAAATATACTCAAGTAAAAGTAAAAGTATGTTGCATTAAAACTACTCTTAGAAGTACAATTTATCCCAAAAGTTACTCAAGTAGATGTAACGGAATAAATGTAGCGCGTTACTACCCACCTCTGGAAACTAGTAATTAATGAAAATGAGTAAAATTAACTGTTAAAGGTTAGTACTATTAGTGGACCAGCAGCACGCACAATCATGTGTGCTTACGGACTGTATCCCTTGCAGACTGTATTGATATATATTGTAGGAAAATAACAGAAAAAACAACCCTTTTGTGTGAATGAGTGTAAATAGAGGAGGGAGGTTTTTTGGGTTGGTGCACTAATTGTAAGTGTATCTTGTGTTTCTTATGTTGATTTAATTAAAAAAACCAAAAAAAAAACAATATCGATTAAAAAAAAAAAAACGCTACCAATAATTTCCGATATTACATTTTAAAGCATATATCGGCAGGCCGATATTATCGGACATCTCGATCGACAACATTTTTAAAAAGTGCAGCTCCCCTTCAAAGCTGAGAGGACCGTCATAATGAGTAGCATTAAAATACAGTAGCATAGCAGGCCTACGTATTCATTAAAAACAAGTCAGAGGTCTTATTTAACAAGTATATTTAATATTTTTGGTCACTGTATCAATACACACGATGCACAGCAGTGTTGTCCAGATACCAATATTTTGGTACCGGTACCAAAATGTATTTCGAATACTTTCCGGTACTTTTCTAAATAAAGGGAACCACAACAAATTTCATTATTGGCTTTATTTTAACTAAAAATTTTAGGGTACATTAAACATGTTTCTTATGGCAAGTTTGTTCTTAAATAAAATAGTGAACATACAAGACAACTTGTCTTTTATTAGTAAGTAAGCAAACAAAGGCTCCTAATTTAGCTGCTGACATATGCAGTAACATATTGTGTCATTTATCATTCTATTATTTTGTCAACATTATTAAGGACAAGTGGTAGAAAATGAATTAGTAATCTACTTGTTCATTTACTGTTAATATCTGCTTACTTTCTCTTTTAACATTTTCTATCAACACTTCTGTTAAAATGTAATAATCCTTTATTCTTCTCTTGTTTGAATATTTTACATTAGTTTTGGATGATGCCACAAATTTGGGTATCAATCCGATACCAAGTCGTTACAGGATCATACATTGGTCATATTCAAAGTCCTCATGTGTCCAGGGACATATTTCCTGACTTTATGAAGATAATATACATTTTTTTTTAAACGAAAAAAGATTTTGTGATCCTAAAAATATGGATGTAATCATAGTAGTATCGACTAGATACGCTCCTGTACTCGGTATCATTACAGTGGCGTTTGTTTACATTGTGACGCCGGTGAGCTACGGTGTGTAGTGAAGCATGTTTAGCTATTTCTCGCCCTGCAGGGATGATACTTGTAAGAAACTTACTTTATTTGTCGCCACGGAAACCAGGATTAGTGAAATTTAGCCGCTAGCTAGCTAGCCAAGTCTTAAAGCACCTCTTCCTGAGGGTGTTTCAGTGTTATAACTTCACCTTTATCGTTAGTTTTTAAGCCAAAATGCGTCCGTTCTCCCTTTTCTGTCTACACACTGTGTCTGCTTGTAAGTACTCTGTGATTGTGCGCTGCCGAACATGCTCGTCTGCTCGTAAACCAGCAATGACACGACGTGACCCCGACGGGAGGGTTAGAACATTTTAGAGGCGGTATAGTACTGAATATGATTCGTTAGTATCGCGTTACTATACTAATACCGGTACACCGTACAACCCTAATGCACAGCAATGATAGTCCATATACAGAACACATTTCCAGACTTCTTTAGGGAGGCGTAGAATTGTTGTAGAATCACTGTGCTAACAGATGAAAACATTTCTTTCTGAATTATGTATGTAAAGACAAAAACAAGTGACATTATGGATGGTTTGGCAGGCGCTTTGACAGGCTGTCAATCAACAACATGGCGAGTAAAATGCCCTATCTGACTCAACGGGCATGTCAAGTGTGAACAGTGAAGTCTCAGAGGCCCACAAGCACGGTTCACAAGGTCTCTTGCTGAACCAACACATCAACTTCAGCTAAACCCCGGACTTGACGCGTGTTTGGGATCAGCGTTAAACACGAGTCAGCCTTGGGAAGCTGGAGAATCACAACTTGACGACCCGGGCGTGTCTGGATAGGTTTTGTTCCATTGGTTGGCAATTACAAAACCCAAAACCAGTGAAGTTAACACGTTGTGTAAATGGTAAATAAAAACAGAATACAATGATTTGCGAATCCGTTTCAACCTACATTCAATTAAATAGACTGCAAAGACAAGATATTTAACATTCAAGTTGGTAAACTTTGTTATTTTTTGCAAATATTAGCTCATTTGGAATTTGATGCCCGCAACATGTGTCACGGCGTGGACTATGGCGCAGTTTCCTGCGGGGATTGCTTTCCCGAGATGCAAAACAACTGGACTGGACATCGGATGAAGGTAAGGACATGATTTATTTTAACACTAACAAAAGGAACAAACAAAAGGCGCGCACAAGGCGGAGGTACAATCTTAGCGTATAAACAAACTAGCACTTGGGCAGAAACTATGGACATGAAACAAAAGTCACTAACTGTGGCATTAATAACAAAAACTTACTTGGCAGAGCAGGAATCTATGGCATGAAACGAGTATGAACAGAGGTAACAGCAGATAATGTCGCCAGGACGACCAACAGAAAATGACAGGCTTAAATAACAGTGACATGATTCGCAACAGGTGCGTGAGTCCAAACAAGTGACAGGTGAAACTAATAAGTAACCATGGTGACCAAAACAATGGAGCGTAAACAGAAAAAAAAGAGTCCAAAAACCAACAGGACATAACTAAACAAAACATGATCACAAAGACATGACAACGTGATTCAAAAAAGCTGGCACAAGTGGCAAAAAAAGACTGAGAAAGTTGAGGAATGCTCATCAAACACTTATTTGGAACATCCCTACAGGTGAACAGGCTAATTGGGAACAGGTGGGTGCCATGATTGGGTATAAAAGTAGATTCCATGAAATGCTCAGTCATTCACAAACAAGGATGGGGCGAGGGTCACCACTTTGTGAACAAATGCGTGAGAAAATTGTCCAACAGTTTAGGAACAACATTTCTCAACGAGCTATTGCAAGGAATTTAGGGATTTCACCATCCACGGTCCGTAATATCATCAAAAGGTTCAGAGAATCTGGAGAAATCACTGCACGTAAGCGGCAAGGCCATGACTTTCGGTCGCTCAGGCAGTACTGCATCAAAAAGCAACATCAGTGTGTAAAGGATATCACCACATGGGCTCAGGAACACTTCAGAAAACCACTGTCAGTAGCTAAAGTTTATCGCTACATCTGTAAGTACAAGTTAAAACTCTACTATGCAAAGCGAAAGCCATTTATCAACAACACCCAGAAATGCCACCGGCTGTGCTGGGCTTGAGCTCATCTAAGATGGATGGATGCAAAGTGGAAAAGTGTTCTGTGGTCTGACGAGTCCACATTTCAAATTGTTTTTGTAAACTGTGGACGTCGAGTACTCTGGAACAAAGAGGAAAAGAACCATCCGGATTGTTGTAGGCGCAAAGTTGAAAAGCCAGCATCTGTGATGGTATGGGGGTGTATCAGTGCCCAACGCAAGGGTAACTTCATTATATTTTGCTTTTATTTATGAATTACACAACGTGCCAACTTCACTGGTTTTGGGTTTTGTAGATCAGGGCTATTCAACTCCAAAATTAAGAGGGCCACGGTTTCAAGAGCCTAAGCTTTCAGGGGCCAGACCATAAAATTTGGATGTTTCGTCAGAAAGTGCCTTTGCAGGTTGTATTCCTTTGAGACTGTGTTCACTTATTGACAAAGTAAACAAATCAGCTTCCACACTGCACTGTCAATAAAGTCATTATTCCGCCTTCGCTACTCGTTTCCGGCATGTGCAGCCAGACAGATAGTTAACAGCAAGAAGAAACAGAACCTAAGTTTGGTGATGATTGATGTTCCTTCTTTTGGATAATTTTTCTCCCTCGGCTTTATTTCTTTGTACGTCTTCCTTTATTTAGGTTTGTAAGATTGAAAATATAAACATTACAAAAGTCCATTGTGTATTTTACATAAATAATGTCCATCGTGTGTTTTACATACATAAAATAGAAGGTTTAGTGTCAATACACACAGCAAACATTGCACACATGTGGTTTAATGCAACTAAACCTAAGGTGAAGCTTTATCGCCCTCTGCCGGTCAAAATTTGCATTTCGTGTATTTAACCAGTTGTCCAGTCACAGTTAAAAGTCTGATTTTATTTAGATTTTTTTTCAAGGACAGTTTAAAAAATAATATAAATATTTTTAATCGATTAAGAATCATTCCAAATAAGAATTGCGATTAATCTGAAAATCAATTTTTTTTTTTTGACATCTCTAGAATCTACATTACTAATATGATTCGCTTGAGTGGCTGGAAAGGACAGATTAAAAAATAAAAATAATAATAATAATATATATATTTTTTTATCGATTAAGAATCATTCCAAATAAGATGTCACAGCGCAAGCGCATGCCGCTGAGCATTCCTCAATGAGCTCTGCGGAGCGCGCCCCGGCACACGTCCACAGGCGCTCATCGCCTGCTGCAGCCGGCAGCTGCAATCAATCGCCAGCAATCAACGCACCTGTGGCTGATCATGGGGACCTGCCTTCATAATAGAATAGAATAGAAAATACTTTATTGATCTCTGGGGGAAATTCAGCACCACAGTTCGCTCACAATAGACAATAATAATAATAAATAATATAATATATAATATATATAATATATGAATAATATAAATATATTCTACATTTAAGTGCCGTCAAGAAGGAACATATGCATTATACAGTCTGATGGCTGAAATTATAATAGATAAATAAGCCTGCACAACCTGCTATCCCGGGCCAGAACGTAGCTACCTGTCCTGTACAATAAGCCGTATATCAAACTCTATGCATTCTTGCCCTCTCTGTGTTTTCTCTCCCGTCGTGTTTATTGTCTCGTGTCCTCCTCGTCGATCCAAGACCAGACCTCCGTTCCCGCGTCACGAGATGTGTGTCTCGTCTTCCCGCGTTCCCTCTGCTTCCCCTGACTGCCTCTCTCCCGCCTGGACACGGACCTTCTACGCCCCCGACTTCCTGCCTGCTCACGGACCTCCGAGCTTGTCTTGTCCCTTCCCTTGGACTTTCTCACCTCGTGCTCAACACTGCAGTTAATTTCCACACATAGTCACACACCACACACTGTTGGATTAATTACACACTTCATTTCTGATTATGTATTGTGCATATATATTAAATAAACAGAGTTTAACGTCATCACTCCTGTCTGTGCCGTCACCTCCTCCTGTACACGTAAGTGGAGAGAACGGATTTAAAAAAATTAAAAAGTTGATTTTTTTTGTTTAATCAACTAAGAATCAACACAAATAAGAATCGCAATTAATCTGAAAATATTTTTTTTTTGGACATCCCCAGAATCTACATCAACAATATGATTTGCCTGAGTGGCTGGACAGGATAAATGTACACCTTCAGTGTGTGTCCTCACCTATCAGATCACTCCACAGCCCTCACGCCTCCCAACCCTCCCTTCTTTACCCGCGGCGTCCACACGGCGTCGCTGTTGCCGCACCGCCGGCGATCCGCCCACAACCCCGGCCGGCGCAGGAAACAAGGTTACTGCCCGAGTGACGTCACTTCCGATACGCCCACCGCCGCTCGCCTCTTCCCTCACGCCCCCCATCGCCATGACAACCCAGAGAAGGGTAGAAGTGAGCGTTAAAGAGACAGAGGACGGCAAATAGAGAGAGAGAGGAGGAGGAGAGAATGGACAGAAGGAGAGAGGTGAATGAGTGGGCGTGGAAAGGATGGATGAGTGGCAAGGAGGAGGTGTGTGTGTGTGTGCGTGGAGCTGAGGATGGATGCTGCGAAAGAAGAAGACTAGTGATGAGGGAGGAAGGGAGGAAGGAAGAAAAGCGTGAGGGTGGGAGGACACTTTTTTGGGAATAGGGAGCCCGTGTCTTGTTCCCATAGCAACACAACCACCCATGAAATACTGACTTGTACCTCGCTCACTCTTTACACTTGCCTCTCCATCCCACCCTCTCTCTCTCTCTCTCTCCGCATTCCTTACTATATATATATACACACACACGCACACACTGTGAAGATAAGTACCGTATTTTCCGGACTATAGGGCGCACCGGCATAAAGGCCGCATCCACTAAATTTGAGGGGAAAAAAATTATGTTCCAGATATAAGCCACACTGGACTATAAGCAGCAGGTATATATGTTGTGAAATAGGATATTTACACACAAAATGTTTATTCAGGGGTGTCGAACTCATTTTAGCTCGAGGGCCACATGGAGGAAAATCTACTCCCAAGTGGGTCGGACTGGTAAAATCATGGCATGATGACTTCAAAAATAAAGACGACTTCAGATTGTTTTGTTTAAAAAAATAGACCAAACACATTCTGAAAATTGTAAACGTGGAGGGAGGCGTGGCCAGCGCTGCCTGCGGGAGCGGAGGTCGCCATCGCTGTCCAAGGTGCTGAGTACAGCGCGCTGGCAGACAGGGGCGTGTCAGGGCCGGCTTCGAAAACACAGCTTTCAGGTGATTAGGTTTCCCAGGTGGTACGAGTTGCCTAATCACCTGTTCTCTTTAACAGTAGCGGTCGGGAACAGCAGGGGAAGGAGGGCTCGGAGAGTTTGGAGAGGAACGACACGGACTGAAAAGTCGAATATTGAAATCATCGATGGTGAATAGGACTTTGTTCAACTCTGAACGCCGGATTCCTGTGGACGTGTGTGATCAGCGGAACCCGCTCGGAAACGACTTGCACAGTAAAAATCACGTTGTCGACATATTGCGCTTAATAGTCTATCTTCTTACACTTTCTGGAGAAATTATGTGATTATGTTCATCAGTCTAAGTATAACACGAAATGTGCAGATAATCAAAAGCATTTATTTGGGTATAAACGTAAGTACGTAGTGTCCAGACACAGAAGTGTTGGCACACGGCACATAGCTCCGCCCCCCTCTGAAGTCAGGGAATTCAAAGATGTGCTATTGCGACATCCAGTGGACACATTTAGAACAGCAGTTTCGTTTATTCAAAAATATTAGCACATTTTTATATTTTGCAAACTCAAACTAAACTAAAACATGTTTGACACCCCTGCCTTAATTGTTTCCATACCGTGTCTGTAACACAGCAGTAAAACGGCTGCTCAAACAAAACGGAAGTCGTCGTCATGGACCCGCTCGCTGCGGAAGCTAGCTCTCCAATCAGCTAAACAAGACTCAATAACTCCACGGTGATGTTTTGGTGAATTCAAAAAGGAATTTTTGAAATTGGGAAGAAAAAAAACAGTCGTTAATGTGTTAGCATTTTAGCTAATGCCAACGACGTTCGCCTCAACACATTACGATAGCAAATACAAATAACATTCCCACAGACACCACACATCGGACGCTTTAGTAAGTAAGAATTGTTTGTTGCATTGTAAAACTTACAAACGTTGCCTTGAGTGACGAAGGAAGGTTCCATACGAGTAAAAACGCAGAAAAATGAACAGCACTGCACTGGAAATAGCACGACAGAGCAGCACCTGCGGTGAGCGGACTCGTCCAAAAGACTGCGCCAAAGCACAAATAATAAAACACATTCTTAGTGTTTTTGCTTTTTTTGTTTTTTTTTGTTTTGAAAACTACATTAAGATGAGGTGGTACGGGCATCTGGTCAGGATGCCACCCGAACGCCTCCCCGAGGGAGGTGTTTAGGGCACGTCCGACCAGTAGAAGACTATGTCTCCCGGCCCGGCCTGGGAACGCCTCGGGATTCCCCGGTAAGAGCTGGACGAAGTGGCTGGGGAGAGGAGAGTCTGGGCTTCCCTGCTTAGGCTGCTGCCCCCGCGACCCGACCTCGGATAAGCGGAAGAAGATGGATGGATGGATGGATGAATTATTACCACTAGCAAATATAATTCCTTTAAATCGCAGGTTTTAGAGCGTAAGAAAAAAGCTTATAGTCCGGAATTTACGGTAGACCAGTGGTGTCAAACGTACGGCTCACGAACTGGTTTTATCCGGCACGGGCCATGAGTTTGCTAAGTATAAAAAATTAACCTGAAATTTTTGATTGAAAGAAACTGTTCTAAATGTGTGCACTGGATGTCGCAATAGCAATTCTTTGTATCTTTGTAGATGATGCTACATATGTACAAAATAAACCACATAATGTTAGTACACCAGTCGAGGAAAATAATCAAACTACATAAATAACATCCTGTAATTGGATTTTGATATCATCTTTTTATCTTGATAGATTGAAAATGAACACCAACATAATCACATAATTTATTCAGAAAATATAAATAACGACAAATAAAGTATATATACTATTAACCGCAACAGGTAATTGTAAAAAAACAACCAACATTATGATTTGGACAATTTCATAATGTGCTTGTGTAATAGTGTGATGTTGTTGCGCTATATTATGAACTAGACAGGGTGTTATATTTATTTTGAAGTAACGCTTTTATTTTGAAGAACCGGATGTCCGGTGCGGGAAGTGTCTTTGCTGTTTTTCGATTGCTTTACTTCTTTTTTTTTTGTTTTTTGTTTTTTTGTTTCAAGTTTATTCACAATACCATATAACAAATACAATAGTAGTAAAATGTCATCATTTAAAGATGTTGGTACGTGAAAGGGTCCCCCAAATAAGCTAGAAGAAGCTTTTGACAGGGGGTCCAGAGGATAGAATATACATGAAATGATGGAATATACATGGAATGATGGAACATGGTAGCAAGTACAACAACAAAAAACAAAACAAAAAACAACGCTATATGATTAACACAAGATAATAGTACTAAAGCAAGCATACACATACATACATACATTCATTAAACCATGCAAAACCCAACAATAGTCTACCCTACATGAGGGATTAAATATAGGTGGTTAATAGATAAGTTTTTAGTTTATTTTTGAAGTTGGAGAATGGATACAGCATCTTGAGGTTCTCATTAAGCAATCCAGTAAACGATGTTTCCCTGATATCAAATCTAAGTTACGAGTGTTGTGGGCATGCTGGGGATGGTAGATAGGAACCAAGCTACAGAGCCTTAAATTCAGCCTGTAAATGACTTGATAGGTTAAACAAGCATTTTGATAAATATTGAACTCTGTCAGTCTTAAGAGATGATAATTATGGAATAGATGTCGAGTGGGGGCATTAAACTTGGACCATGACAGGGCCCGTATAATTTTCTTTTGCATAGATTCTAATTTGTGGAGGTAGGTAGGGAAGGTGTTACACCAGATGACATTACAGTAGTTTAAATGTGGTTCAAAGAGAGTTTTATATAGTGTGAGTAGAGCATAAAGAGGAAGATAATGACGAAGGTGAAAGAACAGGCCAACATATTTGGATAATTTGTTTAACAGATGGCTAATGTGACATTTGAAATTGAGGTATTCGTCAATGATGACCCCCAGGAATTTTGTGGAGTACACTCTCTGTATTTCCTGCCCATTGATGTTGATATGGCAGTGCTCAGTATTTGTCCGGTTTTTATTAGAACGAAATAGAATAAAATTTGTTTTATTTACATTAAGTGAGAGCTTATTGCATTTGAACCAGGAATCTACTTTCACAAGCTCTGAATTGACAGTTACTTGTAGATCGTGTAGGCTCCTGTGTGAGGTAAACAAATTTGTATCGTCAGCAAAAATTATTTTATGAAAAGTTTCGGAGGAGTTTACAAAATCATTTATGTATAGGATAAAAAGGAGAGGCCCCAAGATGGATCCCTGGGGAACCCCATAATTTATGGTCATACAGGGTGAATTGTGATCATTGACGCATACACATTGCTGCCTTCCGTATAGGTAAGAGCGGAACCAATCGAGAGGTACCCCTCTGACACCATAGTGATATAGTTTTTACAATAAGATCTCAAAGTCTATTGTGTCAAAGGCCTTGGATAGATCCAAAAAAATGCCAATACCGCATTTTCCTTCTTCAATACAGTCATTGACCTTTTCCAAAAGGTCGAGTATAGCCATACAGGTGGTGCTTTTTTTACGAAAACCATATTGGGAGGGGACAAGGATATTTAGTTTTTCCAGAAAGCCATTCAGTCGGTTATAGACCACTTTCTCAAATATTTTTGAAAATGTTGGTAAAATTGAAATTGGCCTATAATTGTTCATATTATTTTTATCACCTGATTTAAAAATTGGGATTATTTTTGCCACTTTGGACATTTTGGGTACAATGCCAGCACTAAGTGACAGGTTTATACAGTGACAGAGAGGATTTATGATCACATTTGCTATGGCTTTCAAGATTTTGCTACATATCCCGTCCACTCCAGCTGTATGTGATGACTTTAGGTCCATAATGATCGTATAAAGCTCATTGATGTCGGTTGGCTGCATGAAAAAGGAGCTAGGGTAGCTGCCTGATAAAAATTCTTTAAAGGAATACCCTGGAGGTTGACCTATTTTACTGGATAGGTTTAATAGGTCAACCTCCTCTTCCTTCGGACTTTTGAATGAGAAGGTAATAGTTCTTCACTGCTCCGTGTTTCTTCATATTGTAAATAGTCTTCCTAAATGTTCCTAGATACTTGAAAAGTTAACCCAATATTGTTGTGGGTACAAGTGATGTGTTGTTTTGAGTAATTTTTATGCACAATTTCGGTTATTTAGACGTAGAGCGTCGACTGTGTAAATTGTTTAGTAGTATTTACGCATGGTGTTTGCATCACACAGGAGCAGATATCACTCCGCCAGAAAGTTGAGACCTGTGTGTGTGTGTTTCGTGTTTCCAACACAGGTATGTGGATTTGTGCATTATTATTTTGCAAGAAAACGTTTTTGTTAATGTAATTTAATTTATTATTATTTTTATATGAATGAATGAATGTTACTTCCTCTTCCTTCGGACTTTTGAATGAGAAGGAGCAGATATCACTCCGCCAGAAAGTTGAGACCTGTGTGTGTGTGTGTGTTTCGTGTTTCCAACACAGGTTTCCAATAAATACTGAACCGACGGCATGGTGAAGTGTCTTTTATTTAAAAAAATTACACAACGCAGAATAAGACTCACTACACTTGTTCTATTTTTAAACAAAGAAAACAATCTGAAGTTGTCTTTATTTTTAAGGTATCGTGCCGTGATTTTACCAGTCCGGCCCACTTGGGAGTACCGTATTTTCCGCACTATTAGCCGCACCTAAAAACCACAAATTTACTCAAAAGCTGACAGTGCGGCTTATAACCCGGTGCGCTTTATATATGGATTAATATTAAGATTCATTTTCATAAAGTTTAGGTCTCGCAACTACGGTAAACAGCCGCCATCTTTTTTCCCCGTAGAAGAGGAAGTGCTTCTTCTTCTACGGTAAGCAACCGCCAAGGTAAGCACCCGCCCCCATAGAAGAAGAAGCGCGCGGGTATTACGTTTCATTTCCTTTGTTTGTTTACATCTGTAAAGACCACAAAATGGCTCCTACTAAGCGACACACTGTGGTTCTAGCTTGCCATGCTAATGGCCAGAAACTTCCACCCATGGTGATATTCAAAAGGAAGACCTTGCCAAAAGAGAACTTTCCAGCCGGCGTCATCATAAAAGCTAACTCGAAGGGATGGATGGATGAAGAAAAGATGAGCGAGTGGTTAAGGGAAGTTTACGCGAAGAGGCCGGGTGGCTTTTTTCACGCAGCTCCGTCCATGTTGATATACGACTCCATGCGCGCCCACATCACAGATGGTGTCAAAAAACAAGTGAAGCACACAAATACAACACTCGCCGTCATTCCGGGTGGATTAACCAAAGAACTCCAACCGCTCGATATTGGTGTCAACAAGGCATTTAAAGCATGACTGCGAACGGCGTGGGAACAATGGATGACCGAAGGCGAACACACATTCACTAAGACAGGGAGACAGCGCCGGACGACATACGCCAACATCTGCCAGTGGATCGTAAATGCCTGGGCGGATATTTCGGTCACAACTGTGGTCCGAGCTTTCCGGAAGGCAGGATTCACGGAACTGCTGGAAAAACAACAGCGACACTGACTCTGATGACTTCGACGAGACGGAGCCGGCCATTTTGGATCCCGTATTCGCCCAACTTTTTAATTCGGACACCGTAGGAGAAGAATTCGAGGGATTTATGAATGAAGAATAACTTCAGAAAGTGAGTGTTATGTTTATTTTGTGTGTTGTGACATTAACGTTCGAGCAACATTAAGTTATTGCTATTGCTCTGCACTATTTTGAATTTTACTATGTTTGTGATTGCACATTTGCACATTACCGTACATTTTGGGAGTGAACAGAGTTGTTAGAACGCTAGTTTTTAATATATTATTAAAGTTTAACTGACCTATCTGACTGTTTTTTTGACATTCCCTGTAGCGCAGTTAGATGCGGCTTATAACACGGGGCGGCTTATAGGTGGACAAAGTTTTGAAATATGCCGTTCATTGAAGGCGCGGCTTATAACACGGGGCGGCTTATGGTGCGGAAAATACGGTAGATTTTTCTCCATGTGCACGAAAAGGCACTAAACATGCCTTCAATGTCGCATTTCGACAACACCTGTCTCATCAAAACAAAAGAGAAGTGCTGTGGTATACTTTATCTTGTGTAAAAAAAAAAAAAAAAAAAGTGTTTCAAATTAAACTGCTCCTAAAAGTACTTAATGTGTAATACTAAGATATTCACTTAATAAAATGTAACGCCGCTAATTGCGAGCTGACAACAAACGTGCGCGATGGAAAATGTTCAAATTAGCAAGTATAGACTTAGACTTAGACAAACTTTACTGATCCACAAGGGAAATTGTTCCACACAGTAGCTCAGTTACAAAGGATGGACAGGGTAAGGATGGAAAGGATAATGCAGGTATTAAGTAGACTACAAACGTACCATAGTAGCAATATAAAACATTACATGTATGTAATATTTACATATTATATATACAGTATATAACATATACTGTATATATTATATTATATAATATATAAAATACATAACAAATCCCAATGACCATGTACAATAAAATAGAGAATAGATCCAGGAGAAAATATACATTATAAACAAAGAGAGGTAGCCAACATGGAAGCAAGGTATATCTTGGTATCTGTATTGCATTTCGATACGTGCCTTTCCATGTATTCTGCATTATATTTTTGTAACGATTCTTAATCAATTAACCAGTTTTCTTTTAAATAATATATCAATTTATCGGAGCTCTTTATTTTATGTCAGTAATTATAGAACTGGTACCTTATGTTATTAAAAAAAGTATTGATTTTCAATTGAGAATCGTTTTGAATCTGATCGTTACCCCCAAGAGTCGAATGGAATGCCCAAAGATTCACAGCCCGACTAATCAGTAGCATGTGTGTGGCATATCCAATGTGTATGGCACATCACATGGACAAAAACATAAGACCTTCTAGAGGCAAGTTCTGTGGTCAGATGAAATAAAAATTGAGCTGTTTGGCCACAATACCCAGCAATATGTTTGGAGGAGGCCTTTAATCCCAGGAACACCAATTCCTACCGTCAAGCATGGTGGTGGTAGTATTATGCTCTGGGCCTGTTTTGCTGCCAATGGAACTGGTGCTTTACAGAGAGTAAATGGGACAATGAAAAAGGAGGATTACCTCCAAATTCTTCAGGACAACCTAAAATCATCAGCCCGGAGGTTGGGTCTTGGGCACAGTTGGGTGTTCCAACAGGACAACGACCCCAAACACACGTCAAAAGTGGTAAAGGAATGGCTAGATCAAGCTAGAATTAAGATTTTAGAATGGCCTTCTCAAAGTCCTGACTTAAACGTGTGGACAATGCTGAAGAAACAAGTCCATGTCAGAAAAACCAACAAATTTAGATGAACTGCACCAATTTTGTCAAGAGGAGTGGTCAAAAATTCAACCAGAAGCTTGTGGATGGCTACCAAAAGCGCCTTATTGCAGTGAAACTTGCCAAGGGACATGTAAGCAAATATTAACATTGCTGTATGTATACTTTTGACCCAGCACATTTGCTCACATTTTCAGTAGACCCATAATAAATCCATAAAAGAACCAAACTTCATGAATGTTTTTTTTGTGACCAACAAGTATGTGCTCCAATTACTCTATCACAATAAAATAAGAGTTGTAGAAATGAACATGACATGTTCTTTACAAGTGTATGTAAACTTTTGACCGCGACTGTGTATATACTTACATCGTGTATATGAAACCTTGATGAAGGTTTTTTTTAGAGAGCTTTATAGAGCAACTGACATTGACTCTGTTGTTGGCTGACTCTTACTAGCGTGTATTTACTACTTAGAACACAGCAAAAACCCATATGTGATCTTGTCTTACATATTAATTGTGAATTTAAGGACTCCTTCTTCTGTGCTCATTCACATATTTATGGTGTTACATTTAGCGGTATGTTAACATACCGGTGCTTAGGTACTCATCAATTAGGTGTGCCACAAATCTGTACTGAAGCCCACCTCTCCGATAAGTCCAAAGTCAAATAATGCAAGTATTAAAATAGAGTGAGAGTGCATGACAGAAACA
This sequence comes from Nerophis lumbriciformis, assembly GCF_033978685.3. Taxonomy (NCBI): domain Eukaryota; kingdom Metazoa; phylum Chordata; class Actinopteri; order Syngnathiformes; family Syngnathidae; genus Nerophis; species Nerophis lumbriciformis. Next base: position 11,047,764 of record NC_084568.2, read on the forward strand.
GCCGCTCAGCAAAGTCGCCTCTTTTAGCTGCAAAGTGGCCTCCGCCTCCTCAGCATCTTCCTCTCAGCTGCTCCCACTCACTAACACTCACTCCCACAACTCATCCCCACTTCACTCATCCCCTACTCGCGTTCTGCCAGTGCAGTGCCGTCGCGCCGACGTGTCGAACGTGCGTCCCACAGCGGGGAACGCCGTTCGTCTGACCCACAGCTGGCACTTTCAGCGTTAGGACCGTGGCAAAATAAAAAAAAACGGACACAAACGTGAGGTCAGGCACAGCTCGCCTTCAAACGCAGCTTGCTAAACTGTGATTGATCGGTAAACTTTGTAAGAGGCAGAGCTTGGCAGGAAGTTGTCACGAAGTCAAAGAGCCTCAATCATGCACAAACACCACGCCGAGCAGTGATCAATACCAGCTGTGCCAAACTCGCTCACATGTTATATTAAATATGAATCTATGATAGCCTCATCATACAATTTGTATTGATTACTATCATTTGTACTGACAGATTGATGGATAACTTGCTTCGCTTGCCACAAGATCAGAAAATATCCAAGTGAACAACATATGTCAACATTGAAGGAATAATGCATGCCTTTGTCAGAAAGTGCTTCATTGTTTCCAGACCACATCAATGATGGTGGCACATGGCACAAAATGATGTGGCGGGTCACATAAATTAATGTGACATGTGCCATAAAAGGATGCGGCGGAACACATCAATTAATGTGACATATGACATACAATGATGTGGCAGAACAAATCAATTAATGTGACATATGACATAAAATGATGTGGCAGAACACATCAATGAATGCATTATATGACATAAAATGATGTGGCGTGCCACATAAATTAATGTGACATAAAATTAAGTGGCAGAACACATCAATTAATGCATTATATGACATAAAATTATGTGGCGGGGCACATAAATCAATGTGACATAGGACATAAAATGAAGTGGCAGAACACATCAATTAATGCATTATATGACATAAAAAGATGTGGCGAAACACATCAATTAATGTAACATATGCCATGAAATTAAGTGGCAGAACACATCAATTAATGGGACATATGACGTAAAATTATGTGGCAAAACACATCAATTAATGCATTATATGACATAAAATGATGTGGCGTGCCACATAAATTAATGTGACATAAAATTAAGTGGCAGAACACATCAATTAATGCATTATATGACATAAAATGATGTGGCGGGGCACATAAATTAATGTGACATAGGACATAAAATGAAGTGGCAGAACACATCAATTAATGCATTATATGACATAAAATGATGTGGCGTGCCACATAAATTAATGTGACATAAAATTAAGTGGCAGAACACATCAATTAATGCATTATATGACATAAAATGATGTGGCGGGGCACATAAATTAATGTGACATAGGACATAAAATGAAGTGGCAGAACACATCAATTAATGCATTATATGACATAAAATGATGTGGCGTGCCACATAAATTAATGTGACATAAAATTAAGTGGCAGAACACATCGATTAATGCATTATATGACATAAAATGATGTGGCGGGGCACATAAATTAATGTGACATAGGACATAAAATGAAGTGGCAGAACACATCAATTAATGCATTATATGACATAAAATGATGTGGCGTGCCACATAAATTAATGTGACATAAAATTAAGTGGCAGAACACATCAATTAATGCATTATATGACATAAAAAGATGTGGCGAAACACATCAATTAATGTAACATACGCCATGAAATGAAGTGACAGAACACATCAATTAATGTGACTTATAACATAAAATGATGCGGTGGACCACGTCAATTAATGTGACATATGACATAAAATGATGTGGCGGGCCACATAAATTAATGTGACATATGCCATAAAATGACGTGGCAGAACACATCAATGAATGCATTATATGACATAAAATGATGTGGCGGGCCACATAAATTAATGTGACATATGACATAAAATGATGCGGCAAGGCACATAAATTAATGTGACATGACATAAAATGAAGTGGCAGAACACATAAATTAATGTGACTTATAAAATGATGCGGTGGACCACATCAATTAATGTGACATATGACATAAAATGAAATGGCAGAACACATCAATGAATGCATTATATGACATAAAATTATGTGGCCGGTCACATAAATTAATGTGACATGTGCCATAAAAGGATGCGGCTGAACACATCAATTAATGTGACATATGAAATACAATGATGTGGCAGAACACATCAATTAATGGGACATATGACGTAAAATTATGTGGCAAAACACATCAATTAATGTGACATAGGACATAAAATAATGTGGCGGAACACATAAATTAATGTGACATATGCCATAAAATTAAGTGGCAGAACACATCAATTAATGCATTTTATGACATAAAATGATGTGGCGGTACACATCAATTAATGTGACATATGACATAAAATGATGCGGCAAGGCACATAAATTAATGTGACATATGACATAAAATGAAGTGGCAGAACACATCAATTAATGTGACTTATAAAATGATGCGGTGGACCACATCAATTAATGTGACATATGTCATAAAATAATGTGGCGGGCCACATAAATTAATGTGACATATGACATAAAATGAAGTGGCAGAACACATCAATTAATGCATTATATGACATAAAATGATGTGGCGGAACACATCAATTAATGTGACATATGACATAAAATGATGCGCGGCAAGGCACAATTTCATGTGACATATGACATAAAATGATGTGGCGGAACTTATCAATTAATGTGACCGATGACATCAAATGATGCGGCGGGCCACATAAATGAATGTGACATATGACATAAAATGATGTGGCAGAACACATCAATTAATAGGACATATGGCGTCAAATTATGTGGCAAAAAACAAATTAATGTGACATATGACATAAAATGATGCGGCAAGGCACATAAATTAATGTGACATATGACATAAAATGAAATGGCACAACACATCAATTAATGTGACTTATAAGATAAAATTATGCGGTGGACCACATCAATTAATGTGACATATGACATAAAATGATGTGGCGGGCCACATAAATTATTGTGACATATGACATAAAATGAAGTGGCAGAACACATCAATGAATGCATTATATGACATAAAATTAAACGGCGGGCCACATACATTAATGTGACATATGACAAAATTATGTGGTGGAACACTATAATTAATGTGACATATGACATAAAATTATGTGGCAGAACACAAATAATGTGACATATGACATAAAATGACGCGGCAGGTCACATAATTTGACATATGACATAAAATGATGTGGCGGAACACTATAATTAATGTGACATATGACATAAAATGACGCGGCGGAACACATCAATTAATGTGACATATGACATAAAATGATGCGCGCAAGGCACAATTTCATGTGACATAAAATGATGTGGCGGAACTTATCAATTAATGTGACCGATGACATCAAATGATGCGGCGGGCCACATAATTTAATGTGACATATGACATAAAATGAAGTGGCAGAACACATCAATTAATAGGACATATGGCATCAAATTATGTGGCAAAAAACAAATTAATGTGACATATGACATAAAATGATGCGGCAGAACACATCAATTAATGGGACATGTGATATAAAATGATGCGGGCCACATCAATTAATATGACATAAAAATATGTGGCAGAACACATCAATTAATGCATTATATGACATAAAATTAAACGGCGGGCCACATACATTAATGTGATATATGACAAAATTATGTGGTGGAACACTATAATTAATGTGACATATGACATAAAATTATGTGGCAGAACACAAATAATGTGACATATGACATAAAATGATGCGGCAGGTCACATAATTTGACATATGACATAAAATGATGTGGCGGAACACTATAATTAATGTGACATATGACATAAAATGATGCGGCGGAACACATCAATTAATGTGACATATGACATAAAATTATGTGGCAAAACACATCAATTAATGTGACATATGACATAAAATGATGCGGCAGAACACATCAATTAATGGGACATGTGATATAAAATGATGCGGTGGGCCACCTCCATTAATGCATTATATGACATAAAATAATGTGGCGGAACACATTAATTAATGTGGCATATGACATAAAATTATGTGGCAAAACACAAATTAATGTGACATGACATCAAATTATGTGGAAGAACACATCAATTAATGTGACATATGACATAAAATAATGTGGCAGAACACATCAATGAATGTGACATATGACATAAAATAATGTGGCAGAACACATAAATTAATGTGACATATGACAAAATAATGTGGCGGAACACATCAATTAATAATAATGACATAAAATAATGTGGCAGAACACATCAATTAATGTGACATATGACATAAAAGGATGCGGTGGACCACATAATTGAATGTGACATGACAAACTAATGTGGCTGAACACAAATTAATGTGACATATGACATAAAATGAAGTGGCAGAACACATCAATTAATGTGACTTATAACATAAAATGACGCGGCGGACCACATAAATTGATGTGACATGACATAAAATAATGTGGCGGAACACATCAAATAATGTGGCATATGTATTACAATTATGCGTTTGGCCATATAAAATATATGGCAGGCCACATAAAATAAACCTGCGGGCCAAATAAAATGACGGGGTGGGCCGCAGAAAATAATGCGACGGGCTACGTAAAATGTAGCGGTGGGTCGCTTAAAATAAATCGGTGGGCACATAAATAGTTGTCGGGGGACACATAAAATAATGCAGCATATGACACGAAATGACGTGGTGGGCCACATAAATTAATGTGACATATGACATAAAATGATGTGGCAGAACACAAATTCATGTGACATGACAAAATGATGTGGCGGGCCACATAAATTAATGTGACATATGACATAAAATTATGTGGCAAGCCACATAAATTAATGTGACATATGACATAAAAAGATGTGGCGGGCCACATAAATTAATGTGACATATGACATAAAATGAAGTGGCAGAACACATCAATTAATGTGACTTATAACATAAAATGACGCGGCGGACCACATAAATTGATGTGACATATGACATAAAATGATGTGGTGGAACACATCAAATAATGTGGCATATGTATTAAAATGATGCGTTTGGCCATATAAAATATATGGCAGGCCACATAAAATAAACCTGCGGGCCAAATACAATGATGGGGTGGGCCATGATTGGGTATAAAAGTAGATTCCATGAAATGCTCAGTCATTCACAAACAAGGATGGGTCGAGGGTCACCACTTTGTCAACAAATGCGTAAGCAAATAGTCCAACAGTTTAAGAACAACATTTCTCAACCAGCTATTGCAAGGAATTTAGGGATTTCACCATCTACGGTCCGTATTATCATCAAAAGGTTCAGAGAATCTGGAAAAATCACTGCACGTAAGCGACAAGGCCGTGACCTTTGATCCCTCAGGCGGTATTGCATCAAAAAGCGACATCGGTGTGTAAAGGATATCACCACATGGGCTCAGGAACACGTCAGAAAACCACTGTCAGTAACTACAGTTTGTCGCTACATCTGTAAGTGCAAGTTAAAACTATTATGCAAAGCGAAATCCATTTATCAACAACACCCAGAAATGCCGCCGGCTGTGCTGCGCCCGAGCTCATCTAAGATGGACTGATGCAAAGTGGAAAAATGTTCTGTGGTCTGACGAGTCCACATTCAAAATTGTTTTTGTAAACTGTGGACGTCGAGTCCTCCGGAACAAAGAGGAAAAGAACCATCCGGATTGTTATATGCGCAAAGTTGAAAAGCCAGCATCTGTGATGGTATGGGGGTGTATTAGTGCCCAAGGCATGGGTAACTTACACATCTGTGAAGGCACCATTAGTGCTGAAAGATACATACAGGTTTTGGAGCAACATATGTTGCCATCCAAGCAACGTTATCATGGACGCCCCTGCTTATTTCAGCAAGACAATGCCAAGCCACGTGTTACGACAGCGTGGCTTCATAGTAAAAGAGTGCGGGTACTAGACTGGCCTGCCTGTAGTCCAGACCTGTCTCCCATTGAAAATGTGCGGTGCATTATGAAGCCTAAAATACCACAACGGAGACCCCCGGACTGTTGAACAACTTAAGCTGTACATCAAGCAAGAATGGGAAAGAATTCCACCTGAGAAGCTTCAAAAATTGGTCTCCTCAGTTCCCAAACGTTTACTGAGTGTTGTTAAAAGGAAAGGCCATGTAACACAGTGGTAAAAATGCCCCTGTGCCAACTTTTTTGCAACGTGTTGCTGCCATTAAATTCTAAGTTAACGATTATTTGCAACAACAACAAAAAACACTTTCTCAGTTTGAACATTAGGCCCTGCAATGAGGTGGCGACTTGTCCAGGGTGTAACCCGCCTTCCGCCCGAAAGCAGCTGAGATAGGCTACAGCACCCCCCGCGATCCATACATATATATATAAATAAATATATATATAGACATCCATACATATATATACATACATATATATATGTATATATATACACATATTACATATATACAATACAAGATTGGACAGCCCTGTTTAGATACAAGCAACATTAGAGAGACTCTGGAATCTTCACCGAAGTCTTTCCAGGAGACTGGAAGCTTTTAAAGGTGCAAACATGAACTTCCTTCAGGTGCAGTATTAATACTTCTACGTCCATGAAAAGTCACTTTAAGGATGTGTCATAATTACTACACGCGCACACAAGGCCGCCCTCTCTCCATCTTTGAAGTACGGATTCTGCTCCACTTGGCCAAGCGCTCGCTCCTTCCTGCTCCCTTTAATGCCGCCTTCCTCTTGTTGCGTCTATTTTTAATCCCAGCCTCACCTGGCGGGACGTAGTAGTTTAAACAGAGACCGACTCTCCCGCCGCTGCTCCCCAGTGTGCAGGATTTGACTGACCCTGACCCCACACACACCTTTACCTGCATCATCAACACCCTCTCTGCGGGCTGTGAACACACACATCAGGACGGTTGACACATCTTTACTCAGAGGACTGTGGGGGCGATCAGTGCAGGCAGGCAACATCACACAGCAAACATGTAAGACACACACACACACACATACATACATACATACATACATACTACGACTACTACTACTACTACTACGAGGGAATAATGAACATGAATAATGAATCAAACGTCTCAACTGCATGTGTCACATTTTTTAAATAACGCATTATTCCCCCGGGGGCGGTACCTCTGGATTGGCAGACCGGGGTGGTGGTTCCTCTCTTTAAGAAGGGGAACCGGAGGGTGTGTTCTAACTATCGTGGGATCACACTCCTCAGCTTTCCCGGTAAGGTCTATTCAGGTGTACTGGAGAGGAGGCTACGCCGGATAGTCGAACCTCAGATTCAGGAGGAACAGTGTGGTTTTCGTCCTGGTCGTGGAACTGTGGACCAGCTCTATACTCTCGGCAGGGTCCTTGAGGGTGCATGGGAGTTTGCCCAACCAGTCTACATGTGTTTTGTGGACTTGGAGAAGGCATTCGACCGTGTAACTCGGGAAGTCCTGTGGGGAGTGCTCAGAGAGTATGGGGTATCGGACTGTCTGATTTTGGCGGTCCGCTCCCTGTATGATCAGTGTCAGAGCTTGGTCCGCATTGCCGGCAGTAAGTCGGACACGTTTCCAGTGAGGGTTGGACTCCGCCAAGGCTGCCCTTTGTCACCGATTCTGTTCATAACTTTTATGGACAGAATTTCTAGGCGCAGTCAAGGCGTTGAGGGGATCTGGTTTGGTGGCTGCAGGATTAGGTATCTGCTTTTTGCAGATGATGTGGTCCTGATGGCTTCATCTGGCCAGGATCTTCAGCTCTCGCTGGATCGGTTTGCAGCCGAGTGTGAAGCGACTGGGATGAGAATCAGCACCTCCAAGTCCGAGTCCATGGTTCTCGCCCGGAAAAGGGTGGAGTGCCATTTCCAGGTTGGGGAGGAGGTCTTGCCCCAAGTGGAGGAGTTCAAGTACCTCGGAGTCTTGTTCACGAGTGAGGGAAGAGTGGATCGTGAGATCGACAGGCGGATCGGTGCGGCGTCTTCAGTAATGTGGACGCTGTATCGATCCGTTGTGGTGAAGAAGGAGCTGAGCCGGAAGGCAAAGCTCTCGATTTACCGGTCGATCTACGTTCCCATCCTCACCTATGGTCATGAGCTTTGGGTTATGACCGAAAGGACAAGATCACGGGTACAAGCGGCCGAAATGAGTTTCCTCCGCCGGGTGGCGGGGCTCTCCCTTAGAGATAGGGTGAGAAGCTCTGCCATCCGGGGGGAGCTCAAAGTAAAGCCGCTGCTCCTCCACATCGAGAGGAGCCAGATGAGGTGGTTCGGGCATCTGGTCAGGATGCCACCCGAACGCCTCCCTAGGGAGGTGTTTAGGGCACGTCCGACCGGTAGGAGGCCACGGGGAAGACCCAGGACACGTTGGGAAGACTATGTCTCCCGGCTGGCCTGGGAACGCCTCGGGGTCCCACAGGAAGAGCTGGACAAAGTGGCTGGGGAGAGGGAAGTCTGGGCTTCCCTGCTTAGGCTGCTGCCCCCGCGACCCGACCTCGGATAAGCGGAAGAAGATGGATGGATGGATGGATGGCATTATTTCCCCACGCAATTAATTACATTTACTAAGGAGTGACTCTGTTAGTAATCAATTTTGTTTTTTTGGCAATGTAAAAAGTAACTAATTAGTTACTTTTTTTAAATAATGACGGAAAAGTAGCGACACAAAGCTGAACTCGTAAGGTTGGACAACTCTTTGTGATGGACAATTCGATGTACATCGATTACGATACCATTAAAAAACAATATATTTGTGTATGAACGATTGGATAAGATTCGATACATTGTGTGTGCAGTCCTAATGCTCCACAGGTGCGTCTGATCTCAGGTGCCGTTTGATTGGGCACTTTGGTTGTCAGGGGCAACAAGCTAAAAGGGGCGAAGTCTTAAAATGCCAGCAAAGTCCACAAGGAGTAAAAACATGCAATTAAAAATACAATCAAAATCCACAAAGTGTAAAAACATGCAACTAAAAATACAATCAAATTCCACAGCAATAAAAACATGCAATTAAAATCCACAACAATAAAAACACTCTAAAAACATGCATGGCAATGACACATAAAAAATAAAATCCCCTACTTGTGTCTCATCACAATTGTATGTATGATTCGATTTTCAGTTAACATTTTATGATGTAGACCAGTAGTGTCCAAAGTGTAGCCCGTAGCTAATTTTTAAACAGCCTGCCTCACAATCCTTAGCATTTTATTATTAGCATGCTAACTTTTTTGCAAATTTTGCAGTTACTTGACGTATGATACCTGTTAGTATGCTAGCCTCTTCTTTTTTTTAGCTAATCTTGTAGGTTTACACACACCTCAGTCATATTTTGGTACTTGAAACATGCTAACGTTAGCATGCTACTGTAACATTTTGAACACCTTTTTCCAGGTACACACATCAGGTTAATATATTTTAGTATTGACGCATGTTACAGTGAGCATTTTTGCTTGCTAACATTAGCATGCTAGATTTTTTGCTAATATAACAGGTATTTAGCAGTTTATATTTCGGTATTTCACTAATGCGGACTGTAAGCATGTTTTTGTTAGCATAGTACCTTTTGTGTAGGCTGGTTTTAAATCATACGTTTTGTTTTTTGACGCTATCTGGCCAGCGTTAAAAACTGTTAGCATTTCAGTTCAGCTTTGGCACTTCAGTAATCACACAAAATTTCGACCAAAATTGCATTTTTAATTATGTGAAAAGAAAAAATTACAACTTAATATCAAATCGAAGGAGGCAACATCACACATCAAACAGGCAAGACACACACGCACACATACTACTACTACTACTACGGGGGAATAATGAACATGAATAATGAATGAAACCTCTCAACTGCATGTGTCACATATTTTTTTTTTTTTTTTTATAGAACGCATTATTTTCCTGTCATTTTAGTACTTGACACATGTTACAGTGAGCATTTTAGCTTGCTATCCTTAGCATGCTAGATTTTTCTTGCTAATATAACAAGTATTTGGCAGTATATATTTCCGTATTTCACTAATGCGGACTGCAAGCATGTTTTTGTTTGCATCTTAGTACCTTTTTTGTAGGCTGGTTTTGATCATTCTTTTTGTTTTTTGTTGCTATCTGGCCATCGTTAAAAACGGTTATCATTTCAGTTCAGCTTTGGCACTTCAGTAATCGCACAACATTTCAACCGAAATTGCATTTTTAATTATTTGAAAAGAAAAAATGACAACTTAATATCGAATAGGAGGAGGCAACATCACACATCAAACAGGCAAGACACACACGCACACATACTACTACTACGAGGGATTAATGAACATGAATAATGAATGAAACCTCTCAACTGCATGTGTCACATATTTTTTTTGTTGTTGTTTTTTTTAAAGAACGCATTATTTTCACGTTATTTTAGTACTTGACGCATGTTACAGTGAGCATTTTAGCTTACTAACCTTAGCATGCTAGATTTTCTTTGCTAATATAAGAGGTATTTAGCAGTTTATATTTCCGTATTTCACTAATGCGGACTGCAAGCATGTTTTTGTTTGAATGTTAGCATAGTACCTTATTTGTAGGCTGGTTTTGAACATTCTTTTTGTTTTTTGTTGCTATCTGGCCATCGTTAAAAACGGTTATGATTTCAGCTCAGCTTTGGCACTTCTGTAATTGCACAACATTTCAACCGAAATTGCATTTTTAATTATGTGAAAAGAAGAAATGATAACTTAATATCGAATAGAAGGAGGCAACATCACACATCAAACAGGCAAGACACACACGCACACATACTACTACTACTACTACTACTACTACTACGGGGGAATAATGAACATGAATAATGAATGAAACCTCTCAACTGCATGTGTCACATATTTTTTTTTTTTTTTTTTTTTTTTTTTAAAGAACGCATTATTTTCCCGTTATTTTAGTACTTGACGCATGTTACAGTGAGCATTTTAGCTTACTAACCTTAGCATGCTCGATTTTTTTTGCTAATATAACAGGTATTTAGCAGTTTATATTTCCGTATTTCACTAATGCGGACTGCAAGCATGTTTTTGTTTGAATGTTAGCATAGTACCTTATTTGTAGGCTGGTTTTGAACATTCTTTTTGTTTTTTGTTGCTATCTGGCCATCGTTAAAAACGGTTAGCATTTCAGTTCAGCTTTGGCACTTCAGTAATCGCACAACATTTCAACCGAAATTGCATTTTTAATTATGTGAAAAGAAGAAATGATAACTTAATATCGAATAGAAGGAGGCAACATCACACATCAAACAGGCAAGACACACACACATACATACTACTCCTACTACTATGAGGGAATAATGAACATGAATAATGAATGAAACCTCTCAACTGCATGTGTCACATTTTTTTTTTAGTTTTTTTTTTTTTAAAGAACGCATTATTTTCCCGTTATTTTAGTACTTAACGCATGTTACAGTGAGCATTTTAGCTTGCTATCCTTAGCATGCTAGATTTTTCTTGCTAATATAACAAGTATTTGGCAGTATATATTTCCGTATTTCACTAATGCGGACTGCAAGCATGTTTTTGTTTGCCTCTTAGTACCTTTTTTGTAGGCTGTTTTTGATCATTCTTTTTGTTTTTTGTTGCTATCTGGCCATCGTTAAAAACGGTTAGCATTTCAGTTCAGCTTTGGCACTTCAGTAATCGCACAACATTTCAACCGAAATTGCATTTTTAATTATGTGAAAAGAAAAAATTACAACTTAATATCAAATCGAAGGAGGCAACATCACACATCAAACAGGCAAGACACACACGCACACATACTACTACTACTACTACTACGGGGGAATAATGAACATGAATAATGAATGAAACCTCTCAACTGCATGTGTCACTTTTTATTTTTTATTTTTTTATAGAACACATTATTTTCCTGTCATTTTAGTACTTGACGCATGTTACAGTGAGCATTTTAGCTTGCTATCCTTAGCATGCTAGATTTTTCTTGCTAATATAACAAGTATTTGGCAGTATATATTTCCGTATTTCACTAATGCGGACTGCAAGCATGTTTTTGTTTGCATCTTAGTACCTTTTTTGTAGGCTGGTTTTGATCATTCTTTTTGTTTTTTGTTGCTATCTGGCCATCGTTAAAAACGGTTATCATTTCAGTTCAGCTTTGGCACTTCAGTAATCGCACAACATTTCAACCGAAATTGCATTTTTAATTATTTGAAAAGAAAAAATGACAACTTAATATCGAATAGAAGGAGGCAACATCGAACATCAAACAGGCAAGACACACATGCACACATACTACTACTACTACTACGAGGGAATAATGAACATGAATAATGAATGAAACCTCTCAACTGCATGTGTCACAATAATTTTTTTTAGTTTTTTTTTTTTTAAAGAACGCATTATTTTCCCGTTATTTTAGTACTTGACGCATGTTACAGTGAGCATTTTAGCTTACTAACCTTAGCATGCTAGATTTTTTTTGCTAATATAAGAGGTATTTAGCAGTTTATATTTCCGTATTTCACTAATGCGGACTGCAAGCATGTTTTTGTTTGAATGTTAGCATAGTACCTTATTTGTAGGCTGGTTTTGAACATTCTTTTTGTTTTTTGTTGCTATCTGGCCATCGTTAAAAACGGTTATGATTTCAGTTCAGCTTTGGCACTTCAGTAATCGCACAACATTTCAACCGAAATTGCATTTTTAATTATGTGAAAAGAAGAAATTATAACTTAATATCGAATAGAAGGAGGCAACATCACACTTCAAACAGGCAAGACACACACGCATACATACTACTACTACTACTATGAGGGAATAATGAACATGAATAATGAATGAAACCTCTCAACTGCATGTCACATTTTTTTTTTAGTTTTTTTTTTTTTTTAAAGAACGCATTATTTTCCCGTTATTTTAGTACTTGACGCATGTTACAGTGAGCATTTTAGCTTGCTATCCTTAGCATGCTAGATATTTTTTTGCTAATATAAGAGGTATTTAGCAGTTTATATTTTGGTATTTCACTAATGCGGACTGCAAGCATGTTTTTGTTTGAATGTTAGCATAGTACCTTATTTGTAGGCTGGTTTTGATCATTCTTTTTGTTTTTTGACGCTATCTGGCCAGTGTTAAAAACGGTTATCATTACAGTTCAGCTTTGGCACTTCAGTAATCACACATTTCGACCAAAATTGCGTTTTTTATATTATTTGAAAAGAAAAAATGACAACTTAATATCGAATAGAAGGAGGCAACATCACACTTCAAACATGTAAGACACACACATACATACTACTACTACTACTACGAGGGAATAATGAACATGAATAATGAATGAAACCTCTCAACTGCATGTGTCACATTTTTTTTTTAGTTTTTTGTTTTTTTAAAGAACGCATTATTTTCCCATTTTAGTACTTGACGCATGTTACAGTGAGCATTTTAGCTTGATATCCTTAGCATGCTAGATATTTTTTTGCTAATATAAGAGGTATTTAGCAGTTTATATTTTGGTATTTCACTAATGCGGACTGCAAGCATGTTTTTGTTTGAATGTTAGCATAGTACCTTATTTGTAGGCTGGTTTTGATCATTCTTTTTGTTTTTTGACGCTATCTGGCCAGTGTTAAAAACGGTTATCATTACAGTTCAGCTTTGGCACTTCAGTAATCACACATTTCGACCAAAATTGCGTTTTTTATATTATTTGAAAAGAAAAAATGACAACTTAATATCGAATAGAAGGAGGCAACATCACACTTCAAACATGTAAGACACACATATACATACTATTACTACTACTACGAGGGAATAATGAACATGAATAATGAATGAAACCTCTCAACTGCATGTGTCACTTTTTTTTTTTTAAAGAACGCATTATTTTCCCGTTATTTTAGTACTTCACGCATGTTACAGTGAGCATTTTAGCTTGCTAAAATTAGTATGCTAGATTTTTTTTTTGCTAATATAAGAGGTATTTAGCAGTTTATATTTTGGTATTTCACTTATGCGGACTGCAAGCATGTTTTTGTTAGCATGTTAGCATAGTACCTTATTTGTAGGCTGGTTTTGATCATAATTTTTGTTTTTGACGCTATCTGGCCAGTGTTAAAAACTGCTAACATTTCGGTTCAGCTTTGGCACTTCAGTAATCGCACAAAATTCCGATCAAAATTGCATTTTAAATTATTTCAAAAGAAAAAATTTATATATTGTACTTGTTTCAAAGGTGAAATCTACCAAAATGGCCCCCGCATGATTTGTTTTGTTTGGGCACCCCTGGTTTAGACCCAAATCAACATATACAAGGTAGTGGAGATCATCACATCCGATAGATGGCAACTTGTTTGCCTTGTGGACATGCCATCATGGATTGTGTGAGCTTGAAAGAGGCCAGATGAATATGTATTACATTTAGGAAACCACCACATGGTGGGCCAAACAAAATGACTTTGGCCCCCGGGCCCTACTTTGGGCACCCCTGTTGAAGAAAATATGTTTTACACCTCAAAAGTACTTTTTGAGCACATTTAACAACACCGCGATAATAACGATAACTGTGATCATTTTGGTGACAATTTTATTTATTGTTTTGGTTGTGTATATTTTAGGGCCCCCCAACCCTTCCTTTACAGAGACACAATCTATGTTCTATGATGAATCTATGATTTTTACTAAAGTGCAAAATCTTGCTAACAGAGTATACTGTATTGTTATCATTTGTTTGTTTTCATTTAACTTCAATGTTTAAAAGTTTACATTCTGATAACTATGTTAAAATATACCAAAAATACAAGTTTATTCCATTTAAAAGGACATACATATGTTATCTATTATCATTACATCAGTGCTTAATTTGGTCTCAAGGAAATAAAGGCAATAATATCGTTTATCGGAAATAATTTGTCGGTCAGTATAATTCGTCGAGCACAATATTACGATATATTGTACAATACGACACAAAAATGCCAATCACAAAATAAAATTCTCATTTGTTTTTATCGTAACTTTAACGTCAGGCCTGCGACTAAATAAAATGCGACAGCAATGTTACTTTGCAGGTGCATTCTTACGTCGCTTGAACGAACTTTATGGCAAAAGTTGGCGGACGTATGGGTGTCAGCAATTTAGCAGAGACGGGAAGCACAATGGAAGCTAAACCAACAAAACCCCATGTAGACAGGACACACAGAACAGTACAAAGACGCTGTTCAAATGTGACAAAAAACTGACGTTACCTCAAAATAGGCATGCAGGATTTTGAAGGAGAAAAAAACCTAATTGAGATTTTTTTCCTCCAAAATAGCAATTTTTATATGTTATACAAATTAATGCATGAAACTGCGAAAATTCATACACCTCCTATGAAGTACTTAGAGCATGGGTGTCAAACTCTAGCCCGGGGCCAAATTTGGCCTTCACCGTCCTCTACAACCTGTCGTCACGTCCGCTTTCCCTCCATACAAACAGCGTGACGGCCCAGTCACATAATATATGCGGCTTTTACACACACACAAGTGAATGCAACCCATACTTGGTCAACGGCCAGACAGGTCACACTGAGGGTGGCCGTATAAACAACTTTAACACTGTTAAAAAATATGCGCCACACTGTGAACCCACACCAAACAAGAATGACAAACACATTTCGGGAGAACATCTGCACCGTAACACAATATAAACACAACAGAACAAATACCCAGAACCCCTTGCAGCACTAACTCTCAATATACACCCCCGCTACCACCAAACCCCGCCCCCGCCCACCAAGTTAATGTTGATATTTACCTCAGAAGGCTACAAATAGAAAAGAGTCATTACATTTTTTTATTTAAATTGTATTTAATATATCATTGATGTTTTTTCATTTGTTTTTTGAAAGTTGATTTTGCACTATTAAGTTATATAAGCGTTGCTTATATAACTGTGTTAAAGCAAATCAGTGTAGCAAACTGAGCAATAATTAACGTTTTATTCATGCACTTTCTCTTTCTACTTCAAGGCTTGAATGTTTGATTCATTCATTATTGTTATTTTATTTTCAAATGTATTATTAGCCTGTGGAAAAAGTTAATTTTGATATTTACCTCAGAAGGCTGCAAACAGAAAAGAGGAATTACATTTTTATTTAAATTTTATTTGATATGCCATTGATATTTTGTAATTATTATTATTATTTGAAACTGGATTTTGCATGTCACTATAAAGTTATACAAGCCTTGCTTGTTCAATATTCAATGCAAAACTTGTTTGGGTCCCTATTAAAAGGTTAATTTGTTCAACCTTGGCCCATGGCTTTGTTAAGTTTTAAATTTTGGCCCACTCTGTATTTGAGTTTGACACCCCTGACTTAGAGCATTCGGACAATCACATTCAAGCAGTAACACACACACTAGAGATGCGCGGTTTGCGGGCACAACCGCGGAGTCCGCGGATTATCCGCGGATCGGGCGGATGAAATTAAAAAAAATTAGATTTTATCCGCGGGTCGGGTCGGGTGGTTGAAATGAAAAAAAAATTAGATTTTAAATAGATTCAGGCGGGTGGCAGTTAAACCAATTCGGAAATATATATACATAGTTAAATGTTGTTACCCACATACGAAAAACGAGCAGGCACCTGCAGCATATGCCACAACAGAAGAAAAAAAAAAGAAAAGAGATGGACACTTTTACGGAGCGGAGAAGGGACGCCTCGCCGGGGTCCGGGACCGAGGCCCCTTCCCCCGAGAGGGCCCCACCGGGAGCCGTAGCTGAGGCGATCCGCGAGAAGGGCCCGACGCACGTCCAGGGTCACCACCGCGCCCACCGCACCGACACCCCGCCTCGTCCGCCTTCGCCGCGGCCGGCGTCACGCGCAGCAGGTAAGCAGCTTACCTGCCCGCCACCCCCGTGGCCGGGGGCTCGTAACAGGGGTCACTCCGCGCGCTCCGCCCGCGCAGCTTACCTGCCCGCCACGCCTGTTGCCGGGGGCGCGCAACAGGGGTCACTCCGCGCGCAGTGCGCTCACGAAAGGGGTGGGGCTCACCCTGGTTGATATAGACAGCAGGACGGTGGCCATGGAAGTCGGAACCCGCTAAGGAGTGTGTAACAACCCACCTGCCGAATCAACTAGCCCTGAAAATGGATGGCGCTGGAGCGTCGGGCCCATACCCGGCCGTCGCCGGCAGCGAGACGCGCTTGGAGGTGCGCTCAGCGCGGCTCCCATATGATTGCGCACTGGTGTGCGTCTGGGTCGTGACAGCGTGACACGCGAATGTCTGTACTGCATTGGATCAGTCTCCTTTCTTTAACAGGCAAAAGCTTTATAACCTCACTAATGCCTTGCATCGTCTATATTAGATATATAACAACGGGCGGGTGCGGTTCTGATCAAATGTTACATCGGGTGGATGGCGGATGGTTGACGACTTTCTGATGCGGTTGCGGATGAAATAATTGCCTATCCGCGCATCTCTAACACACACACAAGACGGATTAAGATGCAGAGAGCCAGTAGTTGCAGTGTCCGTACGCGCCGCCATCTTAGCAATAACAAAAAAGAAAGCCAATACGATATGATTTAGTAGCGCAGTGCAGTGTTTTTCAACCACTGTGCCACGGCACACTAGTGTGCCGTGAGATACAGTCTGGTGTGCCGTGGGAGATTATTTAATTTCACTTATTTGGGTTAAAATATTTTTTGCAAACCAGTAATTATAGTCTGCAAATGATGTGTTGTTGTCGAGTGTCTGTGCTGTGTAGAGCTCGGCAGAGTAACCGTGTAATACTCTTCCATATCAGTAGGTGGCAGCAGGTAGCTAATTTCTTTGTAGATGTCGGACACAGTGGGAGGCAGCGTGCAGGTAAAAAAGTGTCTAATGCTTAAACCAAAAATAAACAAAAGGCGAGTTCCCCTAAGAAAAGGCATTGAAGCTTAGGGAAGGCTATGCAGAACAAAACTAAAACTGGCTACAAAGTAAACAAAAACAGAATGCTGGACGACAGCAAAGACTTACTGTGAAGCAAAGACAATGTACATCCAAACATGACATGACCATCAACAATGTCCCCACAAAGAAGGACAAAAACAACTGAAATATTGATTGCTAAAACAAAGTAGATGCGGGAAATATCGCTCAAAGGAAGACATGAAACTGCTACAGGAAAATACCAAAAAAAGAGAAAATGTCACCAAAACAGGAGCGCAAGACAAGAACTAAAACACGACACAGGAAAACAGCAAAAAACTCCAAATAAGTCAGAGCATGATGTGACAGGTGGTGACAGTACACCTACTTTGAGACAAGAGCTATAGTGATGCATGCTTGGTTATGCTTTAAAGTCATATCCAACAATTGCGACAACGACTTTTTACTGTCAGCTGAGTTTCGTTTTTCAATGATTTTTGCTGGTGGTGTGCCTCCGGATTTTTTTTTTTTAACGTAAAAAATGTGCCTCTGCTTAAAAAAAGGTTGAAAAACACTGGCGTAGTGTACGGTTACAAGAAAGGCCGCAACTTCACACAAAAAGTACACAAGACAGCGGACACGGCACTTCACACGCTGACCCGCGTCTGTGTTTTTGTGTGTCACCGTATGAGCAGGCTCTCCCTCGGAGATAAAAAACAATTATAGTCGTCCGTCCTCGATCCAGAGATAGAAGAAGAACTGTGTCAATGTCTCATTGCCCAAAGGCTTGAGGCAGAATCTTCCCAGAACACAACACGCCTCTTCATGCTGCCCAACAAACAGCGAGGCACACACAAGAAGACATTTGTAAAAAAAAAATGTGTCAGTTACGATATACTGGATAGTACCTCACCAGAATGTGTTTTTATGCACTGCAAAAACAGAAATCCAAGTAAGATTACATATCTCAAATAAGGGTGATATTTGCTTATTTTCTGTCTGATAAGATAACTCTTCTCACTAAGCAGATTTTATGTTAGAGTGTTTTACTTGTTTTAAGGGTTTTGGTCCTAAATGATCTCAGTAAGATATTACAGCTTGTTGCTGAGATTTGATGACCTATATTGAGCAAAACATGCTTGAAACTAGAATATCAACTGTTGCAAAGCTGTGTCATCAACACTCACACGTATACAACTACTTTTTTAAAGAAATAATTTCTTATTTCAAGCATGAAATAAAAAAATCATGACTTTGACACGATTGTGTCTCATAATTAAAACAGACTTTGCTGTTTTATTTTCAATGAAACAATAGAAAATACGTACTCATAATAGTACAGTTGGCACAGTACAGCAAACTGACAGTTAATATTTAAACATGTATCTCAAACAATTTTGAACAGAAATAGTTCATGCACATTCAGATAAATTCTTCAAAATTACAATTAAACATTTTTTGGCCGGGGGCCAGGCTGTATATAAGCGCACTAATCAGAGGTGGGTAGTAACGCGCTACATTTACTCCGTTACATCTACTTGAGTAACTTTTGGGATAAATTGTACTTCTAAGAGTAGTTTTAATGTAACATACTTTTACTTGAGTATATTTATAGAGAAGAAACGCTACTTTTACTCCGCTACTTTTATCTACATTCAGCTCGCTACTCGCTACTAATTTTTATCGATCTGTTAATGCACGCTTTGTTTGTTTTGGTTTGTCAGACAGACCTTCATAGTGTTTCAACAAATACAGTCACTGGTGACGTTCACTCCGTTCCACCAATCAGATGCAGTCACCGGTGACTTTGGACCAATCAAACAGAGCCAGGTGGTCACATGACCTGACTTAAACAAGTTGAAAAACGTATTCGGGTGTTACCATTTAGTGGTCAATTGTACGGAATATGTACTGTACTGTGCAATCTAAAGGAAGGAAAAATACCCTTTTTTTGTTTCAACCGTACATCCCGTCAAAAGCCTAAAGACTGACTGCACAGTTCCTGTCTTCACAATAAAAGTGCCGCTCCATCGCGCCTACACTTTCAAAATAAGAGTCTCCGAAAGCCAGCGCAAACAAGCTAGCAAGCTAGCAAGCTACGGAGTTTGCCGCCAATGTATTTCTTGTAAAGTGTATAAAAACGAATATGGAAGCTGGACGAATAAGAAGCCAAAAACCAACCACTTTCATGTGGTATTAGACAGAAAGGAGGAACTTTTTTTCTCCTCCATTTGAAAACGTGGACGTTACCAGCACTACTGTCTGATTACAATCAATGCAAGTCATCAGAATCAGGTAATACACCAACTTATATTCTTGTTTTCATGAAATAAAGGAATCTATATGTGTTAAACATGCATGTATATTCATTAAAACACCTTTAACATGTAAACAAAAACGGCAAAATAAATACATATAAATTATATACTGTATATATCAATGTATGTATATATATATATGTGTGTATATATATATATATATATATATATATATATATGTGTATATATATGTGTGTGTGTATATATATATATATATATATATATATATATATATATATATATATATATATATATATATGTGTGTGTGTGTGTGTGTGTGTATATGTTACTCATCAGTTACTCAGTACTTGAGTAGTTTTTTCACAACATACTTTTTACTTTTACTCAAGTAAATATTTGGGTGACTACTCCTTACTTTTACTTGAGTAATAAATTTCTAAAGTAACAGTACTCTTACTTGAGTACAATTTCTAGCTACTCTACCCACCTCTGGCACTAATTGACTGAAAGAGCACGCACTTGACGCGATGATGTCATGTTATCCATGAAAAAATGCATTTTTAGACCGTATGATTTGCCTGAGCGGCTAGGAGACCCCGAGAGTAACAAGCGGTTGCCTTGTTGCCTCTCCATTAAGAACAATAGATTCATTTTTAGTATAAGTTTGCTGGTTTCAAGAAATGTAATGCCGAGCGCATATCATTATGTCAAGATAATGGCATTAGCATTTACTTAATGTAAGAATATTTTTTAACATATTGAGCAAAAATTTCTTTTTTTTTCTACCAAGAAAAGTGCACTTATTAGTGAGAATATTCTTATTTTAAGGTATTTTTGGTTTCATTAAAGTTAGCTAATTTTACTTGTTTTGGAAAGTCTTGACAAGCCAAATTTTCTTGTTCTATTTGCAGATAATTTTGCTTAGTTCAAGTAAAATACCCCTAATTTTTTTTTAAATTGTTTTTGAACACTGACTTTTTGCAGTGTGGGTTGTGACTCATTAAAATGTAACAATTTGCAGAAGCATTCTTCCGCCACTTGAAATAACTTTACAGCAAGAGCTGGGGCATCAGCAATTTAGCAGAACTGAGAAGCACAATGGAAGCTAAACCAACAAATCCCCAGAGAGGTCATCGGCGAAACATGTCACGTCAAGTATTTTCCATCACTTGTAGACATGACATAAAGAACACTACAAGGACTCTGTTCAACTGTGACAAAATACTAACGTTACCTTGTGATGGGAATTAAAACACGACAAGCAAACCGGCCTACAGAATATACATTTTAGGATAAAAAATATATATATATATTGTGATCTATATCGTGTTTGCTCACTGCAGGTGCTGCTTCCATTTACAGGTAGTGCTTTTTTTCTTCTTCCAGAACTGGAATGCCATTCGCCCTCTAGTTCAGTGTTTTTCAACCACTAGTGTGCCGTGAGATACAGTCTGGTGTGCCGTGGGAGATTAGGTAATTTCACATATTTGGGTTAAAAACATTTTTTGCAAACCAGTAATTATAGTCTGCAAATGATGTGTTGTTGTTGTCTAATGTCGGTGCTGTCTGGAGCTCGGCAGAGTAACCGTGTAATACTCTTCCATATCAGTAGGTGGCAGCCGGTAGCTAATTGCTTTGTAAATGCAGGTAAAAAGGTGTCTTATGCTTAAACCAAAAATAAACAAAAGGTGAGTGCCCTTAAAAAAAGGCATTGAAGCTTAGGGAAGGCAATGGAGAACGAAACTAAAATTGAACTGGCTACAAAGTAAACAAAAACAGAATGCTGGACGACAGCAACAACTTACTGTGGAGCAAAGACGACGTCCACAATGTATATCCGAACATGACATGACAAATCAACAATGTCCCCACAAAGAAGGATAAAAACGACTGAAATATTTTTGATTGCTAAAACAAAGTAGATGCGGGAAATATCGCTCAAAGGAAGACAAAAAGGAAGAAAATACAAAAAAAAGAAGAAGAAAAAAAGCCACCAAAATAGGAGCGCAGGACAAGAACTAAAACACTACACACAGGAAAACAGCAGAAAACTCAAAATAAGTCATGGCATGATGTGACAGGTCGTGACAGCACACCTACTTTGAGACAAGACCTATAGTGATGCATGCTGGGTTATGCTTTAAAGTCATATCCAACAATTACGACAATGACTTTTAACTGTCAACTGAGTTTATGATTTCTGCTGGTGGTGTGCCTTCGGATTTTTTCAACGCAAAAAATGTGCCTTGGCTCAAAAAAGGTTGAAAAACACTGCTCTAGTTGTCCATAGCGTTTCTGCTCGTATGGATTCTTCATTCATCACTACGTTTTTACAATATAACTAAAACAATTCTTACTCTCGTCTGTAGGAGTGTTTTCATGCATAAGTGTACGTGCTATCGTAACATCATGAAGCTGGCGTTGTTAGCATTAGGTAATACGACAACACGTTTACAAGTGACTGTGTTAGTATTATCAACGTACAACTGCACTGTATTGTTTCAGTTTCACAAATTCCTCGGTAAATTCCCCAAAACGTCACCGGGGAGTAATTGAGTCTGTTTAGCTGATTGTAGCGCGAGCTTGCGCAGCTAGTGGGTCCATGACGATGACTTCCGTTTTGCTTGATCAGCCGTTTTACTGCCGTGTTGCTAACACCGTTTGGAAACAATTAAGGTGTGTAAACAAACATCCACAAAATATTTCTGTGTTAATAACTCATTTCACAACATATTAATCCGCAGCTTATAGTCCGGTGTGGCTAATATATGGAAAATACATAATTTTCTTTGAAAATGTAGTGGGTGTGGTGCGATCTATAGTCCAGAAAATATGGTACATACAGTATATATAGCTAGAGATCTATCTAGTGCTCAATAACAATACTATTATTATTTCACAAAATTGGAAAATTAAACATACCTCAAAAGGGTAATGGGAAAAAAGTATGAACTTTTCCATAGTTAAACTTTAAATAATAAGTGCATTTTGTCACATTGATCTTTGATTTGCTCAGATGAATGTGTTTACAACAACTCAATATATCATACAGTACATTTGTATGTTAAGATCGGGTCGTGGAAAGACGGGCAGGAAAATCCCCAAACATCCAGAAAGGAGACCGTGCATGGAGAACTATAGACCACTTAAGGCAAAGAAATAAAGTAGCAAACAAAAATTTACTGTCATCAAGAGCGACTGCAGCGAACATAACTTGTCGCTAATAGCGAACAAAGTACCCGTGCCAAGAGAGTGGCAAAACCGGGTATTTAAGGGGCCGTGATTAACGGAAACAGCTGGTGGGGACACTAACCACTAAACGAGGGCAGGTGTGGAGAACGGCGCTCAATAAACCGGAAAGTAAACACAAGAGTCATACGAAACTCAAAACCAAAGACATGAGTCGGGCAACGGATCATGTCAAAACACGCCTAACTATACTGAACCAGAATACTAGATTTGTACAATTTCTTAAAGAAGCAATAGAGTGGGAAAACTTCCAAAGTTTACGAATAAATAGATATGATCAAAATAGTATCAATCTCACAGATTTCCCAAGCCATTTTTAGAGATAATGAGCCAGCCGGTCACGTGATCCGTGACGTAGAGGAGGAACCACAGATCCCTTCCCCATCTACAACAATGCTAATCAAGCAGTCTTTGTGGGAGCCAACAATGACTACTTTGGGAAAAAGTATCATCCAAGACTAGGGGATGTCCGATAATATCGGACTGCCGATATTATCGGCCGATAAATGCTTTAAAATGTAATATCGGAAATTATCGGTATCGGTTTCAAAATTATCGGTATCGGTTTCAAAACATAAAATGTAGGACTTTTTAAAACGCCGCTGTGTACACGGACAATAAACCTTTGCGTGCCGGCCAAATCGCATAATATCTACGGCTTTTCACACAAGTGAATGCAACCCATACTTGGTCAACAGCCATACAGGTCACACTGAGAGTGGCCGTATAAACAACTTTAACACTGTTACAAATATGCGCCACACTGTGAACCCACACCAAACAGGAATGACAAACACATTTCGGGAGAACATCCGCACCGTAACACAACATAAACACAACAGAACAAATACCCAGAACCCCTTGCAGCACTAACTCTTTCGGGACGCTACAGTATACACCCCCCCACTACCCCCTACCCCTTACATTACTTTATATTAGAAATGGCAACAGTGGAGGATGAATGTCCCATAACAAGAAGATAGAGGAAAAAGAAGAATCTTATCGACGACGGCGTCGGCACGGACTACAAAGGCGGGTGCGAGCAATTTTTCAGGATTTATGCAGATATCAAATACAGATCAGCAGGTACCAGAAGGTAAGAAATTTAGATTTTGTATAATATTGCAAAACAAAACGCCAGATATGTCTTACCTTATACACACACACCATAATGACACTCTTATGTTTAATGCGACGACAATCCTTCAAGCGGTGCGGCTTCATAGATTACCAAAGTCGTACTAAAACATTTTGATACATTTTTGAGCGCCGTGTGTAATGTTCTATATTTTCAATGGAACATATAACATTTTGGTGTTTACTTGAGTCATAGTGCATTCTACACATATCTCTTACGTGTGACTGCCATCATATTGCATTCTACACGTATCTCCTATGTTTGACTGCCATCTACTGATCACACTTATTATTACACCATGTACCAAATAAAATAGCTTCGAGGTGAGTAAGCTCAACCGAACATATTCCTTACATTAGGCCATGGGTCGGCAACCCAAAATGTTGAAAGAGCCATATTGGACCAAAAATACAAAAACAAATCTGTCTGGAGCCGCAAAAAATTAAAAGCCATATTACATACAGATAGTGTGTCATGAGATATAAATTGAATTAAGATGACTTAAAGGAAACTAAATGAGCTCAAATATAGCTACAAATGAGGCATAATGATGCAATATGTACATATAGCTAGCCTAAATAGCATGTTAGCATCGACTAGCATGCAGTCATGCAGTGACCAAATATGTCTGATTAGCACTCCACACAAGTCAATAACATCAACAAAACTCACCTTTGTGCATTCATGCACAACGTTAAAAGTTTGGTGGACAAAATGAGACAGAAAAAGAAGTGGCATAAAACACGTCCTAGAAAGTCGGAGAAAGTTATATATGTAAACAAACTACGGTGCGTTCAAGGACCGCCAAAATTAGTAGGACAAAACGGCGCTCGCCAAATACTCGAATCAGTGAGGCATGTTTAATATAAACTGTGCTTTATAACAATTAGGGAGGTTTGCGTCATGTTTGTCCTCCTACGGACACCACATTAAAACAAACAAAAAATTTACACTTATCTTTTTCCTTTTTTCATACATGTTTGAGAAAGCTCAAAAGAGCCACTAGGGCGGCGCTCTAGAGCCGCGGGTTGCCGACCCCTGCATTAGGCGCACCGGGTTATAAGGCGCATTGTCAAGTTTTGAGGGGAAAAAAAGGATTTTAAGTGTGCCTTGTAGTCCGGAAAATACGGTACTTTGTAAATACAATTGGATATGTTTAACGGATGCAATGAAACACTTTTAAGCACATAAAGTCAACTTGTTTTTACACTGCTACTTTAAAGTGCTTATGTCGTCACTCAGGCTGCTCCCTTTTTCACCCCACAGACTGAGACACCAAAACATTTCCTCGTGGTAAGTGCTAAAGCATGTTCATGTCATCTCTTTTTGTGAATACACTTTGAATATTTGCAGATAACGTATTCGCTTTCAACATCAAATATCGGACCAACTCAGGCAATTTTAACAGTTTTGACCTTGAAAATAAGTCGTTTGCGTGGTCCCTGAGCCCCACATTACGGATAACCCGAGCTGACCGATTGTGTAAGATTGTTAAAAGGATGTATGTTGGTTTGATGATTATTCCCCCAAACTTGTCCAGGGTAACTCGAGCAAGGGTGAGAGAGTGAATAGGAGAGTTGCCGGAGGGATTTTCCATCGAGCGCTCGTCGTGCTTTTGCCAGCATTCCAATGCTCCTTGATCATTTGGAATGAATCTATTTAATATGTGCTTTCCAATTACATTTTTCATCAATTATTACTCTGAGGAATTTACTCCAATCATCTCTCTTAATGTTCATCCCTTTGACAAGTCGCTAACTCAATACGAGTCCCCAAAAAGCGTGGAAGGAAGGAGGGAATGGTCTGCGGAGTTCAAACAAAGATCCTTTGCTGTCACGACCTGTAGGCAGGCCTAATTCTTTGTTTAGTGCATACGTGCCAACCCTCCCGGATTTTCCGGGAGACTCCCGAAATTCAGCGCCTCTCCCGAAAACCTCCCGGGACAAAATTTCTCCCGAAAATCTCCCGAAATTCAGGCGGACTCAGGTCCATGAGGACTCAGGTCCATGAGGACCTGAGTCCGCTAACCCACAATATAACCAGCATACCTGCCCAATCACGTTATAACTGTAGAATGATGGAGGGCGAGTTCTTGGTTTCTTATGTGGGTTTATTGTTAGGCAGTTTCATTAACGTCCCAGCGCGGCAACAACACACAACAAGAGCAGTCACGTTTTTGTATACCGTAAAGCAGTTCATCTGCCGTAAACAGCAATGTTGTGACACTCTTAAACAGGACAATACTGCCATCTAGTGCATTTGATGAAAGCACTTTTGTGCGTGCCACACATCAATGCATCATCAGAGAGGGTTGTTCAGCATGGTTCGAAAAATAGTGACAGAGAATAGAACAAGGATGGACAATTCAACCCTTAACTCAACAATGAGTAGATGAGTGTTATGTGTGTGTATGTGTAAATAAATGAACACTGAAATTCAAGTTTTTTTTATATATTATATATATATATATATATATATATAATAAAATAAATATATATATATATATATATATATATATAGCTAGAATTCACTGAACGTCAAGTATTTGTATATATATATATATATATATATATATATATATATATATATATATATATATGAAATACTTGACTTGGTGAATTCTAGCTGTAAATATACTCCTCCCCTTTTAGCCACGCCCCCAACCACGCCCCCTCCCGCCCCGACCACGCCCACCCTCCTCCCCCCACCTCCCGAAATCGGAGGTCTCAAGGTTGGCAAGTATGGTTTAGTGTTTGGGTGTTTTTGGTCTCACTTGCGGTTTTGGTTGGATTTTTCCTGCACTAGCTTCGCACTGCTGCTTAGCACTGCCTTCGTCACCTGTTTTTCACCTGCTTCTAATCATCACCTGGACCAATCTCCTCAAACATACAGTCATGTATAGCTTTGAAGATACACCTAATGCAGCTGCCCACATGACGTGAATTTTTAATACTGGGTTTTAACTAGCTTTGTATCTTATGTTGTATTTTTCCATTGTATAATGTCTGGTAATGCATGTATTCTTTGTATTTTAATTTTGTATGCTCCTATATGGACCCCCAGGAAGACTAGCAGTCGCTTTGGCGTCAGCTAATGGGGATCCATTCAATAAACAATAAACCTGTGCAGTATTTCAATCAGTCACATCCTTCTCGGTGTGAAATTATTAGAGGTTTGTGGATACTTGTTTTTGTGCTGAGACTACTTTTGTTTGTTGTCAGCTCTTTGTCAATTAGGGTTGTCCCAATACCGGTACCAAAATGAATTGGACTGGCAAAGCAGACTGTATCAGTTATTGTCCGCCATGTATGTCGCGGACTCAACGTCTAGGTCCAGAGTATATAAAGTCACCAAAAACTAATGGACAACGAAGGTGAAGGCAAAAGAGTGAGGAGTGTCCTGACCAGATATCTAGATCCCTAGATTGATTGATGTAAAATGTTCTTTGTCACATTGTTTACTTATCACGTGTTTATTAAAGATTTGATTAATTTATGATGTCTCAGGTGTGATTATGTGCCATATCAACATCAATGGGCAGGAAATACAGAGAGTGTACTCCACAAAATTCCTGGGGGTCATCATTGACGAATACCTCAATTTCAAATGTCACATTAGCCATCTGTTAAAGGGGAACATTATCACCAGACCTATGTAAGCGTCAATATATACCTTGATGTTGCAGAACAAAGACCATATATTTTTTTAACCGATTTCCGAACTCTAAATGGGTGAATTTTGGCGAATTAAACGCCTTTCTAATATTCGCTCTCGGAGCGGGAAGCAATCCGGCATTTTCTCAAACACAGAGTCAAATCAGCTCTGTTATTTTCCGTTTTTTCGACTGTTTTCTGTACCTTGGAGACATCCTGCCTCGTCGGTGTGTTGTCGGAGGGTGTAACAACACGAACAGGGACGGATTCAAGTTGCACCAGTGGCCCAAAGGTGCGAAAGTGGCAAGAAATTGGACGTTTGTTCCGCACACTTTACCGACGAAAGCTATGCTACGACAGAGATGGCAAGAATGTGTGGATATCCTGCGACACTCAAAGCAGATGCATTTCCAACGATAAAGTCAAAGAAATCTGCCGCCAGACCCCCATTGAATCTGCCGGAGTGTGTGAGCAATTCAGGGACAAAGGACCTCGGTAGCACGGCAAGCAATGGCGGCAGTTTGTTCCCGCAGACGAGTGAGCTATCGACCCTAGCTTCCCTGGCCTGCTGACATCAACTCCAAAACTGGACAGATCAGCTTTCAGGAAAAGACCACGGATGAGGGTATGTCTACAGAATATATTAATTGATGAAAATTGGGCTGTCTGCACTCTCAAAGTGCATGTTGTTGCCAAATGGATTTCATATGCTGTAAACCTAGTTCATAGTTGTTAGTTTCCTTTAATGCCAAACAAACACATACCAATCGTTGGTTAGAAGGCGATCGCCGAATTC
Organism: Nerophis lumbriciformis; assembly: GCF_033978685.3. Classification (NCBI taxonomy): domain Eukaryota; kingdom Metazoa; phylum Chordata; class Actinopteri; order Syngnathiformes; family Syngnathidae; genus Nerophis; species Nerophis lumbriciformis. The sequence continues at coordinate 11,076,902 of NC_084568.2, forward strand.
GTCCTCGCTTTCTCCCGTGTCGCTGGCTGTCGTGTCGTTTTCGTCGGTTTCGCTTGCATACGGTTCAAACCGATTTGGCTCAATAGCTTCAGTTTCTTCTTCAATTTCGTTTTCGCTACCTGCCTCCACACTACAACCATCCGTTTCAATACATGCGTAATCTGTTGAATCGCTTAAGCCGCTGAAATCCGAGTCTGAATCCGAGCTAATGTCGCTATAGCTTGCTGTTCTTTCCACCATGTTTGTTTGTGTTGGCTTCACTGTGTGACGTCACAGGAAAATGGACGGCTGTTTATAACGATGGTTAAAATCAGGCACTTTGAAGCTTTTTTTTTTAGGGATATTGCGTGATGGGTAAAGTTTTGAAAAAAACTTCGAAAAATATAATAAGCCACTGGGAACTGATTTTTAATGGTTTTAACCATTCTGAAATTGTGATAATGTTTCCCTTTAAATTATCCAAATATGTTGGCCTGTTCTTTCACCTCCGTCATTATCTTCCTCTTTATGCTCTACTCACCCTATATAAAACTCTTTGAACCACATTTAAACTACTGTAATGTCATCTGGTGTAACACCTTCCCTACCTACCTTCACAAATTAGAATCCATGCAAAAGAAAATCATACGGGCCCTGTCATGGTCCAAGTTTAATGCCCCCACTCGACATCTATTCCATAATTATCATCTCAAGACTGACAGAGTTCAATATTTATCAAAATGCTTATTTAACCTATCAAGTCATTTACAGGCTGAATCTTAGGCTCTGTAGCTTGGTTCCTATCTACCACCCCCAGCATGTCCACAACACTCGTAACTTAGATCTGATATCAGGTAAACATCGTTTACTGGCTTGTACCGCTCAAAGTGTTGTATGCAGGGGACCAAAGATTTGGAACCGGCTTAATGAGAGCCTCAAGATGCTGTATCCATTCTCCAACTTCAAAAAGAAACTGAAAACTTACCTATTAACCACCTATCTCTAATGCCTCGTGTGGGGTAGACTACTGTTGGGTTTTGCATGGTTGAATGAATGTATGTATGAATGTGTATGCTTGCTTTAGTACTATTATCTTGTGTTTATCATATAGCGTTGTTGTTGCTTGTTGTGCTTGCTACCATGTTTCATCATTCCATGTATATACCGGTACTGTCCTCTGGACCCCCTGTCAAAAGCTTCTTCTAGCTTATTTGGGGGACCCTTTCATGTACCAACATCTTTAAAGGGGAACATTATCACAATTTCAGAATGGCTAAAACCATTAAAAATCACTTATTATATTTTTCGAAGTTTTTTTCAAAATTTTACCCATCACGCAATATCCCTAAAAAAAGCTTCAAAGTGCCTGATTTTAACCATCGTTATAAACACCCGTCCATTTTCCTGTCACGTCACATAGTGAAGCCAACACAAACAAACATGGCGGAAAGAACAGCAAGCTATAGCGACATTAGCTCGGATTCAGACTCGGATTTCAGCGGCTTAAGCGATTCAACAGATTACGAATGTATTGAAACGGATGGTTGTAGTGTGGAGGCAGGTAGCGAAAACTAAATTGAAGAAGAAACTGAAGCTATTGAGCCATATCGGTTTGAACCGTATGCAAGCGAAACCGACGAAAACGACACGACAGCCAGCGAGGACGAATTCGGCGATCGCCTTCTAACCAACGATTGGTATGTGTTTGTTTGGCATTAAAGGAAACTAACAACTATGAACTAGGTTTACAGGATATGAAATACATTTGGCAACACCATGCACTTTGAGAGTGCAGACAGCCCAATTTTCATCAATTAATATATTCTGTAGACATACCCTCATCCGCGCTCTTTTCCTGAAAGCTGATCTGTCCAGTTTTGGAGTTGATGTCAGCAGGCCAGGGAAGCTAGGGTCGATAGGGGGCTTAGCTCGCTCGTCTGCGGGAACAAACTGCCGCCATTGCTTGCCGTGCTACCGAGGGTCCTTTGTCCATGAATTGCTCACACACTCCGGCAGATTCAATGGGGGTCTGGCGGCAGATTTCTTTGACTTTATCGTTGGAAATGAATCTGCTTTGAGTGTCGCAGGATATCCACACATTCTTGCCATCTCTGTCGTAGCATAGCTTTCGTCGGTAAAGTGTGCGGAACAAACGTCCAATTTCTTGCCACTTTCGCACCTTTGGGCCACTGGTGCAAGTTGAATCCGTCCCTGTTCGTGTTGTTACACCCTCCGACAACACACCGACGAGGCATGATGTCTCCAAGGTACGGTAAACAGTCAAAAAAACGGAAAATAACAGAGCTGATTTGACTCGGTGTTTGAGAAAATGGCGGATTGCTTCCCGTTGTGACGTCATCGCTCCGAGAGCGAATATTAGAAAGGCGTTTAATTCGCCAAAATTCACCCATTTAGAGTTCGGAAATCGGTTAAAAAAATATATGGTCTTTTTTCTGCAACATCAAGGTATATATTGACGCTTACATAGGTCTGGTGATAATGTTCCCCTCTAAATGATGATATTCACTACTATTGTAATTGTTATATAGTATTGTGAATAAACTAAACTAAACTAAATTTGAGCAAAATGCCTTGAAAGGGTCAAAATAAACAATAAACAGTATAATTCACTACAATAGCACACTGGATTCCAGTTAACTGAAATAGCACAACACTGGATATTGTTCCGATAAGTTACATTGCACACAAAGCAACACTGGAGGTGACTATGAAGTGCACATTTTCCATGCATGCGTATTAGGTTGCGTTGTGCCAGCTGACGGAGGGGGGGAGGGGGTCTTAAACGACCATTGTGTGTGTGTGGACAAGGATAAAGTTAGGTGGGATTTACCCTGGATAACCTTAGCAAGGCCTAAGAACCAATCGAGTCCGTAAACGGAGGCTCCACTCTCTTTGCTTTGGAAGACCCATAGGCGACTTCATACAAGATATTGCACTCGGTATACACAAAAGTATGTGGCATGTGTCCTCTCAGAAGCGTTCACCTCCAAGTGACAACACAGCAATTCCGCACCGATTGACGCTCTCGTCGCCAGTGTTAGTCCCGCCCACCGAGGAGCAGAGAAGGCCAACGAGCCCGGGCTGCAGCCGAGGTCCACGCTGTTGCTCGTCGACGTGGAATGCAATTAATCAGCTCTCTGGAGCCCGCCACCTGCAGCCGTGTAAAAGCCACGCCGCTCGATACGAGCCCCCGGCTTCTTCCTTCTTCCAGTAGACAGCAAGAACTTTTTAACGTTAACATTCAATGCGGGGAAATATGAACATAAAGATAAATAACTCAAAGATGCCGGAACAAATGTATTCCTATTTAGTACGATTATGAATTGATCAAAATTGTCAATCTATTTTCTTAAGAAAACATGTTTAAGCCCTTAGTCGTTCTTCATACGTCATTGCATCATCGTTTATCAAATATGGTTAAAATATTTTTCCAGAAATTGCTCTGAATCGAGAATATTGTTGAACAGGGCTGCGAATCTTTGGACACCACACGATTCGATTCGATTCTTGGGGGTGACGATTAGATTCAGAATCAGTTCTCAATTCAAAATCAATACTTTTTTAAATAACATTGGGTGCCAGTTGTATGATTAACTACATTCCTCCATATAATAGATACACAGCTCTGATCAATGTATATATTACCTAAATTAAAACTGGTTTTGTTTGATAAAATTTTACTCATACATTTATGTATAACAGGACACTGTCCAGTCACTAAATTATAATTGTTATTTTTTTCCATCGATTGAGTATCGTTACAAATAAGAATTGCGATCATTTCAAAAATCAATTTTTTTTTTCACACCCCTTGCGTTAAATCGAATCATGACAATTAATTGTAAATTTCGGACTGTGAGCCGCTACTTTTTTCCTACACTTTGAACTCTGCGACTTATAAGACGGTGGATTTTATTTTTGCTAGAAAAAAAGTTTTCAACAAACAAGCAAATACACTGAGAATGTGTTTCAATGTTTGTGCTATGGCGCCATCTTTTGGAAAAGTTTGCTCACTGCTGGTGCTGCAGTGTCCTTTCATTTGGAAGTGGACATGATGTTCAGTCTCCTAATCCAGTGTTTTTCCAACCTTTTTTGAGCCAAAGCACCTTTTTTGCGTTGAAAAAATCCAGAGGCACACCACCAGCAGAAATCATTAAAAAACGAAACTCAGTTGACAGTTAAAAGTCGTTGTCGCAATTGTTGGATATGACTTTAAACCATAACCATACATGCATCACTATAGCTCTTGTCTCAAAGTAGGTGTACTGTCACAACCTGTCACATCATGCCCTGACTTATTTTGAGTTTTTTGCAGTTTTCCTGTGTGTAGTGTTTTAGTTCTTGTCTTGCGCTCCTATTTTGGTGGTTTTTTCTTTTTTTTTTGGTATTTTCCTGTAGCAGTTTCATGTCTTTTGAGCGATATTTCCCGCATCTACTTTGTTTTAGCAATCAAGACTATTTTAGTTGTTTTTATCCTTCTTTGTGGGGACATTGTTGATTGTCATGTCATGATCGGATGTACATTGTGGACGCCATCTTTGCTCCCCAGTAAGTCTTTGCTGTCGTCCAGCATTCTGTTTTTGTTTACTTTGTAGCCAGTTCGGTTTTAGTTTCGTTCTGAATAGCCTTCCCTAAGCTTCAATGTATTTTCTTAGGGGCACTCACCTTTTGTTTAATTTTGGTTTAAGCATTAGACACCTTTTTACCTGCACGCTGCCTTCCGCTATTTCCGACATCTACAAAGCAATTAGCTACCTGCCGCCACCTATTGATATGGAAGAGTATTACACGGTTACTCTGCCGAGCTCTAGACAGCACCGACACCCAACAAGAACACATCATTTGCAGACTATAATTACTGGTTAGCAAAAAATATTTTTAATCCAAATAGGTGAAATTAGATAATCTCTCACGGCACACCAGACTATCTCACGGCACACTAGTGTGCCGCGGCACAGTGGTTGAAAAACACTGTCCTAATCGTCCGTAGCGTTTACTACTCGTATGAATTCATCACTTCAAGCAACGTTTGTAAGATTTACAATATAACTAAAACAATTCTTTCTTACTGAACTGTCCCATGTATGATGTCTGTAGGAGTGTTTTCATGCATATGTGTACTATTGTAAATAGCTAACCCGTTTGTGTTTGTGTTCAGCCGTTTTACTACTGTGTTAAAGACACCGTTCGGAAACAAATAAGGTATGTAAATAAACATTTACAGAATATTTCTGTGTAAATAACTAATTTCACCACGTATATATCTGTGGCTTATAGTCCAGTGCAGCTAATATATGAGGAAAAAAAAGCTTACTTAAAATGTAGTATTCCGGTGCGCTCTATACTACGGAAAATGTGACAAATTGTTAAAATTCACATCCCTAATAACTCACACCCATAATAACTAAGGTCATACATATCTAAAAATAGGAATGAGCCCTGAAGTCATGTTTTGACAGTAATGAATAGCTGTCATGAATTTAATCGCAATTTATCATTTGTTGCATTTATCTTGACATGTTTATTTGTGTTTTTGGTGATTTTACTGTTGGAGGCGTATACCTAACCCTGAAGAAGTCCTCTAAAGGAGACGTGTTATGCAAAAGCAACTTTTCCTACAGCTATCAAAACATGTTTTTGTCTATTTTGGGATCTGCATAAGTCCCCAAAATGTGAAATCAAACCCTGGAGGCATTGCGGAAACATTTATTAAATAATATTATGCCCAATTTATGACATTTTTCCTACTGGTGACATCAGTGGACATCTCCATATATGGCCAAGTTTTACATAAAAGAGCTTTGCACGAGTTCACCATTGTAGTCAATAAGTTCCTATTTTTCTCTACCCTCTTGTTGTGGGGCAGACTGTCTCGTACATGCACATGCATCCTCCGCTGTTGCTATTTTTAATACAAAGTAGCATATAGTTCGGACTTAACGTATTTTCCAGACTATAGATCACACCGGTATGTAAGCCGCACCCACTAAATTTTAGGGGGAAAATGTTTCCATATATTAGCCTCATCGGACTATAAGTCGCGGATATACAGGTAAAAACCAGTAAATTAGAATATTTTGAAAAACTTGATTTATTTCAGTAATTGCATTCAAAAGGTGTAACTTGTACATTATATTTATTCATTGCACACAGACTGATGCATTCAAATGTTTATTTCATTTAATTTTGATGATTTGAAGTGGCAACAAATGAAAATCCAAAATTCCGTGTGTCACAAAATTAGAATATTACTTAAGGCTAATACAAAAAAGGGATTTTTAGAAATGTTGGCCAACTGAAAAGTATGAAAATGAAAAATATGAGCATGTACAATACTCAATACTTGGTTGGAGCTCCTTTTGCCTCAATTACTGCGTTAATGCGGCGTGGCATGGAGTCGATGAGTTTCTGGCACTGCTCAGGTGTTATGAGAGCCCAGGTTGCTCTGATAGTGGCCTTCAACTCTTCTGCGTTTTTGGGTCTGGCATTCTGCATCTTCCTTTTCACAATACCCCACAGATTTTCTATGGGGCTAAGGTCAGGGGAGTTGGCGGGCCAATTTAGAACAGAAATACCATGGTCCGTAAACCAGGCACGGGTAGATTTTGCGCTGTGTGCAGGCGCCAAGTCCTGTTGGAACTTGAAATCTCCATCTCCATAGAGCAGGTCAGCAGCAGGAAGCATGAAGTGCTCTAAAACTTGCTGGTAGACGGCTGCGTTGACCCTGGATCTCAGGAAACAGAGTGGACCGACACCAGCAGATGACATGGCACCCCAAACCATCACCCAACCATGCAAATTTTGCATTTCCTTTGGAAATCGAGGTCCCAGAGTCTGGAGGAAGACAGGAGAGGCACAGGATCCACGTTGCCTGAAGTCTAGTGTAAAGTTTCCACCATCAGTGATGGTTTGGGGTGCCATGTCATCTGCTGGTGTCGGTCCACTCTGTTTCCTGAGATCCAGGGTCAACGCAGCCGTCTACCAGCAAGTTTTAGAGCACTTCATGCTTCCTGCTGCTGACCTGCTCTATGGAGATGGAGATTTCAAGTTCCAACAGGACTTGGCGCCTGCACACAGCGCAAAATCTACCGGTGCCTGGTTTACGGACCATGGTATTTCTGTTCTAAATTGGCCCGCCAACTCCCCTGACCTTAGCCCCATAGAAAATCTGTGGGGTATTGTGAAAAGGAAGATGCAGAATGCCAGACCCAAAAACGCAGAAGAGTTGAAGGCCACTATCAGAGCAACCTGGGCTCTCATAACACCTGAGCAGTGCCAGAAACTCATCGACTCCATGCCACGCCGCATTAACGCAGTAATTGAGGCAAAAGGAGCTCCAACCAAGTATTGAGTATTGTACATGCTCATATTTTTCATTTTCATACTTTTCAGTTGGCCAACATTTCTAAAAATCCCTTTTTTGTATTAGCCTTAAGTAATATTCTAATTTTGTGACACACGGAATTTTGGATTTTCATTTGTTGCCACTTCAAATCGTCAAAATTAAATGAAATAAACATTTGAATGCATCAGTCTGTGTGCAATGAATAAATATAATGTACAAGTTACACCTTTTGAATGCAATTACTGAAATAAATCAAGTTTTTCAAAATATTCTAATTTACTGGCTTTTACCTGTATACGTTGTCAAATGAGTTATTTACACAAAACTATTCTGCAAATGTTTATTTACATACCTTGATTGTTTCCAAATGGTGTCTGTAACACGGCAGTAAAACGGTGAATCAAACAAAACAGAAGTCATTGTCATGGACCCACTAGCTGCACAAACAGACTCAATAACTCCACGGTGACGTTTTGGTGAATTTACAAAACTGAAACAATACAAAAATAATGCCATCGTAAGTTAATAATACTAACACAGACACTTGTAAACGTGTTAGCATAGTAGCTAATGCTTACAACGCTAGCTTCATTACATTACGATAGCACGTACAAATATGCATGAAAACACTCCAGGGACAGTTTAGTAAGTTATAATTGCTTTAGTTATATTGTAAAACGTATCATATTTTCATCATATATCTAACTGTCAAAAAAAGTCCACTCACGAGACTCGATGTGCTAAACTGGAAGGTTGCAGCGCTTCCCTGCCACACCCGCTGGATTAAAGATGTTCTTTATCTCCCTAAATTGAGAAAATTAGGCTGACATCGAATGGTTGTTCTGTGAAGTTGCAGGAAGTATGGGGTGGCTTCCTAACATATGTAAGAGACTGATCTCAAATTTAACCCCGGTTGAACTGTAGATAATTGATGAGCCTTTTGTTTGCTTTTTGTGTATTGTGCAGTTGTCTGTGGCCTCAGTTCAATATTTGCCTGTACTGACTGTATCGGAATTGATATGGAAACGATAAAAAAGACACACTTCTACAGAGCTGACTATATCTTGTGGTGTACCTCAGGGATCAATACCGGGACCACAAGTGTTTAATTTCTATACAAACGACATTTGTAAAGTTACAAAGGACTTAAAGTTAGTATTATTTGCAGATTACACAACTGTGTTTTGTTCAGGAGAGAACACACAGAAGATAATACAAATAATAACAGAAGAAATGAACAAATTAAAAAGATGGTTTGACAAAAACGGACTATCTTTGAATCTCAGTAAAAGTAAATAATGATATTTAGTAACATTAGAAGGGAAAGTAAAATACTAATAGACGTAGTAGACATTGAAAAGGTAAAAGAAAATACATTTTTGGGTGTAATAATAGATGATAAAATGAACAAAGTAGCAAGAAATATTTCAATAATGAATAAAGCAAAATACGTTCTGGACCAAAAATCACTTCATATTCTCTACTGTTCGCTAGTGTTACCATATCTGAGTTAATGTGTAGAAATATGGCAAATAACTACAAAAGTACATCTATTCACTAACAATGCTACAAAAAATTAGGATAATAAATAATGTTGGGTATAGAGAACATAAAAACAGTTTAATGAATCAAAGCTACTAAAATTCAATGATTTGGTGCATTTGCAAACAGCTAAAATGTTGTACAATGCAAACTATAACCTGCTAGCCAAGAATGTACAACAATTCTTCTCAACAAAAGCGGAGAAATATAACCTTACAGAAAAAATAGAACTTAAAACATTTAACACCTTTAGTATGCATGTATGTGGAATTGAATTATGGGAGGAAGGAAATCACACAAAGCACCAATATAATTCAGTTTAAGAGACTGTTCAAACTACAAGTGTTCACAAAACACAAAGAAAAACAATTATCATAAAGAGACAATTATTATATATGCACTTAATATTTGTATACTTACTTATTGTTTATTTATTCATGTATCATTTATTTATTTGCAGTTGTGTTACAGAGAACAAAGAAATGGGATAAAACTGCTATGATATGAAAAGGGGTAGGAATAAATATTTAAATCTTCCTACTCTTTTTCAGACATGTAATGAAACAAGTGGAAATATGTGATGCATTGCATTGTAATCGTATTGTATGCATGTTCCAAATAAACTGAACTTATGCGTTGTATTTTTATTCATCCAATAAACATGTATATAAAAACAAACAAAAAGTCATGTGGCCATGTCGACAATGCGAACGTCTCACTATGTGCATGATTAGAATTACACTTACACACACCAAACTATTTTTCATAAATGGTGAGAATTTTTACTGCATGCTTAGAATTGGAAAAAAGTAGCACCATCTGGTGGACAAATATGCAAATAGAACAGTTTATGTTAAAATTCTGCACTTTTTTTTTGTTTGTTTTTTGGCCGACAGTTCACAATCATTCCACCCATAAAACCCAATAAAAAAAACATCCAGAAAACGCCAACAAAACTCCATGTACATGTCGTGACTTTAATATTAACCAAGTATTAGCCATATTGTTTTAATAAGCGCTAACGCATAGAAACTATTTGTGTGCCAACGTTGACATCATTGACTGGTGAGCTGCTTCCTTGCTCTTAAAAGTCCATTGTAGATCTTAAATCATGCCTCTCACCTGGATAGTAGAAGGATGATGACGTATTCCGACAAGTTTGGCAGCCAATTTAGACCCGGCAATGGCGAGAACGACACGAAAAGACGCTTGGTTCCACCCCCCTTTTCTTGGCGAGGATTATGAGTCATTCTTCATCTAAACAGGCATATAGGAACATGCTACCCTAATGACAGCAGACATTGAACAGTAAGTGATGTTTGATTATGTTTGTTGGCTCTCATGAAGTCTACAGCGAGTAATAATCAGTCATGTTGTTAAAGAAAAAGTATTTGGAATTAATGCGCTGCATATGCTTAAAATGAGCATAATATATAAATATTATGTTATTATGAATGTTACATTACATATATACTTACAGCGTGTATATATACAGTCGTGGTCAAAAGTTTACATACACTTGTAAAGAACATAATGTCATGACTGTCTTGAGTTTCCAATAATTTTTACAACCCTTTTTTTTTTGGTTATAGAGTGATTGGAGCACATACTTGTTGGTCACAAACAACATTCATGAAGTTTGGTTCTTTTATGAATTTATTATGGGTCTACTGAAAATGTGACCAAATCTGCTGGGTCAAAAGTATACATACAGCAACAGAAATTATACATTTTGGTGATGTAGAAAATTTACAATCAAATCAAATTAGCTTCATGGCATGGCCTCTTAACTTCATGTGAGTTATTATGATTGACGACACCTGTCGACTTCTCTGAGCCCATTTAAATAGGGCTCATGTGATGCAGTCATTAGAATAAGTTACAAATGCGACAATGGGAAAGTCAAAGGAACTCAGCGCAGATCTGAAAAAACTAATCATTGACTTGAACAAGTCACAAAAGCCACTTGGAGCCATTTCAAAGCAGCTTAAGGTCACAAGAGCAACTGTGCAGACAATTGTTCATAAGTATAAAGTGCATGGCACAGTTTTGTCACTGCCACGATCAGGAAGAAAACGCAAGCTATCACCTGCTGCTGAGAGAAAATTGGTCAGGATGATCAAGAGTCAACCGAGAACCACCAAAAAAGCAGATCTGCAATGAATTGGAAGCTGCTGGAACACAGATGTCAGTGTCAACAGTCAAGCGTGTTTTGCATCGTCATGGACTGAGAGGCTACCATGCAAGAAGGAAGTCCTTGCTCCAGAAGTGACACCTTAAGGTTCGTCTAACGTTTGCTGCTGAAGATAAGACCTTCTGGAGGAAAGTTCTGTGGTCAGGTGAAACTAAAATGTAGCTGTTTGGCCACAATACCCAGCAATATGTTTGGAGGAGAAAAGGTGAGGCCTTTAATCCCAGGAACACCAAATCCTACCGTCAAGCATGGTGGTGGTAGTATTATGCTCTGGGCCTGTTTTGCTGCCAATAGAAGTGGTGCTTTACAGAGAGTAAATGAGACAATGAAAAAGGATTCTTCAGGACAACCTAAAATTGTCAGCCCGGAGGTTGGGTCTTGGGCGCAGTTGGGTGTTCCAACAGGACAATGACCTCAAACACACGTCAAAACTGGTGAAGGAATTGCTAAATCAGGCTAGAATTAAGGTTTTAAATGGGCCTTCCCAAAGTCCTGACTTAAACGCGTGGACAATGCTGAAGAAACAAGTTTAGCTGAACTGCACCAATTTTGTCAAGAGGAGTGGTCAAAAATTCCAGCAGAAGCTTGTGGGTGGCTACCAAAAGCGCCTTATTGCAGTGAAACTTGCCAAGGGACATGTAAGCAAATATTAACATTGCTGTATGTATACTTTTGACCCAGCAGATTTGGTCACATTTTCAGTAGACCCATAATAAATTCATAAAAGAACCAAACTTCATGAATGTTTTTTGTGACCAACAAGTATGTGCTCCAATCACTTTATCACAAAAAACTAAGAGTTGTAGAAATGATTGGAAACTCAAGACAGCCATGACATTATGTTCTTTACAAGTGTATGTAAACTTTTGACCACGGCTGTACTTACAGTGTGCATATATAACCTTAATGGAGGTGTTTGGATGTTTTTTAGAGCGCTTTATCGGCGGAAAAGAGAGACTAACATTAGGGCCATTGTTAGCTGACCTTTGCTAACCTTTATTTACGATTTAGAATGCATTAAAACAAACGTCTGTTCTTGTCTTACATAAGGATTGTGAATGATTGACAATATTCCATTTAAGATAAACGCAGAATAAACAATTATAGATCCTAATAGGACCTTTTTTGTGTAGCTCGGTCTCAAATAAGAAAAGGTTATGACATTTCATAGATTCATGTAAACCAAATGTGACCTTTATTAATTCAACACAGTCAAGATGGTTGGCAAATAAATGGAATCATAAATAATGTCCTGGTTTTGGGATCATCCTCAATAATTAGTAACAAAAAGTAGCTCACTCTGATTATTAAGTGAGGCCTATGAGATGCAATTCATCAGTGGGAAGTATTTTCATTCCAGATTGGAGCCGCCGCTGTTAAGACCTCCTTACTGGTGGTGGTCTACGAGTCACTTTGAATCTCAGATTGCATAATCCGCTGCTGTCGAAGCGCATCACTCTTCAAACGGCAGCAAACCCCGAGCTAAAACGAAAAAGCGTTGCTACGATTATCCTGCCATGCATTATAAAAGGACCGAGCGTCAATATTGGGAGCCGCTCTCAGCCACTCCAGTAAAAAAAAGTAGCAAAAAAAAAAAGTGTCATCCTTTGCAGGCTGATCGCTGGAAATCAAACCCAACCCAACCAGAATAGTTGCTTGCACCTGACACTTGTCGGAGCGGAACCAGCATTCGGTATTTCCTCCAGCACCTCATAAACGCCACATTCCTTCCCCTCCAGTAACAAGTCTTTATCAGCACCGGCTGCCTGGGTTTAAAGTGGCACCAGGTGTAAGACCAGGGGCCTCATGTATTAAAAGTAGTCCCTACTAATAAAATCAAGACTAGAAACGTTATAATCCCAGCACATCTTTTTGACACCCCAATTAATGAATTATTTAAATTTCAAGCTACTACTTTTTTCCTACACTTTGAACACTGCGGCTAATTGATGGATTTTTCTCCGCTTAGAACCCATCCATCCATCCATCTTCTTCCGCTTATCCGAGGTCGGGCCGCGGGGGCAGCAGCTTAAGCAGGGAAGCCCAGACTTCCCTCTCCCCAGCCACTTCGTCCAGCTCCTCCCGGGGGATCCCGAGGCGTTCCCAGGCCAGCCGGGAGAGATAGTCTTCCCAGCGTGTCCTGGGTCTTCCCCGTGGCCTCCTACCGGTCGGACGTGCCCGAAACACCTTCCTAGGGAGGCGTTCGGGTGGCATCCTGACCAGATGCCCGAACCACCTCATCTGGCTCCTCTCGATGTGGAGGAGCAGCGGCTTTACTTTGAGCTCCCCCCGAATGACAGAGCTTCTCACCCTATCTCTAAGGGAGAGCCCCGCCACTCGGCGGAGGAAACTCATTTCGGCCGCTTGTACCCGTGATCTTGTCCTTTCGGTCATGACCCAAAGCTCATGACCATAGGTGAGGATGGGAACGTAGATCGACCGGTAAATCGAGAGCTTTGCCTTCCGGCTCAGCTCCTTCTTCACCACAACGGATCGATACAGCGTCCGCATTACTGAAGACGCCGCACCGATCCGCCTGTCGATCTCACGATCCACTCTTCCCTCACTCGTGAACAAGACTCCGAGGTACTTGAACTCCTCCACTTGGGGCAAGATCTCCTCCCCAACCCGGAGATGGCACTCCACCCTTTTCCGGGAGAGAACCATGGACTCGGACTTGGAGGTGCTGATTCCCATCCCAGTCGCTTCACACTCGGCTGCGAACCGATCCAGTGAGAGCTGAAGATCTTGGCCGGAGGAAGCCATCAGGACCACATCATCTGCAAATAGCAGAGACCTAATCCTGCAGCCACCAAACCAGATCCCCTCAACGCCCTGACTGCGCCTAGAACCATAAATTTAAAAAAAAAAGTGTATTGTTGGTGCTATGGCGACATCTTTTGGACGAGTTAGCTCACAGCAGGCGCTGCGGTGTGCTTCCATTTACCGTCAGTGCTTCTTTTTTTTTTGTTCAACCGGAGTGCCTCTTAGTCTTAGCCGTCCATAGCGTGTCTACCCGTATGGATTCTAAAGTCATCACTCCAAGCAACGTTCGTAAGTTTTACAATATATCTAAAACAATTTTTTTTTAAGAAACCATCCCATGTGGGATGTCTGTAGGAGGGGGTTTTTCATGCATGAGGCAGTATAATATACCAATAATAATAAACCAGTATTTGTGCGGCTATGACGCTAACTAATTGGCCTTTTTTTTTTTTAGCAGGTGAGTCAAATCACTAAGTTGGGACAGGTGTGCAGAATCAGCGCTCCAACAAGAAGTGGGAAATATGGGAGAAAGGAGCGCAAAGGCCTAAACACAGGAAAATAATAGCACAGGCCATACAATATATGTCAAATGGATTTATATATATTTATGTATATTATCAATATATTAATATTTTATATTATCAGCCGATAAATGCTTTAAAATGTAATATCGGAAATTATCGGTATCTGTTTCAAAAAGTAAAATGTATGACTTTTTAAAACGCCGCTGTGTACACGGACGTAGGGAGAAGTACAGAGCGCCAATAAACCTTAAAAGGCACTGCCTTTGCGTGCCGGCCCAATCACGTAATATCTACGGCTTTTCACAAACACAAGTGAATGCCATGCATACTTGGTCAATAGCCATACAGGTCACACTGAGGGTGGCCGTATAAACAACTTTAACACTGTTACAAATATGCACCACATTGTGAACCCACACCAAACAAGAATGACAAACACATTTCGGGAGAACATCCACACCGTAACACAACAGAACAAATACCCAGAACCCCTTGCAGCACTAACTCTTCCGGGACGCTACAATATACACCCCCCGCTACCCCTTAACCCCCCCCCGCCTCGACCCCGCCCAGAGGTGGGTAGTAACCCGCTACTTTTACTCCGTTACATCTACTTGAGTAACTTTTGGGATAAATTGTACTTCTAAGAGTAGTTTTAATGCAACATACTTTTACTTTTGAGTATATTTATAGAGAAGAAACGCTACTTTTACTCCGCTACTTTTATCTACATTCAGCTCGCTACTCGCTACTAATTTTTATCGATCTGTTAATGCACGGCTTTGTTTGTTTTGGTCTGTCATAGTGCCTGCGTTTCAACAAATACAGTCACTGGTGACGTTCACTCCGTTCCACCAATCAGATGTAGTCACTGGTGACGTTGAACCAATCAAACAGAGCCAGGCGGTCACATGACCCGACTTAAACAAGTTGAAAAACTTATTGGGGTGTTACCATTTAGTGGTCAATTGTACGGAATATGTACTGTACTGTGCAATCTACTAATAAAAGTTCCAATCAATCAATCAAAATTGTGAAGGAAAAAAGACCCTTTTTTATTTCAACCGTACATCTCGTCAAAAGCCTAAAGACTGACTACACAGTTCCTGTCTTCACAATAAAAGTGCCGCTCCATCGCGCATGCGCTTTCAAAATAAGAGTCTCCGAAAGCCAGCGCAAACAAGCTCGCAAGCTACGGAGTTTGCCGCCAATGTATTTCTTGTAAAGTGTATAAAAACGAATATGGAAGCTGGACAAATTAGATGCCAAAAACCAAACACTTTCATGTGGTATTAGACAGAAAGGAGGAACTTTTTTTCTCCTCCATTTGAAAACGTGGACGTTATCATCACTGCTGTCTGATTCCAATCAATGCAAGTCATCAGAATCAGGTAATACACCAACTTATATTCTTGTCTTCATGAAAGAAAGGAATCTATATGTGTTAAACATGCATGTATATTCATTAAAACACCTTTAACATGTAAACAAAAACGGCAAAATAAATATAAATTATATACTGTATATATCAATGTGTGTATATATATATATATATATATATATATATATATATATATATATATATATATATATATATATATATATATGTATATATGTGTGTGTGTGTGTATATGTGTATATATATATATATATATATATATATATATATATATATATATATATATGTGTGTATATATATATATATATATATATGTGTGTATATATATATATATATATATATATATATATATATATATATGATATGTGTGTGTATGTTACTCATCAGTTACTCAGTACTTGAGTAGTTTTTTCACAACATACTTTTTACTTTTACTCAAGTAAATATTTGGGTGACTACTCCTTACTTTTACTTGAGTAATAAATCTCTAAAGTAACAGTACTCTTACTTGAGTACAATTTCTGGCTACTCTACCCACCTCTGACCCCGCCCACCTCAACCTCCTCATGCTCTCTCAGGGAGAGCATGTCCCAAATTCCAAGCTGCTGTTTTGAGGCATGTTAAAAAAAAA
Organism: Nerophis lumbriciformis; assembly: GCF_033978685.3. Taxonomy (NCBI): domain Eukaryota; kingdom Metazoa; phylum Chordata; class Actinopteri; order Syngnathiformes; family Syngnathidae; genus Nerophis; species Nerophis lumbriciformis. Next base: position 11,093,303 of record NC_084568.2, read on the forward strand.
TAATGCACTTTGTGACTTCAATAATAAATATGGCAGTACCATGTTGGCATTTTTTTCCATAACTTGAGTTGATTTATTTTGGAAAACCTTGTTACATTGTTTAATGCATCCAGCAGGGCATCACAACAAAAATTAGGCATAATGTGTTGATTCCACGACTGTATATATCGGTATCGGTTGATATCGGAATCGGTAATTAAGAGTTGGACAATATCGGAATATCAGATATCGGCAAAAAAGCCATTATCGGACATCTCTAGTTTTTATATGTTTTTTAGAGTAATTTATAGGTGGAATAGAGACACTCACATTGGCTCCATTGTTGGCTGGCTCTTGCTAATGTTTATTTATGATTTAGAATGCATAAAAAAGAAAAAAAACGTGTCCTACATAAGGATTGTGAATGATAGAATCTTATGGCTTAAAGATGATTTCCGGGATGAAATAGGAGTGCTCCACTTTCACAACGAAGACATGTTCTTAACGACTAACCGCCAACTTCACGCCAGCTCAGGTGTCTTTTCGCTGAGGATGTCTGCTCTTTCTTGCGTGTGAAGAGCTTTTAGATCTCCCTTTGTTCGGACCTTCTTCTGTGCCATGATTAAAGCCTAAGGGTTATGAAAACTTGCATGGCTGCAGCTTTGCATCCACGCACACCCACACTGATGATGATGGAACAGCAATTCAGAGGCATTCCTTTTCCCTAAAGCTGCACTACGTGAACAACCACTGAAAGTCAATCATTGTGTTGCAAGGTCACAGCATGCAGATACTGTATCTAACACCTGATTTACATATTGGGGATACTTCTTCTGCATTCTTCAACACGCATCCACAACTCTGTGCCGAGTGACAGGCTCTTAGATGTTCAGGACGACATGGCATCCCAGCGCATGAGCTCGCATACGTCGTCAACGACGACGGGCATCAGGGAATGACACGGGATGATGTTTAGGGCCACGCATGCTACAGCACACCTTCTCCTCGAGCAGATGCCGCGTGAGCGTAATCAGCCACATGCTCCTACTACACGCTACAGTACACACTACAGTACATGCTACAGTACACACTACAACACAAAAAAGTACACGCTACAGCACACCTCCTCAAGCAGATGCTGTGTGAGCATAAACGTAATCAGCCCCACTCGTACACACTACAGTACACACTGCAACACACAATAGTACACGCTACAGCACACCTCCTCAAGCAGATGCTGCGTGAGCATAAATGTAATCAGCCACACTCTCGTACACACTACAACGCACAACAGTACACGCCATAGTACACACAACACTGCACACTCTCGTAAACGCTACAGTACACATTACAATACACACTGCAGTGCACACTACAGTAAATACTTCAACACACACGACAGTGTACACTCTCGTACACACTACAACAGTACACACTACAGTACACACGGAAGTGTACACTTGTACACACTACAACAGTATACACTATAGTACACGCTACAGCACACCTTCTCCTCAAGCAGATGCTGTGTGAACGTAAATGTAATCAGCCACACTATCGTACACACTACAGTACACATGACACTGCACACTCTCGTAAACGCTACAGTACACATTACAATACACACTACAGTACACTCTACAGTACACGCTACAGCACACACTACAGTAAACACTTCAACACATACGACAGCAAACCTCCTCAAGCAGATGCTGCGTGAGCATAAACGTAATCAGCCACACTCTCGTACACACTACAATACACACAACAGTACACTCCATAGTACACGCTACAGCACACCTTCTCAAGCAGATGCTGCGTGAGCATAAACGTAATCAGCCACACTCTCGTACACACTACAACGCACAACAGTACACGCCATAGTACACACAACACTGCACACTCGTAAACGCTACAGTACACACTACAGTACACATTACAATACACACTGCAGTGCACACTACAGTAAATACTTCAACACACACGACAGTGTACACTCTCGTACACACTACAACAGTACACACTACAGTACACACGGAAGTGTACACTTGTACACACTACAACAGTATACACTATAGTACACGCTACAGCACACCTTCTCCTCAAGCAGATGCTGTGCGAACGTAAATGTAATCAGCCACACTATCGTACACACTACAGTACACATGACACTGCACACTCTCGTAAACGCTACAGTACACATTACAGTACACATTACAGTACACACTACAGTACACTCCATAGTACACGCTACAGCACACCTTCTCAAGCAGATGCTGCGTGAGCATAAACGTAATCAGCCACACTCTCGTACACACTACAACACGCAACAGTACACGCCATAGTACACACAACACTGCACACTCTCGTAAACGCTACAGTACACACTACAATACACACTGCAGTGCACACTACAGTAAATACTTCAACACACACGACAGTGTACACTCTAGTACACACTACAACAGTACACACTACAGTACACACGGCAGTGTACACTCTTGTACACACTACAACACACAACAGTATACACTATAGTACACGCTACAGCACACCTTCTCCTCAAGCAGATGCTGTGTGAGCATAAACGTAATCAGCCACACTCTCGTACACACTACAACACACAACAGTACACTCCATAGTACACACTACAGTACACAAGGCAGTGTACATGCTTGTACACACTACAACACACACCAGTATACACTATAGTACACACTACAGCACACCTTCTCCTCAAGCAGATGCTGTGTGAACGTAAATGTAATCAGCCACACTCTCGTACACACTACAGTACACATTACAGTACACGCTACAGTACACACAAGAGTACACTATAGTACACGCTACAGCACACCTTCTACTCAAGCAGATGCTGTGTGAGCATAAACGTAATCAGCCACACTCTCGTACACACTACAACACACAACAGTACACTCCATAGTACACACTACAGTACACACAGCAGTGTACACTCTTGTACACACTACAACACATACCAGTATACACTATAGTACACGCTACAGCACACCTTCTCCTCAAGCAGATGCTGTGTGAACGTAAATGTAATCAGCCACACTATCGTACACACTACAGTACACATTACAGTACACACAACAGTACACTATAGTACACGCTACAACACACCGGCTCCTCAAGTAGATGCTGTGTGAGCATAAACGTAATCAGCCACACTCTCGTACACACGACAACATACCAACAGTACACTCCATAGTACACACTACAGTACACAACAGTACACGCCATAGTACACACGGCACTGCACACTCTCGTAAACGCTACAGTACACACTACAGTACATGCTACAGTACACATTACAATACACACTGCAGTGTACATTACAGTAAACTATAGTACACGCTACAGTAAACACTTCAACACACACAACAGTGTACACCCTTGTACACACTACAACACACAACAGTATACATTATAATACACACTACAGCAAACCTCAAGCAGATGCTGTGTGAGCGTAAATGTAATCAGCCACACTCTCGTACACACAACAGTACACTACATAGTACACACTACAGTACACACGGCAGTGTACACTCTTGTACACACTACAACACACACCAGTATACACTACAGTACACGCTACAGCACACCTTCTCCTCAAGCAGATGCTGTGTGAACGTAAATGTAATCAGCCACACTCTTGTACACACTACAGTACACGCAACAGTACACTATAGTACACGCTACAGCACACCTTCTCAAGCAGATGCTGTGTGAGCATTAACGTAATCAGCCACACTCTCGTACACACTACAACACACAACAGTACGCGCCATAGTACACACAACAGTACACACGACACTGCACACTCTCGTAAACGCTACAGTACATGCTACAGTACACATTACAATACACACTGCAGTGCACACTACAGTAAACACTTCAACACACACGACAGTGTACTCTCTCGTACACACTACAACACACAACAGTACACTCCATAGTACACACTACAGTACACACGGCAGTGTACACTCTTGTACACACAACAGTATACACTATAGTACACGCTACAGCACACCTCCTCAGGCAGATGCTGTGTGAACGTAAATGTAATCAGCCACACTATCGTACACACTACACATTACAGTACAAACAACAGTACACTATAGTACACGCTACAACATACCTTCTCCTCAAGCAGATGCTGTGTGAGCATAAACGTAATCAGCCACACTCTCGTACACACTACAACACGCAACAGTACACGCCATAGTACACACAACAGCACACACGACACTGCACACTCTCGTAAACGCTACAGTACACACTACAGTACATGCTACAGTACACATTACAATATACACTACAGTGCACACTACAGTAAACACTTCAACACACACGACAGTGTACACTCTTGTACACACTACAACACGCAACAGTACACTCCATAGTACACACTACAGTACACACGGCAGTGTACACTCTTGTACACACTACAACACACACCGGTATACACTATAGTACACGCTACAGCGCACCTTCTCCTCAAGCAGATGCTGTGTGAACGTAAATGTAATCAGCCACTCTCGTACACACTACAGTACACGCTACAGTACACACAACAGTACACTATAGTACACGCTACAGCACACCTTCTCCTCAAGCAGATGCTGTGTGACTATAAACATAATCAGCCACACTCTCGTACACACTACAACACACAACAGTACACTCCATAGTGCACACACTCGTACACGTTACAGTTTACACTACAACACATAACAGTACACAACAGTACACTCCATAGTACACACTACAGTGCGCACTCCCGTACACGTTACAGTTTACACTACAACACATAACAGTACACTTTATAGTACACGCTACAGCACACCTCAAGCAGATGCTGTGTGAGCATAAACGTAATCAGCCACAGACTCGTGCACACTACAACACACAACAGTACACGCTACAACACACCTGCTCCTCAAGCAGATGCTTTGTGAGGATAAACGTAATCAGCCACACTCTCGTACACACTACAACACACAACAGTACACTCCATAGTACACACGACAGTGTACACTCTTGTACACACTACAGCACACAACAGTATACACTATAGCAGTGTTTTTCAACCTTTTTTGAGCCAAGGCACATTTTTTGCGTTGGAAAAATGCGGAGGCACTCCGCCAGCAGAAATCATTAAAAAACGAAACTCAGTTGACAGTAAAAAGTCGTTGACTATGACTTTAAACCATAACCAAGCATGCATCAATATAGCTCTTGTCTCAAAGTAGGTGTACTGTCACCACCTGTCACATCACACCGTGTCTTATTTGGACTTTTTGGCTGTTTTTGTGTGTAGTGCTTTAGTTTTTGTCTTGCACTCCTATTTTAATGGCTTTTTCTCTTTTTTTGGTATTTTCCTGTAGCGGTTTCATGTCTTCCTTTGAGCGATATTTCCCGCATCTACTTTGTTTTAGCAGTTAAGAATATTTCAGTTGTTTTTATCCTTCTTAGTGTGGACATAGTTGATTGTCATGTCATGTTCGAATGTACATTGTGGACGCCATCTTTGCTCCACAGTAAGTCTTTGCTGTCGTCCAGCATTCTGTTTTTGTTTACTTTGTAGCCAGTTCAGTTTTAGTTTCATTCTGCGTAGCCTTCCCTAAGCTTCAATGCCTTTTCTTAGGGGCACTCACCCTTTGTTTATGTTTGGTTTAAGCATTTGACACCTTTTTACCTGCACACTGCCTCCCGCTGTTTCCGACATCTACAAAGCAATTAGCTACCGGCTGCCACCTACTGATATGGAATTGATTGATTGATTGAAACTTTTATTAGTAGATTGCACAGTACAGCACATATTCCGTACAATTGACCACTAAATGGTAACACCCGAATAAGTTTTTCAACTTGTTTAAGTCGGGGTCCACTTAAAACTGAAGAGTATTACACGGTTACTCTGCCGAGCTCTAGACAGCACCGACACTCAACAACAACACATCATTTGCAGACTATAATTACTGGTTTGCAAAAAATATTTTTAACCCAAATAGGTGAAATTAGATAATCTCCCACGGCACACCAGACTGTATCTCCCGGCACACTGGTGTGCCGCGGCACAGTGGTTGAAAAACACTGCACTATATTACACTCTACAGCACACCTTCTCCTCAAGCAGATGCTGTGTGAACGTAAATGTAATCAGCCACACTACAACACACTCTATAGTACACACAACAGTACACATGATAGTACATGCTCCAGTACACGCTATAATACACACTACAATGCACACTACAGTACACTCGATAGTACAGGCTACAGTACACGCTACCGCACATCTTCTCCTCAAGCAGATGCTGCGTGAGCGTAATCGTAATAAGCCACACTCTCGTACACACTACACTACACACTATTTGGGCGGTACAGCTCGGTTGTTAGAGTGGCCGTGCCAGCAAACTGAGGGTTCCAGGTTCGATCCCCGCTTACGTCACCCTAGTCACTGCCGTTGTGCATACTTGCCAACCTTGAGACCTCCGATTTCGGGAGGTGGGGCGGGGGGGGGCGTGGTTGGGGGCGTGGTTTAGAGGGGAGGAGTATATTTACAGCTAGAATTCACCAAGTCAAGTATTTCATATACAGGTAAAGGCCAGTAAATTAGAATATTTTGAAAAACTTGATTTATTTCAGTAATTGCATTCAAAAGGTGTAACTTGTACATTATATTTATTCATTGCACACAGACTGATGCATTCAAATGTTTATTTCATTGAATTTTGATGATTTGAAGTGGCAACAAATGAAAATCCAAAATTCCGTGTGTCACAAAATTAGAATATTACTTAAGGCTAATACAAAAAAGGGATTTTTAGAAATGTTGGCCAACTGAAAAGTATGAAAATGAAAAATATGAGCATGTACAATACTCAATACTTGGTTGGAGCTCCTTTTGCCTCAATTACTGCGTTAATGCGGCGTGGCATGGAGTCGATGAGTTTCTGGCACTGCTCAGGTGTTATGAGAGCCCAGGTTGCTCTGATAGTGGCCTTCAACTCTTCTGCGTTTTTGGGTCTGGCATTCTGCATCTTCCTTTTCACAATACCCCACAGATTTTCTATGGGGCTAAGGTCAGGGGAGTTGGCGGGCCAATTTAGAACAGAAATACCATGGTCCGTAAACCAGGCACGGGTAGATTTTGCGCTGTGTGCAGGCGCCAAGTCCTGTTGGAACTTGAAATCTCCATCTCCATAGAGCAGGTCAGCAGCAGGAAGCATGAAGTGCTCTAAAACTTGCTGGTAGACGGCTGTGTTGACCCTGGATCTCAGGAAACAGAGTGGACCGACACCAGCAGATGACATGGCACCCCAAACCATCACTGATGGTGGAAACTTTACACTAGACTTCAGGCAACGTGGATCCTGTGCCTCTCCTGTCTTCCTCCAGACTCTGGGACCTCGATTTCCAAAGGAAATGCAAAATTTGCATGGTTGGGTGATGGTTTGGGGTGCCATGTCATCTGCTGGTGTCGGTCTACTCTGTTTCCTGAGATCCAGGGTCAACGCAGCCGTCTACCAGCAAGTTTTAGAGCACTTCATGCTTCCTGCTGCTGACCTGCTCTATGGAGATGGAGATTTCAAGTTCCAACAGGACTTGGCGCCTGCACACAGCGCAAAATCTACCCGTGCCTGGTTTACGGACCATGGTATTTCTGTTCTAAATTGGCCCGCCAACTCCCCTGACCTTAGCCCCATAGAAAATCTGTGGGGTATTGTGAAAAGGAAGATGCAGAATGCCAGACCCAAAAACGCAGAAGAGTTGAAGGCCACTATCAGAGCAACCTGGGCTCTCATAACACCTGAGCAGTGCCAGAAACTCATCGACTCCATGCCACGCCGCATTAACGCAGTAATTGAGGCAAAAGGAACTCCAACCAAGTATTGAGTATTGTACATGCTCATATTTTTCATTTTCATACTTTTCAGTTGGCCAACATTTCTAAAAATCCCTTTTTTGTATTAGCCTTAAGTAATATTCTAATTTTGTGACACACGGAATTTTGGATTTTCATTTGTTGCCACTTCAAATCATCAAAATTAAATGAAATAAACATTTGAATGCATCAGTCTGTGTGCAATGAATAAATATAATGTACAAGTTACACCTTTTGAATGCAATTACTGAAATAAATCAAGTTTTTCAAAATATTCTAATTTACTGGCTTTTACCTGTATATATAAGAAATACTTGACTTTCAGTGAATTGTAGCTACAAATAAATATATATATATATATATATATATATGTATATATATATATATATATATATATATATATATAAGAGAAATACTTGAATTTCAGTGTTCATTTATTTACACACATACACACAACACTCATCTACTCATTGTTGAGTTAAGGGTTGAATTGTCCATCCTTGTTCTATTCTGTCACTATTTTTCTAACCATGCTGAACACCCTCTCTGATGATGCATTCTGCTTCGTCTCCTTGTTGAGTGCGCAGTTGTGCACTGCACTCTCTAAAAGCCCTAGATGTTCATATGCATGTACAGTAGATGGCAGTATTGTCCTGTTTAAGAGTGTCACAACATTGCTGTTTACGGCAGACGAACTGCTTTACGGTAGACGAAAATGTGACTGCTGTTGTGTGTTGTTACCGCGCTGGGAGGACGTTAATGAAACTGCCTAACAATAAACCCACATAAGAAACCAAGAACTCGCCCTCCATCATTCTACAGTTATAACGTGATTGGGCAGGCACGCTGTTTATATTGTGGGAAAGCGGACTCAGGTCCGCATGGAGCTGGAGGGGGCGTGAATTCCGGGAGATTTTTGGGAGAAAATTTGTCCCGGAAGGTTTTCGGGAGAGGCGCTGAATTTCGGGAGTCTCCCGGAAAATCCGGGACGATTGGCAAATATGCCGTTGTGTCCTTGGGCAAGACACTTTACCCACCTGCTCCCAGTGCCACCCACACTGGTTTAAATGTAACTTAGATATTGGGTTTCACTATGTAAAGTGCTTTGAGTCACTAGAGAAAAAGCGCTATATAAATATAATTCACTTCACTATAGTACACACAACACACACTTTAGTCCACACTCATACACTGTACAGTACACACTATAGTACACACTACAGTTCACTGTGACTAAAGTAAACAGTAGTGATGGGTCCGGCAACACCGATGCACCGGCACATGCGTCGAGCTCATAGAGCAAAACCCTGTGTCGGTGCGCGTACCGCTTTTAGAAAGTCACGTGACCGATCATGAGCTGTTTCGGTCACGTCACCGATACGCAAACTGTGTCGCACTGACGCCTTCTCTGTGCCCTGTGAGCGGGTCTTTTCTACAGCCGGAGAAATAATAACTAAGAAGAGAAATCGTCTAAAATTTAATACGTTGGAAAAACTTTTTTTTTAATAAAAGTGTAAAAAAACAACAACATTCCCAGTCCACAAGCATCCTCATTCACAACATGTTCTCTTAGATTTCCATGTTATGATACATGTTCACATTATTTATTGACTATCTAAAAAACATAAAAATATATTTTTATTTCAATGAAGATATGAAATAATCCTAAATGAAATACAATGACTTGGTTTATATTATTGTATATACTAGGGCAGGGGTCACCAACGTGGTGCCCGCGGTCACCAGGTAGTCCGTAAGGACCAGATCAGTCGCCCGCTGGCCTGTTCTAAAAATAGCTCAAAGAGCAGCATTTACCAGTGAGCTGCTTCTATTTTTTAAATTGTATTTATTTACTAGCAAGCTGGTCTCGCTTTGCTCGACATTTTTAATTCTAAAAGAGACAAAACTCAAATAGAATTTGAAAATCCAAGAAAATATTTTAAAGACTTGGTCTTCACTTGGAATAAGCGGTAGAAAATGGATGGATGGATGGGTCTTCACTTGTTTAAATAAATTCATTTATTTTTTACTTTGCTTCTTATTACTTTTAGAAATACAATTTTAGAGAAAAATACAACCTTAAAAATGATTTTAGGATTTTTAAACAAATATACCTTTTTACCTTTTAAATTTCTTCCTCTTCTTTCCTGACAATTTAAATCAATGTTCAAGTAAAAAAAAATTTTTTATTGTAAAGAATAATAAATATTTTAGCTTCTGTTTTTTCGATGAAGAATATTTGTGAAATATTTCTTCAAACTTACTATGATTAAAATTAAAAAAAATTATTCTTGCAAATCTAGAAAATCTGTAGAATCAAATTTAAATCTTATTTCAAAGTATTTTTGAATTTCTTTTAAAATTTTTGTTCTGGAAAATCTAGAAGGAATACTGATTTGTCTTTGTTAGAAATATAGCTTGGTCCAATTTGTTAAATATTCTAACAAAGTGCAGATTGGATTTTAACCAATTTAAAACATGTCATCATAATTCTAAAATATATCTTAATCAGGAAAAATTACTCATGATGTTCCATAAATTATTTTTTTAATTTTTTCAAAAAGATTAAAATTAGCTAGTTTTTCTCTTCTTTTTGTCGGTTGAATTTTGAATTTTAAAGAGTCGAAATTGAAGATAAACAATGTTTCAAAATGTTATTTTAAATTTTTTCGTGTTTTCTCCTCTTTTAAACCGTTCAATTAAGTGTTTTTTTCATCATTTATTCTCTACAAAAAACCTTCCGTAAAAGGAAAAAAAAATGTACGACGGAATGACAGACAGAAATACCCATTTTTTTTATATATATAAATGTATTTATTTAGCTATTCTTGTTTAAATCACACTTACGTGTGTATCAAACTGGTAGCCCTTCACATTAATCAGTACCCAAGAAGTAGTTTTTGGTTTCAAAAAGGTTGGTGACCCCTGTACTAGGGCATAAAATCAGTGTCAGTTGAGTCGGTCCATAGGTTGCCTGTAGGGATTTTTAATGTCCAGCAGATGTCAGTATTTAGTGACACAGTATCGACACAGTATCAATACAGTAGTGATGGGTCCGGCAACACCGATACATCAGCGCATGCGTCGAGCTCATAGAGCAAAACCCTGTGTCGGTGCGCGTACCGCTTTTAGAAAGTCACGTGACCGATCATGTGCTGTTTGGGTCACGTGACCGATACGCGAACTGTGTCGCTCTGACGCCTGCGCGCCAAACTGTGTTTTTATAAGGAAGCGCATCTGTCAACGAGATGCTGCTGCCAACAGAATCGTCGCACTTCTGTCGTCGGTCATTTCTACTTTATCGTCGTCGGAGATCATGGAGCAGCCTCGGGCAAAAAGAAAGATTATATTTCGGAAAAAAATGTATTTGTGTTAATTTCCTTGTCGTTTCATCCTCTTCTCTCAAAGTTTCCACTTGATCTATTAGAATTCAAAATCTCTTCAAAATGATTCTTAGATTACTATTCATATTTTCTGCAGGTTAAATGTCTCATTTGTACAACAGAATTGTCGTACATTAACATATCCACCTCCTCAATGCTGTCAGTCGGAGAAATAATAACTAAGAAGAGAAATCGTCTAAAATTTAATACGTTGGAAAAACTGTTTAAAAATAAAAATGTGTAAAAAAAAAACAAAAAAAAACATTCCCAGTCCACAAGCATCCTCATTCACAACACGTTATCTTAGATTTCCATGATACATGTTAGATTAGATTAGATTAGATTTATTGGTCCCCTTGGAGAAATTCATTGTCACTGCCGTACATTTAAACAGTAGACATTACACATCACACAAAAAAAAAAAAAAAAAAAAGACATCATACATGACTAACACACATTTACAGGCTTGTCAGACAGGTCGGCCGGGCCTGCTGTTAAGGGCGGCTATAGCTGCAGGCATCAGGCTTTTCCTGAGGCGGGCCCTCCGTAATTTGATTCGTTGTTCACATTATTTATTGACTGTATCTAAAAAAGATAAAAATCTATTTTTATTTAAGTGAAAATATGAAATAATTAGGGATGTCCGATAATGGCTTTTTGCCAATATTCCGATATTGCCCAACTCTTTAATTACCGATACCGATATCAACCGATACCGATATCAACCACTATATACAGTCGTGGATTTAACACATTATTATGCCTAATATGGACAACCAGGTATGGTGAAGATGAGGTACTTTTAAAAAAAATTAATAAAATAAAATAAGTTAAATAAATTAAAAACATTTTCTTGAATAAAAAAAGAGTTAAACAATATAAAAACAGTTACATAGAAACTAGTAATTAATGAAATTGAGTAAAATTAACTGTTAAAGGTTAGTACTATTAGTGGACCAGCAGCACGCACAATCATGTGTGCTTACGGACTGTATCCCTTGCAGACTGTATTGATATGTATTGATATATAATGTAGGAAGCACAATATTAATAACAGAAAGAAACAACCCTTTTGTGTGATTTTTTGGGTTGGTGCACTAATTGTAAGTGTATCTTGTGTTTTTTATGTTGATTTAAAAAAACAAAAAAAAACAAAAAAAAGATACCGATAATTAAAAAAACGATACCGATAATTTCCGATATTACATTTTAATGCATTTATCTCTAGAAATAATCCTAAATGAAATACAATGACTTAGTTTATATACTAGGTCATAAAATCAGTGTCAGTTGAGTCGGTCCATAGGTTGCCTGTAGGGATTTTTAATGTCCAGCAGATGTCAGTATTTAGTGACACAGTATCGACACAGTATCAATACAGTTTTGCAATGTGTCGATACGCTTCATGACGCCTCATCAACCCATCACTACAATACAGTTTTGCAATGTGTCGAAACGCTTCATCAACCCATCACTACCATGCACATTTGTTAGGAAGCTCAACATGAACAAACTACAAACATTCATTGAAAAGCATGCGCTCAACAAACAAATTGTAACCTTTCACTCACCATGGCTCTGATCAGTTGACTAAAAGAGTCAGAGTGGGGTTGAGGGCGTTATATAGGTGAACACACCTGCATTCACTAATTAGGCCAAATTTGGGTCGAACCATGATCTTCAAAAGCAGGGTGTTACAGAAGGACACTGGACATTTTGAAAGTTGTGTTGTCTAAGCCTGAATATACTGTGTACAAAAATGACTGCTCTACACATGCAAAAGTACTATGTCAATACTTTTTAGACATGTGATGGTTATTTATGGTGTCATTTACAAATTAACTGTTTTCTTAATTCCCCCTGTCAAATTGGTCCCAGCTAGTGGGCGGGGCTATGGGCTATTTAAGTTGGAAAATGCCATTTTTCTGACAGTCTGCTGTCTGTCACTGCCAGAGGAGGTTCTCTTGTCCTGAGCAGGAGTTTCGGTCTCCATGCATCAGACATCTACCGAGGTGATTATTTGGATGATGAGATTATGTTTGGTTGAATGCTAAATCTTAGTGATGGGTTGATGAGGCGTCATGAAGCGTTTCAACACATTGCAAAACTGTATTGATACTGTGTCGATACTGTGTCACTAAATACTGACATCTGCTGGACATTAAAAATCCCTACAGGCAACCTATGGACAGACTCAACTGACACTGATTTTATGCCCTAGTACAGGGGACACCAACCTTTTTGAAACCAAAAACTACTTCTTGGCTACTGATTAATGCGAAGGGCTACCAGTTTGATACACACTTAAATAAATAAATATATTGTCATTTGTAAGTTACACGTAAGTGTGATTTAAACAAGAATAGCTAAATAAATACATTTATATATATAAAAAAATGGGTATTTCTGTCTGTCATTCCGTCGTACATTTTTTTTTCCTTTTACGGAAGGTTTTTTGTAGCGAATAAATGATGAAAAAAACACTTAATTGAACGGTTTAAAAGAGGAGAAAACACGAAAAAATTTAAAATAAAATTTTGAAACATAGTTTATCTTCAATTTCGACTCTTTAAAATTCAAAATTCAACCGACAAAAAGAAGAGAAAAACTAGCTAATTTGAATCTTTTTGAAAAAATTTAAAAAAAGAATTTATGGAACATCATTAGTAATTTTTCCTGATTAAGATACATTTTAGAATTTTGATGACATGTTTTAAATTGGTTAAAATCCAATCTGCACTTTGTTAGAATATATATAACAAATTGGACCAAGCTATATTTCTAACAAAGACAAATCAGTATTCCTTCTAGATTTTCCAGAACAAACATTTTAAAAGAAATTCAAAATACTTTGAAATAAGATTTAAATTTGATTCTACAGATTTTCTAGATTTGCCAGAATAATTTTTTCGAATTTTAATCATAGTAAGTTTGAAGAAGTATTTCACAAATATTCTTTGTCGAAAAAACAGAAGCTAAAATATTTATTCTTTACAATAATAAAAAATAAAAAAATTACTTTAACATTGATTTAAATTGTCAGGAAAGAAGAGGAAAAAATTTAAAAAGTAAAAAGGTATATTTGTTTAAAAATCCTAAAATCATTTTTAAGGTTGTATTTTTTCTCTAAAATTGTATTTCTAAAAGTAATAAGAAGCAAAGTAAAAAATGAATGAATTTATTTAAACAAGTGAAGACCCATCCATCCATCCATTTTCTACCGCTTATTCCAAGTGAAGACCAAGTCTTTAAAATATTTTCTTGGATTTTCAAATTCTATTTGAATTTTGTCTTTTAGAATTAAAAATGTCGAGCAAAGCGAGACCAGCTTGCTAGTAAATAAATAAAATTTGAAAAATAGAGGCTGCTCTTTGAGCTATTTTTAGAACAGGCCAGCGGGCGACTGATCTGGTCCTTACGGGCTACCTGGTGACCGCGGGCACCGCGTTGGTGACCCCTGCTCTAGTATATACAATAATATAAACCCAGTCATTGTATTTCATTTAGGATTATTTCATATCTTCATTTAAATAAAAATATATTTTTATCTTTTTTAGATAGTCAATAATTGTGAACATGTATCATAACATGGAAATCTAAGAGAACGTGTTGTGGATGATTGTGGACTGGGAATTTTTTTTAATTTTATTTTTTTACACTTTTATAAAAATAAAAAATAAAGTTTTTCCGACGTATTACATTTTAGACGATTTCTCTTCTTAGTTATTATTTCTCCGGCTGTAGAAAAGACCCGCTCACAGGGCACAGAGGAGGCGTCAGTGCGACACAGTTCGCGTATCGATCACGTGACCAAAACAGCTCATGATCGGTCACGTGACTTTCTAAAAGCGGTACGCGCACCGACACAGGGTTTTGCTCTATGAGCTCGACGCATGCGCCGATGCATCGGTGTTGCCGGACCCATCGCTACAAAACTGTATTGATACTGTGTCACTAAATACTGACATCTATTGGACATTAAAAATCCCTACAGGCAACCTATGGACCGACTCAACTGACACTGATTTTATGCCCTAGTACAGGGGTCACCAACCTTTTTGAAACCAAGAGCTACTTCTTGGGTACTGATTAATGCGAAGGGCTACCAGTTTTGATACATAAATAAATATATTGTCATTTGTAAGTTACACGTAAGTGTGATTTAAACAAGAATAGCTAAATAAATACATTTATATATATATAAAAAAAAATGGGTATTTCTGTCTGTCATTCCGTCGTACATTTTTTTTTCCTTTTACGGAAGGTTTTTTGTAGAGAATAAATGATGAAAAAAACACTTAATTGAACGGTTTAAAAGAGGAGAAAACACGAAAAAATTTAAAATAAAATTTTGAAACATAGTTCATCTTCAATTTCGACTCTTTAAAATTCAAAATTCAACCGACAAAAAGAAGAGAAAAACTAGCTAATTTGAATCTTTTTGAAAAAATTTAAAAAAAGAATTTATGGAACATCATTAGTAATTTTTCCTGATTAAGATACATTTTAGAATTTTGATGACATGTTTTAAATTGGTTAAAATCCAATCTGCACTTTGTTAGAATATATATAACAAATTGGACCAAGCTATATTTCTAACAAAGACAAATCAGTATTCCTTCTAGATTTTCCAGAACAAACATTTTAAAAGAAATTCAAAATACTTTGAAATAAGATTTAAATTTGATTCTACAGATTTTCTAGATTTGCCAGAATAATTTTTTCGAATTTTAATCATAGTAAGTTTGAAGAAATATTTCACAAATATTCTTTGTCGAAAAAACAGAAGCTAAAATATTTATTATTCTTTACAATAATAAAAAATAAAAAAATTACTTTAACATTGATTTAAATTGTCAGGAAAGAAGAGGAAAAAATTTAAAAAGTAAAAAGGTATATTTGTTTAAAAATCCTAAAATCATTTTTAAGGTTGTATTTTTTCTCTAAAATTGTATTTCTAAAAGTAATAAGAAGCAAAGTAAAAAATGAATGAATTTATTTAAACAAGTGAAGACCCATCCATCCATCCATTTTCTACCGCTTATTCCAAGTGAAGACCAAGTCTTTAAAATATTTTCTTGGATTTTCAAATTCTATTTGAATTTTGTCTTTTAGAATTAAAAATGTCGAGCAAAGCGAGACCAGCTTGCTAGTAAATAAATAAAATTTGAAAAATAGAGGCTGCTCTTTGAGCTATTTTTAGAACAGGCCAGCGGGCGACTGATCTGGTCCTTACGGGCTACCTGGTGACCGTTGGTGACCCCTGCCCTAGTATATACAATAATATAAACCCAGTCATTGTATTTCATTTAGGATTATTTCATATCTTCATTTAAATAAAAATATATTTTTATCTTTTTTAGATAGTCAATAAATAATGTGAACATGTATCATAACATGGAAATCTAAGAGAACGTGTTGTGGATGATTGTGGACTGGGAATTTTTTTTAATTTTATTTTTTTACACTTTTATAAAAATAAAAATAAAAGTTTTTCCGACGTATTACATTTTAGACGATTTCTCTTCTTAGTTATTATTTCTCCGGCTGTAGAAAAGACCCGCTCACAGGGCACAGAGGAGGCGTCAGTGCGACACAGTTCGCGTATCAATCACGTGACCAAAACAGCTCATGATCGGTCACGTGACTTTCTAAAAGCGGTACGCGCACCGACACAGGGTTTTGCTCTATGAGCTCGACGCATGCGCCGATGCATCGGTGTTGCCGGACCCATCGCTACAAAACTGTATTGATACTGTGTCACTAAATACTGACATCTATTGGACATTAAAAATCCCTACAGGCAACCTATGGACCGACTCAACTGACACTGATTTTATGCCCTAGTACAGGGGTCACCAACCTTTTTGAAACCAAGAGCTACTTCTTGGGTACTGATTAATGCGAAGGGCTACCAGTTTTGATACATAAATAAATATATTGTCATTTGTAAGTTACACGTAAGTGTGATTTAAACAAGAATAGCTAAATAAATACATTTATATATATATAAAAAAAAATGGGTATTTCTGTCTGTCATTCCGTCGTACATTTTTTTTTCCTTTTACGGAAGGTTTTTTGTAGAGAATAAATGATGAAAAAAACACTTAATTGAACGGTTTAAAAGAGGAGAAAACACGAAAAAATTTAAAATAAAATTTTGAAACATTGTTTATCTTCAATTTCGACTCTTTAAAATTCAAAATTCAACCGACAAAAAGAAGAGAAAAACTAGCTAATTTTAATCTTTTTGAAAAAATTAAAAAAATAATTTATGGAACATCATTAGTAATTTTTCCTGATTAAGATACATTTTAGAATTATGATGACATGTTTTAAATTGGTTAAAATCCAATCTGCACTTTGTTAGAATATAACAAATTGGACCAAGCTATATTTCTAACAAAGACAAATCAGTATTCCTTCTAGATTTTCCAGGACAAAAATTTTAAAAGAAATTCAAAATACTTTGAAATAAGATTTAAATTTGATTCTACAGATTTTCTAGATTTGCCAGAATAATTTTTTTGAATTTTAACCATAGTAAGTTTGAAGAAATATTTCACAAATATTCTTCGTCGAAAAAACAGAAGCTAAAATATTTATTATTCTTTACAATAAAAAATAAATAAATTTACTTGAACATTGATTTAAATTGTCAGGAAAGAAGAGGAATAAATTTAAAAGGTAAAAAGGTATATTTGTTTAAAAATCCTAAAATCAACTTTAAGGTTGTATTTTTTCTCTAAAATTGTATTTCTAAAAGTAATAAGAAGCAAAGTAAAAAATAAATGAATTTATTTAAACAAGTGAAGACCCATCCATCCATCCATTTTCTACCGCTTATTCCAAGTGAAGACCAAGTCTTTAATATATTTTCTTGGATTTTCAAATACTATTTGAGTTTTGTCTCCTTTAGAATTAAAAATGTCGAGCAAAGCGAGACCAGCTTGCTAGTAAATAAATAAAATTTAAAAAATAGAGGCAGCTCACTGGTAAGTGCTGCTCTTTGAGCTATTTTTAGAACAGGCCAGCGGGCGACTGATCTGGTCCTTACGGGCTACCTGGTGACCGTGGGCACCTCGTTGGTGACCCCTGCCCTAGTATATACAATAATATAAACCCAGTCATTGTATTTCATTTAGGATTATTTCATATCTTCATTTAAATAAAAATATATTTTTATCTTTTTAGATAGTCAATAAATAATGTGAACATGTATCATAACATGGAAATCTAAGAACGTGTTGTAGATGATTGTGGACTGGGAATTTTTTTAATATTATTTTTCTACACATTTTTATAAAAAAAAAAAAAAGTTTTTCCGACGTATTACATTTTAGACGATTTCTTTTCTTAGTTATTATTTCTCCGGCTGTAGAAAAGACCCGCTCACAGGGCACAGAGGAGGCGTCAGTGCGACACAGTTGGCGTATCGGTCACGTGACCAAAACAGCTCATGATCGGTCACGTGACTTTCTAAAAGCGGTACGCGCACCGACACAGGGTTTTGCTCTATGAGCTCGACGCATGCGCCGATGCATCGGTGTTGCTGGACCCATCACTACTAAATCTGTTTTGATTATTTAATTATTTACTTTGACATATTTGATTATTGACCTTTGATTGTCACCGATTCTGTTCATAACTTTTATGGACAGAATTTCTAGGCGCAGTCAGGGCGTTGAGGGGATCCGGTTTGGTGGCTGCAGGATTAGGTCTCTGCTTTTTGCAGATGATGTGGTCCTGATGGCTTCATCTGGCCAGGATCTTCAGCTCTCGCTGGATCGGTTTGCAGTAGAGTGGGAAGCGACTGAGATGAGAATCAGCACCTCCAAGTCCGAGTCCATGGTTCTCGCCCGGAAAAGGGTGGAGTGCCATCTCCGGGTTGGGGAGGAGACCCTGCCCCAAGTGGAGGAGTTCAAGTACCTCGGAGTGAGGGAAGGGTGGATCGTGAGATCGACAGGCGGATCGGTGCGGCGTCTTCAGTATTGCGGACGCTGTATCGATCCGTTGTGGTGAAGGAGCTGAGCCGGAAGGCAAAGCTCTCAATTTACCGGTCGATCTACGTTCCCATCCTCACCTATGGTCATGAGCTTTGGGTTATGACCAAAAGGACGAGATCACGGGTACAAGCGGCCGAAATGAGTTTCCTCCGCCGGGTGGCAGGGCTCTCCCTTAGAGATAGGGTGAGAAGCTCTGTCATCCGGGGGGAGCTCAAAGTAAAGCCGCTGCTCCTCCACATGGAGAGGAGCCAGATGAGGTGGTTCGGGCATCTGGTCAGGATGCCACCCGATCGCCTCCCGAGGGAGGTGTTTAGGGCACGTCCGACCGGTAGGAGGCCACGGGGAAGACCCAGGACACGTTGGGAAGACTATGTCTCCCGGCTGGCCTGGGAACGCCTCTGGGTCCCCCGGGAAGAGCTGGACGAAGTGGCTGGGGAGAGAGAAGTCTGGGCTTCCCTGCTTAGGCTGCTGCCCCCGCGACCCGACCTCGGATAAGCGGAAGAAGATGGATGGATGGATCTTTGATTATGAATACATGTTTTTTGTTATAATAGATGATTTGACTTTTGATTATTTGATTATTTTTAATATGCTTATTTTGATTAATTATATAGGCCTGTTTAACGCACATGACTTTGAAATGTATTTAGAATATAAATGTACTATATATAATATACGATACTAATATTGCCTCTATTTATTACTGTTACAGATTGCGGGTGCTTTGTTTCTTCCTGTTCACCTCTTGACACTTTTGGGATTTCAATAAATGTTTGTAAACTGTTACCAACTGTGTGCCTTGCCATCCTTGATTTGAAAGTCTGGTTTGCAAAGGTTACATTACCTTCACCCGAGGCGGGGTGTGACATACACACAAGTACACGCTGCAGTACACTCTATAGTACACACTACAGTACACGCTACAGCACACCTTCTCCTCAAGCAGATGCTGTGTGAATGTAAAAGTAGCCACACTCTTGTACACACTACAACACACACTACAGTACAGGCTACAGTGCGCACTAAAACACGCTACAGTACACCTTTTCCTCCAAGCAGATGCTGTGCACATAAACGTAATCAGCCACACTCGTACACACTATAGTACACACTACAACACACAACAGTATACTATTGTACACGCTATAGTACACACTACAATACACGCTACAGAGCACACCACAGTGCACACTATACTACACACTACAGTACTATAGTAAACGCTATAGTACACACTACGATACACACTATAGTACACGCTACAGTGCACACTATAGTAGACGCTATAGTACATACTACGATACACGCTACAGAGCACAGTACATGCTGCAGTACACACTACAACACACGCTACAGTACAAAGTGCATACTAGTACACACGACAGCACACTATGCCTGCTCACCAAGTATATATATATTAATATATATATATAGATAGCCTATACATATGTATGTGTACACATTATATTAATATAATGGATATATAATTACATATATCCATTATATATAATCCACATACTCTTTCACATATTAAGAGCATGTGAAAGTCTGACTCCTACCTTGTTTACATCCCTAATGACCTCAAAGTTTTGACAGTGCGTGTCGCCAAGAAACGCTATTGTCCACTTGTTCAACATAAATACCGTAAACTCTGGACTATAAGCCGCAACTTTTTCCTACACTTTGCACCCTGCGGCTTATAAAATCAATCAATGTTTATTTATATAGCCCTAAATCACAAGTGTCTCAAAGGGCTGCACAAGCCACGACGACATCCGCGGTACAGAGCCCACATAAGGGCAAGGAAAAACTCACAACCCCAATGGGACGTCGATGTGAATGATTATGAGAAACCTTGGAGAGGACCCCCCCACCCCCTCTAAAACAGTGTGGCTAATTTAAAGAGTTTTCTTCGCTGATGGCCATAATGCAATTTTTTTTTTTAAACAAAAAAACAAGCAAATACACAGTGTGTGTGTGTTACTGTTTGTGATATGGTGCCATATTTCGGACGAGTTTGCTCACTGCAGGTGCTTCAGTGTCTCTCCCTTTAGTGCGCTCAACCGGAAGTAGAAGTGCTGTTTCGTCTTGTAGACGTCCAGAGAGTTTCTACTCGTATGGATTCTTCATTCATCGCTCCAAGCAATGTTTGTAAGTTTCACAATATAACTAAAACTGTTTATGCTTACTAAACTGTCCCATGTGTGATGTCTGTAGGAGTTTTTTCATGCATATTTGAACGTGCTATCGTAATGTAACGAAGCAAGCATTGCTAGCATTGGCTAATATGATAACATGTTTACAAGTATCTGTGTAAGACTGCGAAGCAGGTCATTAAAATAGTCTAAAACAGTGGTGTCCATACACCCGCGGGCCAAGTGCAGTCCTGCCAGCATCTTCAATTTG
>NC_084568.2:11122500-11220000 GCF_033978685.3 Nerophis lumbriciformis
CCTCTCTCTCCACTGTACAGAATGAACCGACTGAAGCGTCAACATGCACATTACAAATGCAAAGCTCATAAG
Source organism: Nerophis lumbriciformis (assembly GCF_033978685.3). NCBI lineage: Eukaryota > Metazoa > Chordata > Actinopteri > Syngnathiformes > Syngnathidae > Nerophis > Nerophis lumbriciformis. The sequence goes on from NC_084568.2 coordinate 11,122,573, forward strand.
CGAACGTATGCGCCCAAGCACAAGAGGCTAAAATAGACGGTTGCAGGAAGGAAGCGGCTCCACAGGTGTCTGATTAAACAAGGCAACGACGCAGTATTTTTGGGAGCAGGCCGAGTATACGACTGAACTGAACTTTGAGCCTGCGGATATGTTTGCTTCTTACGATCCCAGAGGCCGTTCTTCTAGCGCCCGTAGCCTCCTTTCATAGGCCCTTGGAGTACTCGCACACCTGGAATGGAGCGTTGCCACTGAGCGTGTCAATATTCACAGCAAATATCATTTAAAGTACCAGTATAGTGGATAAATAAATGCTCTTTATACGCTGAATTGTGTTTAATTTTATCCATTGAACCAGGGGTGTCCTAACTTTATGACTTGGAGGCTGTATTGGGCAAAAAAAAATTGGGTCAATGGCCGAAAGCATGTAAAATAACATATATATATATATATATATATATATATATATATATATATAGTTATTTATATGTATATATATATACATACACGCAGTATATATATACATACATATATACAGTGTATATATATATATATATACATACATACATATATACAGTATATATGTACACAGTATACATATATACATACATATATACATATATATATGTATATATATATATATATATATATATATATATATACACATACATACACATATATATATATATATATATATATATATATATATATATACATATACATACATACATATATATGTGTGTATATATAATAATTGGATATTAAGAGTATGTGAAAGTTTGACTCCTACCTTGTTTACTTCCACGACAACCTCTTTAAATTTTTTGTAACAATCAGAAATATCAAGCAGCTAAAATGTGCCAAACATGGATAAGTGTGGAGAGTGTTTTGCATTTTTCCCATCATGCTTTGTAATGGATTTAAATGAGTGTCGTTTTGATTTTTTTTAATGGTGAATGGACATCAATTATATAATATCCAAAAAGTTCAGTGACCTTATCTGTTGACATTTTTGTTGGTTGGTTGTTGGGGTTTTTTTTTTGCACCATGACTAGAGAAGGTTGTTTGTATATAAATAAATGCTGCGCATAGTTTCATTTGAATTATGATAAAAGGTGAGGAAAGATGAGGAAAAACTAACAATATCCACTTAATGGCGGCATATTGCCTCATCCAAATTGTTAGGCTCTCAAAATGAATGCAATCTCTCGGTATGTCCCTTAATTAAACTCATGACGTCTCGCAGGCCAATTTGAAGCTGCCGGAGGGCCACACTTAGTTTGGACACCACTACATTAAACCATGTCCAATTATGTTTCCAATCCGCAAAGTATGTAATAATATCGTCTAAACATCCACTTCATACCAAAGACTATAAAAATGGGACCCATTACCTCCTTGCCTGGTACTCAGCATCGAGGGTTGGAATTGGGGGTAAAATCACCAAAAAAATTATTCCCGGGCGCGGCCACCGCTGCTGCTCACTGCTCCCCTCACCTCCCAGGGGGTGATCAAGGGTGATGGGTCAAATGCAGAGAATAATTTCGCCACACCTAGTGTGCGTGTGACAATCATTGGTACTTTAACTTTGCCACAATTTCCGATGGCCATTTTGAATCTTTCGCTCCAAATGCCAATTTCCGTACGTTCGGGATCTGATGATGTCACGGTGGGAACTCCTTGTGTATCCTTATATGCATTCTAAATCATAAATTTAATTAAAAAATAAGTCAGCGGGGGCTCCTCTATTCTGCCCATGAATCACTCTAAATTTACATTTAGGGACCAGCTCATGCTGCTATATCGACATACTGACCCGCTACTGGTGCTAAACTGGGGAACGATAGTTCTAGATTATAAATCATGCCTTTCACTTGGATAGTAGAAGGTTGTGGACATAAACCCACAAGTTGGTCAACTTTGACATCCAACTTAGACCTGGAGATGGCGAGAAAGGAGAGTTGCAGCACTTTTTTTGTTGCAGGAGCAACGTACAGGTAAGAGAGAGATCTTTTAAGTCTCGGAGTTGAGAGCAACAAATACGAACTAAAGCGTGCCGCAGGGAACTTGCGCACGGGAAGGCATGAGGTGAATAAGCTTGAGCGTCTGAGCATGGAACAAAAACGAAAAGCATAAGTTAACCTGAACGCGGTGCAGTCGCCAAGGGCGCACATTGATCCAGCGACTTAGGCTGGGAGACAACAAAATATGAAGGGGGGTGGTTAGAGGCAGCAACAGGTAAGGACATTAATCACTAAACAGAAACTGGAGTGTCTAATCAGCGCAAAGTAAACAAAAGGAAAGCGCGCTGGAACAGAAATAGAATCAAACATAGGAGAACCACAACAAACATAAAATGAGACAGGTCATGACAGTTTTAATCTTTCAATCCCTTTGTGACGATTATGGTTAATTCTTCATGTAAAGGGGAATATATAAACATCCCATCAGTCTTTATGCCAGTGATAGCAGACATTGTACAGTAAGTAATTGTTTTAATATGTTGATGACTTGTATATCTTGTTTAGCACTTAGCAATACTGCTACATAATGCTTACCCCAGATTTCCACTGTATGCGAAACGGCCAACGAACGACACCCGCACAAACTCTTTCCGTTTTAATTCAAGTCAACGACATGCCGTAGACATCCCCGCATTGATTGATTGATTGAGACTTTTATTAGTAGATTGCACAGTACAGTACATATTCCGTACAATTGACCACTAAATCTAACACCCGAATACGTTTTTCAACTTGTTTAAGTCGGGGTCCACGTTAATCAATTCATGGTAGCGCTAAATACGTGCAGAGCTCCTATATTTGCCCGAGTTTAGCTCAAATCTGCTTGTGTTGGACAGAAAGTCATGCACAAACACAAAATAAATTATCTGGATTACTTTCAAAATAAAATACTCAGCCGCACCCACTACATTTTAGCAAAAAAATGTTTTACCTTATATTAGCCGCACCGGACTACAACCGCAGATATATACGCTGTGAAATTAGTTATTTACACAGAATTTTTTTTTTACAATTTTATTTACATACCTTAATTGTTTCCAAACGGCGTCTGTAACACGGCAGTAAAACGGCTGATCAAACAAAACAGAAGTCATCGTCATGGACCCACGAGCTGCGGAAGCTTGCTTTCCAATCAGCTAAACAGACTCAATAACTTCACAATGACGTTTTGGTGAATTTAATGAGGAATTTCTGAAACTGAAACAATGCAAAAAGAAATGCCATTGTGTGTTAGCATACTAGCTAATGCTAACGACGCTAGCTTCATTACATTACGATAGCACAAACAAAGATGCAGGAAAACACTGCATCACCCATGGGACGGTTTAGTAAGTAAGAATTGTTTTAGTATATTGTAAAACTTCCAAACGTCACTTTGGCGTGATGAATCAAGAACCCATACAAGTAGAAACGCTATGGACAGTTAGAAGACAAAAGGGCACTTCTACTTCCGGTTCACAGCTTTAAACAGCAGGAATTCACATTCACCCAGCAGCACCTGCAGTGAGCGAATTCGTCTAAAGATGGCGCCATAAATAAACAGTAACACACCATCTAAGAGTCTTAGCATGGGTTTAGTAAAAACGATTTGCTTTATGGCCGCCAGCGAAGAAAAATCCATAAATTAGCATGTTTTATCAGCCGGAGGGTTCAAACCGTAGGAAAAAAGTAGCGGCTTATAGTCTGGAATTTGGTAATTATCATATGCACATTTTATATGCTTGGTGTGGAAGATTTATATTTTTATAGACATTAATTGCTTTCTTCAAGTACATAGTCGATATCAGGATGATACGTAGATGGCTTTCTTCTAATATATTGATCCTTGCACAATTGATATAAGTATATTGCGACAATATGGCATCGTGACTTACTCTGTGATTCTGTGTTTGTTAGTCTTAGCTCTTGTTCTTTCTTCTATACATTCACTACAACTGACATCAGCTACTGATTGACCATCTCGGGCTGGATGAGTGTGGAGAGTGTTTTGCATTTACCCATCATGCTGGGTGTCATTTTGATTTTTTTTATGGTGAATGGATATTTTTTTTAATATCCAAAAAGTTCAGGACCATATCTGTTGACATTTTGTGTTGGTTGGACTTTCTTCTTTTTTTTCTCGCACCATGACTAGGGAAGGTTGTTTGCAAATACATAAATGTTGCACATGGCTTCATTTGAATTATGATAAAAGGTGATTAACAAGAAAAAACTCACTGTGTCCACTTGATGGAGACATATTGCCTCATCCAAATTGTTAGGCTCTCAACATGAATGCAATCTCTGATAGGATTCTTAATTAAACTCAAGACGTCTCGCAGGCCAATTTGAAGCTGTCGGGGGGGCCACACTTGGCCCGCGGGCCATAGTTTGGATACCACTGTGTTAAACCATGTCCAATTATATTTCCAATCCGCAAAGTATGTAATAATATCGTCTAAACATCTACTTAATGCCACAATTTCCGACGGACATTTTGAACCTTCTGCTCCAAATGCCAATTTCCGTACGTTCGGGATCTGATGACGTCACGGTGGGAACTCCTTGTGTACGACAAGAACGCAAGTTTTTCTTTTTTTATGCAGTCTAAATCGTAAATTGAATAAAAAATAAGTCAGCTAACAATGGAGTCAACGGGGGCTCCTCTATTCAATGGGTAAAAAGTAGGGCGATTGTATGATCGTGATCGTTGATGGCGATTCATTTGAGTTGGATCACGGTGGTCAGCTGTTAGCATATTTCCTCGATCAAACATGGCGGAAATGTCTGTTAGAAGTTACTGCAGTAGTAAACAGTAGGGAAACAACAATGCTTCAATTCTGAATCCAATAGGTACTCCCAAGAATTAAATCAAATTGAATCGTGTGGTGCCCTAAGTTTTACAGCCCGAGCTAATGTTGGCACTGATGGACTTCTTATCTGCTGCCGGAAAAAAACAAAAACATGAATGATTTCCCCGCAACATCCTGACATGGCTGACTTCTTCGGGCAAACGTGAAAAAGCTGAGCGTGCACTTTTGCCGTGACATTCAAAAGTGCTGACCTGACACATCTATGTAGCAGAGATTCCGCCTGCTAATGTAAACCGTCACTGAAGCGTCTTCGATTCGCAACCAGCTCCCCGGATATGTGTCAACACCTGCTCGGAATCTCTCCTGTGTGAGAGTCGGTGTGATAAAAAGCAAATCACATGTCCGATGCTCATCGCTGGCTGGCCTCTTCTACTAACTCCAAACAACACTTGGGGGGGAAAAAAAGCAAAGCAAACGTGTCCTCGATATACTGGAGATGAATGGGCCCTCTGTTTTTGACTGCTCCGAATGCTAGATAAATCTCGCTCATGGCGCACAGTAATAGCCTAACAGATGATGGTTCTTGGCACAGCCTGGGTGGTGGAGGGGTGTAAGACGGTCCCTTATGTCACATGGGAGAAGGAAAGTAGGAGGGCTGCAGCACATTTGTGCCGTTAATAATTCCTCTCAAAGCTCCCGTGTTTGAAGCATTTTCGCCAATTTTGCAACAATTGGAAGCATGAAGTCCAAAATCCAGCCTTGACACTGGAATGTAAGTCCTACTGGCAACACACTCAGCTGAGACTCGCGCTAAATGCAGAGAAACGGCAAACGACTGCCATTGAACATTCCAAAAACATCAACTGTTCATAAGGATAGAAAACCTTGCGGAAAATCTTACAATGTGGGTTTTTCTCTAGAAACAAGATCTGTTTTTACCTGTTTTAAATCTTTTAAACCCTTTGTGAGGATTATGATTAATTCTTCATGTAAACGGGAACATATAAACATCCCATCAGTCTTTATCCCAGTGATAGCAGACATTGTACAGCAAGTGATTGTATTGATATGTTGATATCTTGTTTAGCACTTAGCAATACTGCTACATGATGCTTACCCCGGATTTCCACTGGATGCGAAACGGCCAACGAACGACACCCGCACTAACTCTTTCCGTTTTTATTCAAGTCAACGTGTCCGTTTCCGCCGCTTGCGGAACGTCAATGACGTGCCGTAGACATTCCCGCATTCCAGCGCTAAATACGTGCACAGCTCCTATATTTGCCTGAGTTTAGCTCAAATCTGCTTGTGTTGGACAGAAAGTCATGCACCAACACAAGATAAATGATCTGGTTTACTTTCAAAATAAAATACTCAGCCGCACCCACTACATTTTAAAAGCAAAAAAATGTTTTTCCCTTATATTAGCCACACCGGACTACAACCGCAGATATATACGTTGTGAAGTGAGTTAATTAGACAGAAACATTTTGTAAATGTTTATTTACATACCTTAATTGTTTCTAAACGGCGTCTGTAACACGGCAGTAAAACGGCTGATCAAACAAAACAGAAGTCATCGTCATGGAGTTTCAATCAGCTAAACAGACTCAATAACTTCACAATGACGTTTTGGTGAATTCAATGAGGAATTTCTGCAACTGAAACAATACAAAAAGAATGCCATTATAAGTTAATAACACCAACACAAACACTCGTAAACGTGTTAGCATACTAGCTAATGCTAACGACGCTAGCTTCGTTACATTACGATAGCACAAACCAATATGCATGAAAACACTCTTATAGACATCACACATGGGACGGTTTAGTAAGTAAGAGTTGTTTTAGTTATATTGTAAAACTTCCAAACGTCACTTGGCGTGATGAATGAAGAACCCATACGAGTAGAAACGCTATGGACAGTTAGAAGACAAAAGGGCACTTCTACTTCCGGTTCTCAGCTTTAAACAGCAGGAATTCACATTCACCCAGCAGCACTCCCCAAAACTTACAATGTGGTTTTTTTTTTCTGTAGAAACAAGTCCTGTTTTTACCAACGATTTAGGAAACACTTGATCCTAACCACTTTCATGCATTTGCTTGATTAAAAAAAATGGACACTGTATATCACTGTACTCTATGTTTTATTACTGCTTGTGGCAACCTTGTTGCACTTTGTATGCAACAGCAAACTTTCCATATTTGTCTGTACGCAGATTTTCTCAATGGATGGTTGAGGGCTCCAGGTTCGATCCCCGCTTAAGCCATCCAAGTCACTGCCGTTGTGTCCTTGGACAAGACACTTCACCCTTGCTCCCAGTGCCGCTCACACTTGTGTATGGAAATGAATGAACCCTGTTTGGTTTGTTTTAGAAGACGTTCCGCCTTCCATCCAGATCTAGATTTAGATCTGACCAATCCAAGTCTAAGACTAGATCTGACCAATCTAAGTCTATGAGCATGAACTGATGAAGCCTACTCGGATGAGAGGCCAAACGTCTTCTATGACAAACCAAACAGTCCAGTTGCGATCGATTGGATGAATGAGGGGCGGCATGGCGTAGTGGGTAGAGCAACCGTGCCAGAAACCTGAGGGTTGCAGGTTCGCTCCCAGCCTCTTACCATCCAAAAATCGCTGCCGTTGTGTCCTTGGGCGGGACACTTCACCCTTTGCCCCCGGTGCCACTCAAACCGGTGAATTGAATGATGAATGATAGGTGGTGGTCGGAGGGGCCGTTGGCGCAAATTGCAGCCACGCTTCCGTCAGTCTACCCCAGGGCAGCTGTGGCTATGAAAGTAGCTTACCACCACCAGGTGTGAATGATTGATGGGTTCTACATGTAAAGCGACTTTGGGTACTTAGAAAAGCGCTATATAAATCCCAGTTATTATAATGAGAACATCCATAGACACGAAAGTGAATGAATGTTTGGCGGTGGTTGAAGGGGCCGTAGGGGCAAATTGGCAGCCACGCTTTTGTCGGTCTACCCCAGGGCAGCTGTGGATAAAAATGTATAACCGTGGAGTGAACGAATGATGGGTTCTCACTTCTCTGTGAAGCACTTTGAGTGTCTACAAAACCGCTATAGAAAATCTAATCCATCCATCCATCCATTTTCTACCGCCTATCCCTTTCGGAGTCGCGGGGGGTGCTGGAGCCTATCTCAGCTGCATTCGGGCGGTAGGCGGGGTACACCTTGGACAAGTCGCCACCTCATGGCAGGGCCAACACTGATAGACAACATTCACACACTAGGGCCAATTTAGTGTTGCCAATCAACCTATCCCCAGGTGCATGTCTTTGGAGGTTGGAGGAAGCCGGAGTACCCGGAGGAAACCTACGCAGTCACGGATAGAACATGCAAACTTCACACAGAAAGACCCTGAGTCCGAGTCGAACCCAAGACCTTCATATTGTGAGGCATATGCACTAACCCCTAAATCTAATCCATTACTTTAGATATAGATCACTTTTGGGGCTGGTCCCCACTAGGGATATATACTGGGTACCGGTATTTTTAGTACTGAGACCATGAAAATTCTAGACTAACGGTACTGCTGTCGGAATTTTTATTCAGCTGACACATTTGGTTCAGCAGCCGCTGTACACACATCACAAATCGGCTTGGAATAATTTAAATAGGAAGCAACACCACACAAAAGTGTTAAAGGGGAACATTATCACAATTTCAGAAGGGTTAAAACCATTAAAAATCAGTTCCCAGTGGCTTATTTTATTTTTCAAAGTTTTTTTCAAAATTTTACCCATCACGCAATATCCCTAAAAAAAGCTTCAAAGTGCCGGATTTTAACCATCGTTATATACACCCGTCCATTTTCCTGTGACGTCACACAGTGATGCCAATACAAACCAACATGGCGGATAGAACAGCAAGATATAGCGACATTAGCTCGGATTCAGACTCTGATTTCAGCGGCTTAAGTGATTCAACAGATTACGCATGTATTGAAACGGATGGTTGTAGTGTGGAGGCAGGTAGCGAAAACGAAATTGAAGAAGAAACTGAAGCTATTGAGCCATATCGGTTTGAACCGTATGCAAGCGAAACCGACGAAAACGACACGACAGCCAGCGACACGGGAGAAAGCGAGGATGAATTCGGCGATCGCCTTCTAACCAACGATTGGTATGTGTTTGTTTGGCATTAAAGGAAACTAACAACTGTGAACTAGGTTTACAGCATATGAAATACATTTGGCAACAACATGCACTTTGAGAGTGCAGACAGCCCATTTAAATGTTTTTAAGCTAAATTATTGGTAAACACAGTTTATGTATAATAATTTACGTAAAACCGCGAGTAATGAATAAAGTTTTCATTAATTAATATATTCTGTAGACATACCCTCATCCGCTCTCTTTTCCTGAAAGCTGATCTGTCCAGTTTTGGAGTTGATGTCAGCATCTGCTTTGAGTGTCGCAGGATATCCACACATTCTTGCCATCTCTGTCGTAGCATAGCTTTCGTCGGTAAAGTGTGCGGAACAAACGACTGACCATTTCGTCGGCTTTCCCCACACCCTCGTATTTTGAACAAATTTCGTCCAATTTCTTGCCACTTTCGCATATTTGGGCCACTGGTGCAACTTGAATCCGTCCCTGTTCGTGTTGTTACACCCTCCGACAACACACCGACGAAAGTGAGAAAATGGCGGATTGCTTCCCGATTAGAGTTCGGAAATCGGTTAAAAAAATATATGGTCTTTTTTCTGCAACATCAAGGTATATATTGACGCTTACATAGGTCTGGTGATAATGTTCCCCTTTAACACAACAATTCGTCCTCAAAAGTCCCTCAAGTGTCACACAGTTTCAAGTAAACGCATTTTACTCACAACCGCCGCTACATCTCTCATACCTCATAGCCATCTATTATTCCACAGGCCAATAATAAGCCGCTCAAATAGGTGTAACATTAAAGTAATACAATAATCCATCAAGTTGCTTTGGCGCGAGATAGTTTCCGCTGACAGGTCCGTAGTCACTCCATTGCGGCGCTTGCTTAAATGGGTTTCAGTTAGTTCTGCCTCTTGACTCTACCACTGGACGACTGAACATTACACTTGATCATTGTGTATTTTTATTGTTCACACAACACCGACACAGGTCCGGAGCTGTCAACCTCTGGTCCGTCACTCAATTACATCCGTGTGCAACTTAAACACAAAACTATTTCTATTGTTAAAAAATGCACACACATAACATGCTGATTGATTGTATTGATTTATATAAAATAATTATATTATATAAAATGTCAGTGCTCTGTACATGAATGCATAAACATTATTTCCAGCAAAGTGCAATTGTAATAAAATAGAAATAGTGACGGATCTGTGTGCTCTTTACAAGATGATGATATACCAACTGCATTATCAATCAATCATCAATCAAAGTTTATTTATATAGCCCTTAATCACAACTGTCTCAATGGGCTGCACAAGCCACAACGATATCCTCGACTCAGATCCCACATCAGGGAAAGAAAAAACTCAACCCACATTAGCAAACACCGTTGACTTGTTTAAGACTTAAAAAGGAGATGTTGGTAAATACTTCCCTGCTGTGAGGTGTACACCTTTTTGCGCTAATAAAAAATGAATTTTTTCCACACCAATTACACATAGAACCGATAAGAGTACCGATAAATACAGTTATCATAACGAATATCAATAAGGGTATCCTATCGATAAAATCTTAACGATATACATCCCTAGTTCCCACCTGTTTATGTTCTTATTTGTGTAGAGCAGTGGTTCTTAACCTTGTTGGAGGTACCGAACTCCACCAGTTTCATATGCGCATTCACCGAACCCTTCTTTAGTGAAAAATAAAATGTTTAGTTTTTTTTCAAATTCAAGACAAAGTTATATGTTTTTGGTAACACTTTAGTATGGGGAACATATTCTAAGTAACACAGACTTAATTTAGAGGTTTTTGGACACTAGGGGAACATATTCTAAGTAACAAAGACTTAATTTAGAGTTATTTGGTTAGGGTTGGGGTTAGAGGGTTAGGGTTATAATAAGGCCATGCCGAATAAGGCATTAATAAGTATTTAATAATGACTAGTTAAGAGCCAATATGTTACTAATTTGCATGTTAATAAGCAACTAATTAATGGTGAATATGTTCCCCATACTAAAGTGTTACCATGTTTTTTTACTGGTGCACAAAATGAACCGTGCATGAACATCACCTTGTTCAAAGAACAAAACCAACACAGTGCATAAACTCACAACAAATTACACACCTGCAAATCAGTGTGACTTCTGCTGTTGCCGTATCCGTAATACGCCGATAGGGAGAAGTTTTTATTTACACGATGAGTCGGGTGTGTCTTGACCTCAGCCGAACCCCCGAGCCCGACTCACCGAACCCCAAGGGTTCGATCGAACCCAGGTTAAGAACCACTGGTGTAGAGACTCCAGTCGCTACAATTTGCGATCACAGGACAACTTTGGCATGTTGGTTCCAAGAGCTAACAAGTCTTGGGAAAAGACTTTGCTGCTCCATGGTCTTGAAATGAATTACAAAAGGATCTGAGGCTACCTGAACTCATCACTTTAGGGGAATTTCAGTCCATTTTAAAGGATGTCGATCCTTTAACTTACTGCAGCCTTAGAGCATCGCAGATTTTAAAATTGTAAATATGAGTATTTCGAAAACGTATTATAACATCTATTTGATATTACCAACCATATACTCAGTAGTGAAGCCGCTGTGCCCATGTGACGTCCGTACACAGTAAACTATTTGTTGATGACGAACCAATCACGGAGCTCTATGTTCTCTGTCCTGGCAGCTAATTGGCTCAGCCACATCAAGTCTCTTGTTTGCTACAGTTGACCTTGTTGTAACCCTAGTTACTCGGTGGACCTGACAACTCCGTCAAAGGGTTAATCTCGTCACGTTCAGGACGGGACTTTGAGTCACGGGCGAGGGAGATTCACCCAGGTCTTCAAAGCCTACTGGGCAGAGGCGGCCCCGCTACATTCAGTCCAAGCACGAACAGATTAAGTATCGCGCAAGGAACTAAACCCTCTACTTTATAGCCGCTCCCCCTTTATGGTTATTAACACTTGCTAAGGACCTGGAATAAATTTACTTATCCTATCTAGTGATCCGAAGAACCCGTTAAAAAGGTTATAGAACCGGAGTTTTGTAAGACAAAACTGCATGTACTTTTATATCACAGACAAATTAGGTATACATTTAGTATGATAGTTAACAATAAAAATAAATGTATTAAAGGAACAAGGTGATACAATGTTGGCTCTGACTGCTGCTCTGTATTTTCCGGACCGTAGGGTGCACCGGATTATAAGGTGCACTGCCAATGAGCGGGTCTATGTTCATACATAAGGCGCATTAAAGGGGTCATATTATGATTTTTTTGTTCTAAATTCAAAACACTTCCTTGTGGTCTACAACAGTGTTTTTCAACATTTTTTGAGCCAAGGCACATTTTTTGCGTTGAAAAAATCCGGAGGCACACTACCAGCAGAAATCATTAAAAAAACGAAACTCAGTTGACAGTAAAAAGTCGTTGTCGCAATTGTTGGATATGACTTTAAACCATAACCAAGCATGCATCAATATAGCTCTCAATATAGTGTACTGTCACCACCTGTCACATCACACCGTGACTTATTTTGAGTTTTTTGCTGTTTTCCTGTGTGTAGTGCTCTTAGTTGTTGTCTTGCGCTCCTATTTTGGTGGCTTTTTCTCTTTTTTTGGTATTTTCCTGTAGCAGTTCCATGTCTTCCTTTGAGCTATATTTCCCGCATCTACATTGTTTTAGCGATCAAGAATATTTCAGTTGTTTTTATCCTTCTTTGTGTGGACATTGTTGATTGTCATGTCATGTTAGGATGTACTTTGTGGACGCCGTCTCTGCTCCACAGTAAGTCTTTGCTGTCGTCCAGCATTCTGTTTTTGTTTACTCTGTAGCCAGTTCAGTTTTAGTTTCGTTCTGCATAGCCTTCTCTAAGCTTTAATGCCTTTTCTTAGGGGCACTCACCTTTTGTTTATTTTTGGTTTAAGCTTTAGACACCTTTTTACCTGCACACTGCCTCCCGCTGTTTCCGACATCTACAAAGCAATTAGCTACCGCCTGCCACCTACTGATATGGAAGAGTATTACACGGTTACTCTGCCGATCTCTAGACATCACAGACACTAGACAACAACACATAATTTGCAGACTATAATTACTGGTTTGCAAAAAATATTTTTGACCCAAATTGGTAAAATTACATGATCTCCCACGGCACACCAGACTGTATCTCGTGGCACACTAGTGGTTGAAAAACACTGGTCTACAGAACATGTAATGGTGGTTCTTTGGTCAAAAGGTTGCATAGATTATGTTTTCAAGTTGCTTTCTGACCTCCGCTTCAGGATGCGTTGTTTTGTGGGCGCTCTTATTTACGTGGCTCCACTTCGACAGCGTCTTCTCCCTGTCATCTTTGTTGTAGATGGATATAGTATAGTGTGCAAGAAGTGTCAAAAGATGGAGCTAACTGTTTTAATGACATTCAGACTTTACTTCAATCAATAACGGAGCAGCATCTCCTCATCTGTGGATCACTAGTGCAACAACAACGCCGGAAATGTGTCACGTAAAAAAACGTCTACCCGGAGCTCTCTAACTAAAGTTCTGTGGGTGAATTATGTAAACTCACTACACTGGAAGTTTTTAGCACTTTCATTGCCAGTCTACTGACAGATTTAAGTTAGAACTTTACACTACTTTATATTAAAAAAGGCAATAGCGGAGGATGAATGTCCCATAACAAGAAGATAAGACAAAAAGAAGGAGCTTACGACTACAGTGTCGGCACGGACTACAATGGCAGACGGGCGCCCATTTTCAGGACTTATGCAGGTCCCAAATACACATCAGCATGTACCAGAAGGTAAGAAAAGTTGTTTTCACATAGTATTGCGCAACAAAACGCAGGGTAATATGTCTCCAAGTAGGTGTCATTTTGGGGTCCTTATACACACACCATAATAAAACCTGTATGTTGAAGCACAGTATGTCTGACTATGGTAGCCTTAATTCTCAGACAATCCATCAAGCGTACCAAAGTTGTACTAAAACATTTTTGAGCGCTGTGTGTACTGTTCTATATTCTCAATGGAACATTTCAAGTTTTGGTGTTTACTAGCGTCATCTTGCAGTCGACACGTATCTCTTATGTGTGACTGCCATCTACTGGTCACACTTATCACACCATATACCAAATAAAATAGCTTTGATATCGGTTAGCACAACCAGAATTATTATCATTATTAGGTGGACTGAAATGAAAGGATTTTATGGGCGCCCTATAGTCCAAAAAATATGGTATTTTCTCCGCTGTTTTTCAGAGAACATTCAAATGTATTTTAAATACTACAATGCCGTTCAAAAGTTCTGCGCGTTCTAAGGCTTCTGACACAGAACCCATGCCCAAAAGGAAGCCGTTTATCTGATTGGAAAAAAGGGGAACCTCCTCAACGGTATGCTCTAAGAATGTATTTAGCTACGAGCTACTATCTACTAGCAACCATGACAAGATCAATGAATTGGCTTGCCAAATAAAAAAGGAGGAAAATATAATAAAGACTTCGGCAACAGTGTCTACGAACAAGACTTCACCAACAACTCCCAAACACTTTGTTCCTTACTCGGTATTTCATGGATTTACATGACGTCACGTCCGGCTCATTAAATATGCGTCAAGCCAGCGTCCGTTCTCAATGGGTACGAGGCGCCATTTAACTTTTTTCGAATAAAAAAATGCCCTATGCTTGCATTGTTTTCAGCTGGAAGAATCGTTCAAATCGTTGATATCTATAGGTATATTTTGATAAACAACCATAAATTAATCTTTCAGCACATACATAATGTTGACATCGATAGGTATATTTTGATAAACAATCATAAATGAATCGTTCAGCACATACACAATGTTGACATCTATAGTTATATTTTGATAATCAATCATAAATTAATCTTTCAGCACATACACAATGTTGATATCTATAGTTATATTTTGATAAAGACGGGAATAACACGCTACTTGTAAATCCGGGAGTCTTTATACCAATTTCCTTGACCCAGCCACACACAAAGAAGCTGTAGACCGCCATGCTTTTCCAAGTTTCCATATGTTTTGTCGTGTAGAATGATGTCTGGAGTAGGGATGTCCCGATCCAATATTTGGATCGGATCGGCTGCCGATATTTGCCAAAAATTGCGTATCGGCAAGGCATGGGAAAATGCCGATCCAGATCCAGTTTAAAAAAAAACTCCGGTCCGTGTTTTCCAACGCACCGATTTAAATAATACATTCCACTTTTCTGCTGCTCCGTAATTTCCGTTCCGCATTTTCCAGCACACCTTCAACACATCCACAGGCACGCAGTTGCTTTTAGCTGCTGGCATTACACGACAGGCTCTTCTCACTCTGTCCTGTGTCTGCCTCTCACAGACAGCAAGTGCACCTTCTTACACACGTCACATACTGTCACGTCATACGTCACATACGTATACATCCTCCCCGAGCAGAGAGGTAGCAGCATGGCTAACGTTAACTGTGATGCTAGCGCAGCCGTGCGAGCAACGCTCCCTCTAAGGTGCTCGCCTGTGCAATTGCGCACTGTTTAAGCGTTCTCTGCGCATAGCAAATCTATGCCACGCACAAAATCTAATAAAAAAATAAGCGCATAACAATTTTCGACACACGGACACGACAGAGAAAACAGTTTTCGTCATCATTGTTCAAATATTGTGACGTCTGTCGAGACGCTTATCTCCATTCGGTGCCACACGTCCACACCATCAAAATGCTGAGGCAAACATTTCCAGATCAACACCGTATGAAAAAATTAGTGATTTTTTTAGTTGTGATTTCCTTCTCTGCATGAAAGTTTAAAAGTAGCATATATTAATGCAGTATGAAGAAGAATGTTTTAATGTAGACATGCAAGCCTTGAAAGAAAATTTTGAAAATCAAGACTACATTTCCTGCAAATGGGTGCATTTCTACCCTATATTTTAACTTTAGATTTATTCTCATATCAAACTCTTTTGGCTGTCTTTTTGACACTTACATCCGGCGCCCCCCTCCACACCCTGGATTATAAATAATGTAAATAATTCAATGTGATTATCTTGTGTGATGACTGTATTATGATGATAGTATATATCTGATAGTATATATCTGTATCATGAATCAATTTAAGTGGACCCCGTCTTAAACAAGTTGAAAAACTTATTGGGGTGTTACCATTTAGTGGTCATCCATCCATCCATCTTCTTCCGCTTATCCGATGTCGGGTCGCGGGGGCAGCAGCCTAAGCAGGGAAGCCCAGACTTTCCTCTCCCCAGCCACTTCGTCCAGCTCTTCCCGGGGGACCCCGAGGCGTTCCCAGGCCAGCCGGGAGACATAGTCTTCCCAACGTGTCCTGGGTCTTCCCCGTGGCCTCCTACCGGTTGGACGTTCCCTAAACACCTCCCTAGGGAGGCGTTCGGGTGGCATCCTGACCAAATGCCCGAACCACCTCATCTGGCTCCTTTCGATGTGGAGGAGCAGCGGCTTTACTTTGAGCTCCCCCCGGATGACAGAGCTTCTCACCCTATCTCTAAGGGAAAGCCCCGCCACCCGGCGGAGGAAACTCATTTCGGCCGCTTGTACCCGTGATCTTGTCCTTTCGGTCATAACCCAAAGCTCATGACCATAGGTGAGGATGGGAACGTAGATCGACCGGTAAATTGAGAGCTTTGCCTTCCGGCTCAGCTCCTTCTTCACCACAACGGATCGATACAGCGTCCGCATTACTGAAGACGCCGCACCGATCCGCCTGTCGATCTCACGATCCACTCTTCCCCCACTCGTGAACAAGACTCCTAGGTACTTGAACTCCTCCACTTAGGGCAGGGTCTCCTCCCCAACCCGGAGATGGCACTCCACCCTTTTCCGGGCGAGAACCATGGACTCGGACTTGGAGGTGCTGATTCTCATCCCAGTCGCTTCACACTCAGCTGCGAACCGATCCAGTGAGAGCTGAAGATCCTGGCCAGATGAAGCCATCAGGACCACGTCATCCGCAAAAAGCAGAGACCTAATCCTGCAGCCACCAAACCGGATCCCCTCAACGCCTTGACTGCGCCTAGAAATTCTGTCCATAAAACTTATGAACAGAATCGGTGACAAAGGGCAGCCTTGGCGGAGTCCAACCCTCACTGGAAACGTGTCCGACCTACTGCCGGCAATGCGGACCAAGCTCTGACACTGATCGTACAGGGAGCGGACAGCCACAATCAGACAGTCCGATACCCCATACTCTCTGAGCACTCCCCACAGGACCTCCCGAGGGACACGGTCGAATGCCTTCTCCAAGTCCACAAAGCACATGTAGACTGGTTGGGCAAACTCCCATGCACCCTCAAGGACCCTGCCGAGAGTATAGAGCTGGTCCACAGTTCCACGACCAGGACGAAAACCACACTGTTCCTCCTGAATCCGAGGTTCGACTATCCGGCGCAGCCTCCTCTCCAGTACACCTGAATAGACCTTACCGGGAAGGCTGAGGAGTGTGATCCCACGATAGTTAGAACACACCCTCCGGTTCCCCTTCTTAAAGAGAGGAATCACCACCCTGGTCTGCCAATCCAGAGGTACCGCCCCCGATGTCCACGCGATGCTGCAGAGTCTTGTCAACCAAGACAGCCCCACAGCATCCAGAGCCTTAAGGAACTCCGGGCGGATCTCACCGAGGAGCTTTTTAACTACCTCAGCAACCTCAGCCCCAGAAATAGGAGAGCCCACCACAGATTCCCCAGGCACTGCTTCCTCATAGGAAGACGTGTTGGTGGGATTGAGAAGGTCTTCAAAGTATTCCCTCCACCGATCCACAACATCCGCAGTCGAAGTCAGCAGAACACCATCCGCACCATACACGGTGTTGACAGTGCACTGCTTCCCCTTCCTGAGGCGGCGGATGGATGCATTTAGTGGTCAACTGTACGGAATATGTACTTCACTGTGCAACCTACTAATAAAAGTCTCAATCAATCAATCAAAACACATAGAATCATCATACTGCTGTGATTATATGCATCAAGTGTTCATTCAAGGCTAAGGCAAAATATCGAGATATATATTGTGTATCGCAATATGGCCTTAAAATATCGCAATATTAAAAAAAGGCCATATCGCCCAGCCCTAGTTCAATGATGCCATTTCTGTTTGTCATGTATAATTTTGTCTATTTTGTGTTTATCCTTGAATAAACAGGTCAGTTTCTTGTTACCAACCATTGTGTATTATTCAAACTCCCCTAATTCAGCTGGCTAGTTGTTATCAAGAGTACTAAAACCCTTTTCAACATGATTCTGACAACTAAGTAGGCTAAATAACTTTAAACTTTAATACATGCTCGGATAGGCCAGTATCGGTCAGTATCGGTATCGGTCAGTATCGGTATCGGATCGGAAATGCAAAAACAATATCGGTATCGGATCGGAAGTGCAAAAACCTGGATCGGGACATCCCTAGTCTGGAGCACAATAGTTCCATATGTCTGGGAACGCTACCGACGTATAAACTTTGATATCACTCCGCAAATCTTTTTAAAATAAAATATGAAGATCTATTCCATTGCATAATTTGCTTTTTGGAGGAATAACTTGCGCACTTGGCTTGGTTGACCACCACTGGTTTTCACTTTCGGGAAGAAGTCACATGACGTAGTACAAGCAATAATTCACGAGTGACGCCACCACCGTCTCATTGTCATGCAGCTATTTATTCAGCCATTATTTGTGACTACCAATATTTTATATGTAATAATTACATAGGAGTGTAGAAAATGTTGGGTGTGTGTGAAAGGTTAATTACAGCATGCGCAATGTTTACAAAGACCTAAAAGGCAAACAATATTCATAAAAATCATAAAACAAATAGCATCCCACCACACGGGAGGTGTGGAACGCAACTGTGATAATCAAAGGAACACTGTATCACACACAACGTAACATTAAGGAGTGGAACAGGATAACACAAACGTTAGCAACGCTAGCAGAGCTATGCTAGCTACATGCGAACATTACACTCACATGTTTGAAGTATGCACATTATTTACTTGTATAACCCAATACAAACAACCTTACCTAGTCATGGTGCAAAAAACGTTTTAAAATTCAACCAACCCAAAATGTCGACACACATGGTCACACACAACACAACCTACTCACTGAACTTTGTGGACGTTATAGACAACGTCCACGCAACATAAATATGTCAAAATTACACCCGTTGAAAACCATGACAGCCAATGATGACTCTCTCCGCACGTATTCATGTTTGGCGCATTTTAGCCGCTTGATATTTCTGATTGATTACAAAACTTTAAGAAGGTTGTCACGGCAGTAAACAAGGTAGAAGTCAAACTTTCACATACTCTTAATATCCAATTATATTAATTGTACCTCGGGGTCTTTTTCACAAGTGAGGGAAGAGTGGATCGTGAGATGCGACTAATGTGGACACTATCGACCCGTCGTGGTGAAGGAGGAGCTAAGCCAGAAGACAAAGCTCTCAATTTACCGGTCGATCTCCCTTCCTATCCTCATGGTCATGAGCTTTGGGTTATGACCGAAAGGACAAGATCACGGGTCCAAGCGGCCGACAATGAGTTTCCTCGGTCAGGTGGCGCGGCTCTCCCTTACAGATAAGGTGAGAAGCTCTGTCATTCGGGAGTAGCTCAGGGTAAAGCCGGGCATCTGGTCAGAATGCCGCCCGAACGCCTCCCTGGGGAAGTGTTTAGGGCGCGTCCGACCGGTAGGAGACCACAGGGAAGACCCAGGACACGGTGGAGAGACTATGTCTCCCAGCTGGCCTGGGAACGGCTCGGGATACCCGAGTAAGAGCTGGGCAAAGTAGCTGGGGAGAGGGGAGTCTGGGCTTCTCTGCTTAGGCTGCTGCCCCCGCGACCTGGCTACGGATAAGCGGAAGAAGATAGATGGATGGATGGATCTAATAATAGACAAAAGCTCTGATAGTCTGCATAAAGCCAAATATTTTTGAAAGGAAATCATTGCAAATTGTTCTCATGTGTGGCACCTAGAAACAAGAAAATGTTGATTAATCTAAAAGTAACATGTCTTCCTTCACTCCTTATTTTCACACATTTATGCGCTTCTATGAATAAAATATCAAAAACGCAATTGGAATCGAAATTTTGGAGAGAAAACTCATGCAGCCTGAGTGCACGCCGTATGGATTGTACCAGGATGGAAACATGGAGGCGTCCTTCTACACATGCGGATGCTGCAATGATGGAGGCGGAGGAGGGAAGGAAACAGAAGCGAGACAGCGAGTGGGTAGAGGATCATGTGCACATGGGGGTGGACCAGCATTAGTGGGGGCGACAACGGCGGAGGAGGAGGAAGGTAGAGAGGATTAAAAAAAAAAAAAACAGTGATTGGAAGGCTGAAGACACGAAATGAGCGAGGGGAGATATTGAGGCAGGGTGGTAAGGCCTCGTACGAGCTGCTACTTGGCATGACTGCAAATGGCTCGCAGGAAATCTCAGTGTGGGCACCTGGCGAGATCATTCCGCTCGCTTTCTCCTCCCCCCTATAGCGCATCGCCGATCAATTCTCATCCCGCCACCACCGCGCAGAAATCTTACCACATACTTTGTCTGTGGATGTTGAGTCACCGTGCGGCAAGGAGGTTACGTAACGGCCTGGGGTAACCATGGCTGCTAATGTATAGCTACCAGTAGGGTATGTGCGGCGCTAAGGTGCGCTCAGCATTGATGATCGCTAATCAATAACAACACTTGACATTCACCCACTATCAGCATGCGAGTATGCTTCCTGGTTGGATTAATTCAACAACCTACTTGATTGGGCTCCTGGAAATACTCCGGCCCGGTTGTCATGGTTACAACAACGAGAGGGACCGAGAACTCACTTTGGTTGCTGGAAAAATGTTGCGGTAGGCTTAGCGTTAGTTAGGAGTGTGACTCATGAATGTATTTTGAAAATCAACGCTCTCACATTTGCTGCAATCTCCTGAAAGAGTCA
Organism: Nerophis lumbriciformis; assembly: GCF_033978685.3. NCBI lineage: Eukaryota > Metazoa > Chordata > Actinopteri > Syngnathiformes > Syngnathidae > Nerophis > Nerophis lumbriciformis. Next base: position 11,143,498 of record NC_084568.2, read on the forward strand.
AAGAATCAAACAATGGTATCCAGGCTGCGACACACTTTGCTAATTTGACACCTCCCCGCCCACGCCTACGGCAAATGTTCTCATTGCATACTCTGTGGATGGTATTGTTGTTTTGTCACCTCTGTTGCAGCGTTTTCAATTGTCTCCAAAGTCTAAAGGTGGTCCGAGCATTCTGCAGGCAGAACTAACTGATTTTTGTTATTAGTCCTTTACATTAAAGAGGGGTTCGGATTTTTCCCAGAAGTGCATGCCGGAATCCATTTTGAAGGGCAAGTGTCAACGTTCACGATAGCGCTACGCCTAATGTCTACGGATGTTCTCATTCATCCAGGTCATTGTCATCTCAGGGCATTCAGTTGATCCCAACTGAACTGTTTGGTTTGTCTTAGAAAATGTTTGGCCTTTCATCCACGTAGGCTTCATCAGCTCATGCTCATAGACTTAGACTGGTCAGATCCAGTCTTGGACTTGGACTGTTCAGATCCAGTCTTGGACTTGGACTGGTCAGATCCAGTCTTGTACTTAGACTGGTCAGATCCAGTCTTGGACTTAGACTGGTCAGATCCAGTCTTGGACTTAGACTGGTCAGATCCAGTCTTGGACTTAGACTGGTCAGATCTAGTCTTGGACTTAGACTGGTCAGATCCAGTCTGGGACTTAGACTGGTCAGATCCAGTCTGGGACTTAGACTGGTCAGATCCAGTGAAGTGAATTAGTGAAGTGAATTACATTTATATAGCGCTTTTTCTCAAGTGACTCAAAGCGCTTTACATTGTGAAATCCAATATCTAAGTTACATTTAAACCAGTGTGGGTGGCACTGGGAGCAGGTGGGTAAAGTGTCTTGCCCAAGGACACAACGGCAGTGACTAGGATGGCGGAAGCGGGGATCAAACCTGCAACCCTCAAGTTGCTGGCACGGCCGCTCTACCAACCGAGCTGTACCGCTCGGTTAGTAGAGCGGTATAGCACTACCAACCGAGCGGTTGGTAGAGCTATACCAACTCACAGAATGGCAGGGTACAGAAAATGTGCCCTGCAATTCACATTAGTTCTCGCAGCTTGCTGCGTCCTTCATCGACGCACGAGCCGAGTGATCCACCGCTGAGAGTTGTCTCAGTTTGTTTTTGCTTTGTCTGTTGCCACATCGTCTGGTGTCTCAAGATACCAGACGATTGCGTCTGGTATCTTGTGCATGTTCTCTATCCAGTCTGGGACTTAGACTGGTCAGATTCAGTCTGGGACTTAGACTGGTCAGATCCAGTCTGGGACTTAGACTGGTCAGATCCAGTTTGGGACTTAAAATGGTCAGATCCAGTCTTGGACTTAGAATGGTCAGATCCAGTCTTGGACTTAGAATGGTCAGCTCCAGTCTTGGACTTAGAATGGTCAGCTCCAGTCTTGGACTTAGAATGGTCAGCTCCAGTCTTGAACTTAGAATGGTCAGATCTAGTCTTGGACTTAGAATGGTCAGATCTAATCTAGCGGCTTGTGCCAAAACCCAAAATATTTATACTCCAATACTAGGAGGGTGTGCCTGGGCAAGGGTGGTGCAAGGTGAAACATCATCTAAGACAAACCAAACAGTCCAGTTGCGATCGATTGAATTTCCGAACTATTCAGTGGAAAATAACATTACACCGGCTGTGATACGATGGCGAAATACTGCGAGTCATTATATAGAAATCCTTTCATCGTTATAAGGAGCAAACAGCTGTAATTGGAAGCCACAATCCGTACAAGATTGACAGGTCTGAGTGGACTTGAGACCAAGACATCTTCTCCAATGTCTCATACCCAGACTTAGTGGACGACTTAATTGTTCAACTCAGTCCATAAGAGTCTAGAAAGCTATGACGGCTTTGTCTGTGGATGGGTTTGTGGCGTTTATGTGTATCTGTATAAACCCAGCGGACATCGTGTCGTCAAGCCAGGACAGAGTAATGGACTCCCAGAAATCATCCGACCCAAGTTTGACACCCTGGATAATCACGGATAACCAATCTAAGGTCATGTCAGCACACTGTGACTGAGATTGAGACAATGTTTTTCCCATGTCGCTTCACTTTTGTTTTATGTTCTTTCCTTCATGGATCTAAACCTTACCGCTGCCGGTATTTTTTTTCTATATTTTTATTTAATAAGTTGTAGGTGTATTTATTTCAGTATAAAAGTGTAAACAGTTTTTTGCTTAATGGTGTGCCAGGGCATACGTGCATATGACAAATTGAATTGATTATTCTCACCCGTATGTAGAGATGATGTTCGTTAAGAAATTATCAATGTCGATGCCATTATCGAATCCTCTTATGGAACCGATTTCTTATCGAATCTCTTATCGAATCCAGGTAGGTTGTTGTGTGTGCACCTTGTGTGTGCACTGCGTTCCAAAAGCCATAGATGTTATGTGACTGGGCCTGCACGCTGTTTATATGGAGGAAAGGCGGACGTGACTGAGGACAGCATGTGGACGTTAAAGGGTGAAAGTTTCAGGTGAGAGAGGACGCTAAAGGCACGCCCCCCGTGAGCATATAGTGCTGCTATGTGCGTTTTAAATTTAAAAAAATTGCCGACAAACACATCACCAACATGGACGAGGTGCCACTCACTTTCAACATCCCGGTGAAGACGCTGCCGAAAGAAAAGTTTCCACCTGGAGTCATCATTAAGGCATGACGAAGGACAGGACGTTCAAAGTGAAGTTGTGAGCGTCATGGGAGCGATGGATGACAGCTTCACGAAAACTGTGAGGCAGAATCGGGCGAGTTACGCCACAATTTGTGAATGGATCGTGGATGCTTGAACTAACGTGTCTGCTTGCACTGTTCAAGCTTTCGCAAAAGCCGACATCGTTTCCGAGGAGCCCCACGGCAACGAGACTGACTTTGAAAATGAACAGTGGGAATCTGGCGTGTTTGATGGAGAACTTGCCCAGCTGTTCATTTCGGACACAGAAGATGAGGACTTTGATGGATTTGTGGATGAGGATTGATCAAAAAATAATGCGAGTACATTGATAAATACTTCAATAAAGTACAACCGAACTCAGCTTTGCTCCTACCGCCTTTTTAAAACAGCGCCCATGCAAGCTGGCGTATGTTTTGAGCTAGCGTATGTTTAACCATGCCTGCGCCTAAAAATCCACTGCGCCTTATTTATGCGTTAAATACAGAAATAGCACCCGTAACTGACACTGCGCCTTTTAATACGGTGCGCCCTATGGTCGCGAAAATACGGTATAGAGGCTTCAATAACGGGAACCGGTTCTCAAAAAGGGATTCGAATCCATGGAATCGGTTATTTTCTTATCGAAGTATCGGGAGAAACGTTTTTTTCGAACATCATTCCTACTCGTATGTAGATCATCAGTCGTTTAAAAACCGCCACATGTACACTTCCATGACAAATAATGCCAATGTCATTTAACACAGTGGCACTCAATGCCTCTAGCATATCATCTCTGGCTTGGTGATGGTCATAAGCTGTGTGTTCCCCTTTAAGAATGGGGTGAGTGACGTAATTGAGTGGGCAATTTAGGAGAGGGAGCGCCAGCATGTTCAGGAGTGTTAGGAGCATGGTGGATGTCCAGTTGGCTTTGTGGAAAACTTAAATAAATAGTTGTAACAAATCGACGGCCTCGTCATTTCGACCAAAGAGCAAAGCTGTTGGGACCCAAATTGGAGGGTGTTTCTTGGTGCCTGGTGAGGCTGGATCTTTGAAAATCAGTGCACCTGGTCGTAAAGGTGTTCTTTTTCTTAACCCGTTTGCATGGCGTGCAAAACATCTTTTCATCGTCATAAGTGAGCCATTTGCTACATTTGCATTGAAGCTTAGCTTCTTGGGTTTATTGCTCGCCATGACGAAAACAATAACACGCGAGGAGTTCTAATACCTGAAATGTAGTATTTGTGATCGATAAAACTTTCGGCGAATCAAAATTTAAGAAATTGTACCGGAAAGTGCATTATTTTGAAGTCGACCAATAATTAATCATTTGACCCGACAAATATAAACAAAACACCGGTGGAAATCGATAATCGGCAAACATTTTTTACAAAAAATCCACTTCCGATGTGCGTAAAAAGACACAAAAAGTGCGTTAACGTCAACACTGCATCTGTTCAAATGTAATAATCACTTCTTCTCTTGTTTGATACTTTGCATAAGTTTTGGCTGATACTACAAATTTGGGTATAATCAAATACCAAGTAGTTATAGGATTAGAGATGTCCAATAATGGCTTTTTTGCCGATATCCGATATTCCGATATTGTCCAACTCTTAATTACCGATTCCGATATCAACCGATACCGATATATACAGTCATGGAATTAACACATTATTATGCCTAATTTTGCTGTGATGCCCCGCTGAATGCATTAAACAATGTAACAAGGTTTTCCAAAATAAATCAACTCAAGTTATGGAAAAAAATGCCAACATGGCACTGCCATATTTATTATTGAAGTCACAAAGTGCATTTTTTTTTAACATGCCTCAAAACAGCAGCTTGGAATTTGGGACATGCTCTGAGAGAGCATGAGGAGGTTGAGGTGGGCTAGGTTTTGGGGGGGCGGGGGGGGTTGAGGTGTGCGTGTGTGTGTGTGTGTGTGGGGGGGGGGTTAGGGGGTGTATATTGTAGCGTCCCGGAAGAGTTAGCGCTGCAAGGGGTTCCTGGTATTTGTTCTGTTGTGTTTATGTTGTGTTACGGTGCGGATGTTCTCCCGAAATCTGTTTGTCATTCTTGTTTGGTGTGGGTTCACAGTGTGGCGCATATTTGTAACAGTGTTTAAGTTGTTTATACGGTCACCCTCAGTGTGACCTGTATGGCTGTTGACCAAGTGTGCATTGCATTCACTTGTGTGTGTGAAAAGCCGTAGATATTATGTGACTGGGTCGGCACGCAAAGGCAGTGCCTCTAAGGTTTATTTGCGCTCTGTACTTCTCCCTACGTCCGTGTACACAGCGCCGTTTTAAAAAGTCATAAATTTTACTTTTTGAAACCGATACCGATAATGTACGATATTACATTTTAAAGCATTTATCGGCCGATAATATCGGCAGTCCGATATTATAGGACTTCCCTATATAGGATCATACATTGGTCATAATTAAAGTTATCCCATGTCCAGGGAAGTATTTCATGGGTTCATAAAAAATAAAAAAAGTACAAAAGATTTGGTGATAATAAAAAATATCAGTGTAATAATTGTAGTCTCGACTATATACGGCTCGTACAGTGGATATTTGTATATAACCACCCACTTGTTTACATTCAGGAGCACAAACATAACGCATTCAGGAGCACAAACATAACGCTTGCTGTTAGCTAACCGCTAACAGCAAGCGTTATGTTTGTGTAATTGAACACAAACATAAAGCTAAAATGTTCTAATCATATTTATACCTACAAACATGTATTTTAAGTGCAAAAATGTGTGCGGAAACATCTGCTGTGTCTCTCAACTTTTACTTCCAGACAAGCAGTGTCCTCTACAGTGGACATTTGTTTTATCAATTTTGAAAATGCAGTTTCTCAGATGAGGTTAAGTTTTCACCAGGGTTTGATTCTGTTTGTTGGCAACCTTACTTGAAAAAGCTATAAACGGATTTTGAAAAAAAAAAAAAAAAATTCTTCCATCTACTACAAAGTGGAACACAGTTCACTTCCTGCTTCCTCTTTCGCTCCACGCCCCCCACATTGGGGACTGCGCAGAGGATTCTGGGAGGTGTAGTTTATTTCCAGACCCGCCTAAGTAAAAGAGCCAGAAAAAAACTAAACGCCCAGTTTTGGTTTGATAACGTCACGCGTCACGGCATTATTGAGAAGATTTTGAAACTGTAATACCGGGGTATTTGCAAAACTGTTACACTCTTAATGTGTGGCTATTCTTCGTCCTGCAGGGATGATATTTGTAAGAAACATATTTGAGCCCATTAGATGCGAGGTTTGCGGGCACAACCGCGGAGTCCGCGGATTATCCGCGGATCGGGCGGATGAAATTTTAAAAAATTAGATTTTATCCGCGGGTCGGGTCGGGTCGGTTCGGGCGGTTGAAATAAAAAAAAATGAGATTTTAAATAGATTCAGGCGGGTGTCAGTTAAACCAATTCGGAAATATATATACATAGTTAAATGTTGTTACCCACATACGAAAAACGAGCAGGCACCTGCTGCATATGCCACAACAGAAGAAAAAAAAAAAAAGAGATGGACACTTTTACGGAGCGGAGAAGGCCCCCGACGCCTCGCCGGGGTCCGGGACCGAGGCCCCTTCCCCCGAGAGGGCCCCACCGGGAGCCGTAGCTGAGGCGATCCGCGAGAAGGGCCCGACGCACGTCCAGGGTCACCACCGCGCCCACCACACCGACACCCCGCCTCGTCCGCCTTCGCCGCGGCCGGCGTCACGCGCAGCAGGTAAGCAGCTTACCTGCCCGCCACCCCTGTGGCCGGGGGCTCGTAACAGGGGTCACTCCGCGTGCCCCGCCCGCGCAGCTTACCTGCCCGCCACCCCTGTTGCCGGGGGCGCGTAACAGGGGTCACTCCGCGCGCAGTGCGCTCACGAAAGGGGTGGGGCTCACCCTGGTTGATATAGACAGAAGGACGGTGGCCATGGACGTCGGAACCCGCTAAGGAGTGTGTAACAACCCACCTGCCGAATCAACTAGCCCTGAAAATGGATGGCGCTGGAGCGTTGGGCCCATACCCGGCCGTCGCCGGCAGCGAGACGCGCTTGGAGGTGCGCTCAGCGCGGCTCCCATATGATTGCGCACTGGTGTGCGTCTGGGTCGTGACAGCGTGGCACGCGAATGTCTGTGCTGCATTGGATCAGTCTCCTTTCTTTAACAGGCAAAAGCTTTATAACCTCACTAATGCCTTGCATCGTCTATATTAGATATATAACAACGGGCGGGTGCGGGCGGATGGCGGGCGGGTGCGGTTCTGATCAAATGTTACATCGGGTGGATGGCGGATGGTTGACGACTTTCTGATGCGGTTGCGGATGAAATAATTGCCTATCCGCGCATCTCTAGTGAGGATTAGTGATTTAGAAGTAGCTAAAAAACTTTGGGCGAAAAGGCCTAAAAATAAAATTTACGATTTTTTCACAAAACATGGGATTTTCGATTTGTTCCCTACTTTTTGATGGAACCATTGAAAGAAAATGAAAATTTAAAATAAATAAATGATAAATGGGTTATACTTGTATAGCGCTTTTCTACCTTCAAGGTACTCAAAGCGCTTTGACAGTATTACCACATTTACCCATTCACACACACACATTCACACAAAACAAGTGTTTCTTTTAATTGATCAAGAAGTGGTAGTTTGAAATGACACTGCATACGCTGCATCTTACTTTTAGCAAAATTCTAATTTCAATAATCTTGTTCATTTTAGACCAGACATAAATTTGTACTTTTTATGGAATAATTTTCAAAGAACTTTGTTATGAGCTTTCTCTGGGAAGCAATACCTCTGTATTGAATAAAATATTTCAAAAATGTAGCATTGCACATTGCATGCAAATAAATAATACTCTCCAACATTGAGATGAATTAAGTGAAAACTTAAAACTTCTGTCTTGAATAAAATACTATAAATGCACTATTGTACATTGTATGCAAATAAATAATCAAGTAAAACATTGAGAAAACTATGAATTAGTTTTAGTAAGTGGATAAAGGCAGTCTTTATTGTCATCGGTGTTCGGAAAATTACTTTTAAAAAGTAGTTAGTTATAGTTACAGTTTACATTACCAAAAAAGTAATTGAAATACTAACAAAATTACACTTTTATAGATGTAATGAATTACGTGGGAAGATTATTAATGTATTACTTTGTGTAAATATGTTTGTTTGTTAGCAGTCGCCTCGTAAAGACTTGCATTTCCGCACGTGGCTTGCAGTTTCGGTTTTGACAACACTTTTCTTTTCTTTGGAACAAACTCTTGTGAACGTTGGCTTTAGCCATGTTTTGCTCGGTGTGCCGCTAAGCAAGTAAGGGGGACGGCGCAAGGTAAAGTACCACTGATTACCCTCTGCATTTTGACCCATCCCCTTGTTCCACCCCCTGGGAGATGAGGGGAGCAGTGAGCAGCAGCGGTGGCCGCGCTCGGGAATCATTTTGGTGATTCAACCCCCAATTCCAACCCTTGATGCTGAGTGCCAAGCAGGGAGGTAATGGGTCCCATTTTTATAGTCTTTGGTATGACTTAGAGTTTGAACTCACGACCTACCGATCTCAGTGTGGACACTCTAACCACAAGGCCACAAAAAAACTCGAATTTATCGATAAAGTCGATATATCGCCCAGGCTTCGGCGGACGTTAGCCACTCGCTAGCTATGTTTCAAAGCACCGCTTCAGTGTTAACAGCTTCACTCTTATCATTAGTTTTAAAGCCAAAATATGTCCATTCTCTCTCTTCTGTCTCTGCTTAAAAGGTGCTCTGTGTGTGTGTGTTTGTGTTGACTCGCATGCACCCCGGCTCATATTACCAGCAACGTCACTGTGGCGCGCCATCATGCCCATTAAAAGACACTGGTGTTTTTCAAAGGCAGTATAGTACCTTTTTTAACTCAATAGTACTGCGGTACCGGTGTACCGTACAAACGAATGTGGCTGAGCTCTGACAACAATGTGGAAACAGAAACGTCACACTACACCATCACAGCAGGTTGCAAGGTGCAGCACTGTGCTCACAATTTCCTGGCAATGACTCTCTCTCACACAAACACACACACACACACACACACACACACACACACACACACACACACACACACACAGTAGCAGTGCTTTTCACGATCATTATGCAACCAACTTGCACTTGCTCAAAAGGGCATTTTGGCCTTTTTGTGCTTTGCTTTGCGGGGAAAACACAATCAAATCTGAGCCTCTACTCAGGTACTCAACAGGGCTGCACCATTAATGGACATTGAGATTTCAATTAGTGCGATAATGTAATCGCAATAGTTCGTTTTTTTTTACTCGGAAGTCACCGGCATTTGAGTGACAGACACGTTGGCCATTCAGAATTCTTCGTCTCTCACTTCAAACAGGGAGAAAGGGGTCTCTCTCTGCGCATCGCTCTCGGCACCTGAGCGCCTTTATTTAACGGGAGAACTAACTGAACACAGTGAGCCCTCTTTTCACTAATTCACAATCTTTGTCTCGGTGGGCAGAGTGCGGGGGCACCAGCATTACACAAACAGGAAGCAGAGACAGAGAGCCTCGTGACTCACTAGTGAGAAGTCCTGCAAAAGTAAAAAAAATTAAGCGCAAAAAATATGACTACAAATTCAAGGCTCACTTCGAAGTCTTGCCCCTCCCACTCCCCTCTTCTTCTTGACTCTTTGGCTCAAGCATCAAGTGCCACCAAATTCGCCCCTATGCATACGGACGTCGCTCGAGTCTCGCTGAAGTAAGGCACGCGATGTTCAGCTTTGCCTGTGCTTTTATTTTGACGACCGCTTGGAAGACAAAAGTTTTGGGGCATCAGCTTGCGGTGTGTGAAATGTGTTTTATTGTGTATTTGTGTTTGAGGGCCAATATTTACGTGCAGAAGCAAAAGTTTGAAGTCTGGCTTAAAACCACGAAAATCATTAATTAGGCGTATTATTTACATTTGTATGGGTCTCTGGTCAGCCATCTTCCTCTTCGCACTCATACTGCAGGGAGGTCCGCGAGCTCAATTCGCTTCGAGGGAGGCACTTTGCCCCTGGCGGATAATTCCAACGCCTTTTGATTGACGTGAACGCGCAAAATCAACCCGACCTAGTTTTTTTTTAATTTGGAAAAAAAAAAAGAGCTTTAAGATGTTTAATATGTCCATCCATCCATTCATTTTCTACCGCTTGTCCCTTTCGGGGTCACGGGGGGTGCTGAAGCCTATCTCAGCTGCAAACATACCAAAGGAATGGCTAAATCAGGCTAGAATGAAGGTTTTAGAATGGCCTTCCCAAAGTCCTGACAATGCTGAAGAAACAAGTCCATGTCAGGCGGGGTACACCCATGACAAGTCACCACTTCATCATTATTTCAGTTAATTTTTTGCCTACAGAAATGAGTCCATTTTATTTTTTTGTTTGTATATTTATTTAAGGTAACCAAGTTACTCTATTATAAGCCACACCCACAAAATTTGAGAAGAAAATACATATTTTTCCATATATTATCCGCACTAGACTATAAGCTGCAGATATATACGTTGTGAAAAGAGTTATTTACACAGGAATATTTAGTAAATGTTTATTTACATACCTTAATTGTTTCCAAACGGTGTCTGTAACACGGCAGTAAAACGGTGGCTCAAACAAAACAGAAGTCATCTTCATGGACCCACTAGCTGCACAAGCGAAGTCTCCAATCAGCTAAACAGACTCAATAACTCCACGGTGACGGCAAATTTACTGAGGAACTTGTGAAACTGGAACAATACAAAAACAATGCCATTGTAAGTTACTCGTAAACGTGTTGGCATATTAGCGAATGCCAAAGACGCTAGCGTCGTTTCATTACGATAGCGTGTACGAATATGCATGAAAACACTCCTACAGACATCACACATGGGACGGTTTAGTAAGTAAGAATTGTTTTAGTTATATTGTAAAACTTACAAATAGAGATGTCCGATAATATCGACCTGCCGATAAATGCTTTAAAATGTAATATCGGAAAATAATCGGTATCGGTTTCAACCTCCCGATTTTCCCGGGAGACTCCCGAATTTCAGTGCCCCCCCTGAAAATCTCCCCGGGCAACAATTCTCCCGATTGGGGGCGTGCCTTAAAGGCTCTGCCTTTAGCGTCCTCTACAACCTGTCGTCACGTCCGCTTTTCCTCTATACAAACAGCGTGCCGGCCCAGTCACATAATATATGCGGCTTTTACACACACATTAGTGAATGCAAAGCATACTTGATCAACAGCCATACAGGTCACACTGAGGGTGGCCGTATAAACAACTTTAACACTGTCAACCCACTCCAAACAAGAATGACAAACACATGTCGGGAGAACATCCGCACCGTAACACAACAGAACAAATACCCAGAAACCCTTGCAGCACTAACTCTTCTGGGACGCTACAATATACACATGTAAAGAACATGAGTTTCCAATCATTTCTACAACGCTTATTTTTTTGAGATAGAGTGATTGGAGCACATACTTGTTGGTCACAAAAAACATTCATGAAGTTTGGTTCTTTTATGAATTTATTATGGGTCTACTGAAAATGTGACCAAATCTGCTGGGTCAAAAGTATACATACAGCAATGTTAATATTTGGTTACATGTCCCTTGGCAAGTTTCACTGCAATAAGGCGCTTTTGGTAGCCATCCACAAGCTTCTGGCAAGCTTCTGCTTGAATTTTTGATCACTCCTCTTGACAAAATTGGTGCAGTTCAGCTAAATTTGTTGGTTTTCTGACATGGACTAGTTTCTTCAGCATTGTCCACACGTTGAAGTCAGGACTTTGGGAAGGCCATTCTAAAACCGTCATTCTAGCCTGATTTGGCCATTCCTTTACCACTTTTGACGTGTGTTTGGGGTCATTGTCCTGTTGGAACACCCAACTGCGCCCAAGACCCAACCTCCGGGCTGATGATTTTAGGTTGTCCTGAAGAATTTGGAGGTAATTCTCCTTTTTCATTGTCCCATTTACTCTCTGTAAAGCACCGGTTCCATTGGCAGCAAAACAGGCCCAGAGCATAATACTACCACCACCATGCTTGACGGTAGGAATGGTGTTCCTGGGATTAAAGGCCTCGCCTTTTCTCCTCCAAACATATTGCTGGGTACTATGGCCAAACAGCTCAATGTTTGTTTCATCTGACATCACATGGACAAAGATAGGACCTTCTGGAGGAAAGTTCTGTGGTCAGATTAAACAAAAATTGAGCTGTTTGGTAACATTTTCAGTAGACCCATAATAAATTCATAAAAGAACCAAACTTCATTACCAACAAGTATGTGCTCCAATCACTTTATCACAAAAAAATAAGAGTTCTAGAAATTATTGGAAACTCAAGACAGCCATGACATTATGTTCTTTACAAGTGTATGTAAACTTTTGACCACGACTGTGTGTGTGTGTGTGTGTGTGTGTGTGTGTATATATATAGCCCAGCCCCCGGCCAATTTTTTTTAACCCAATGCGGCCCCGAGTCAAAAAGTTTAGGGACCCCTGGTATGTAATATGATTACATTACATTATAAACACTGTATTGTTTTATATCAGTTATTTCTTCAGTTTAAGAGCATGATGTAGACAGAAAGCTCTGAGTATGTCTGCATAAAGCCAAATATTTTTGAAAGTCCCCACATCTGCGGTCCCCTCCAAGGTTTCTCATTGTATCCCATTGGGTTGAGTTTTTCCTTGCCCTGATGTGGGATCTGAGCCGAGGATGTCGTTGTGGCTTGTGCAGCCCTTTGAGACACTTGTGATTAATGTCTATATAAATACACTTTGATTGCTTGATTGAAAGTCAATGATTGATTGCATATTGTTCCAATGTGTGGCACCTTGAGACAAGAATGTGTTGATTGACAGTCTCAAAGTAACACGTCTTCCCTCACTCTGTAATTCCGCACTTTTATGTATAAAAAATACAAAATCGGGAGAGAAAAATGACAATTGGGTTGTTTCTCAAAATCGTGCAGTCCTACTCAGAGGTGGGTAGTAACGCGCTACATTTACTCCGTTACATCTACTTGAGTAACTTTTGGGATAAATTGTACTTCTAAGAGTAGTTTTAATGCAACATACTTTTACTTTTACCTGAGTATATTTATAGAGAAGAAACGCTACTTTTACTCCGCTACTTTTATCTACATTCAGCTCGCTACTATTTTTTATCGATCTGTTAATGCACGCTTTGTTTGTTTTGGTCTGTCAGACAGACCTTCATAGTGCCTGCGTTTCAACAAATACAGTCACTGGTGACTTTCACTCCGTTCCACCAATCAGATGCAGTCACTGGTGACGTTGGACCAATCAAACAGAGCCAGGCGGTCACATGACCTGACTTAAACAAGTTGAAAAACTTATTGGGGTGTTACCATTTAGTGGTCAATTGTACGGAATATATACTGTACTGTGCAATCTACTAATAAAAGTTTCAATCAATCAATCAAAAGTGTGAAGGAAAAAAGACCCTTTTATTTCAACCATACATCCCGTCAAAAGCCTAAAGACTGACTGCACAGTTCCTGTCTTCACAATAAAAGTGCCGCTCCATCGCGCCTGCGCTTTCAAAACAAGAGTCTCCGAAAGCCAGCGCAAACAAGCTAGCAAGCTACGGAGTTTGCCGCCAATGTATTTCTTGTAAAGTGTATAAAAACGAATATGGAAGCTGGACAAATAAGATGCCAAAAATCAACCACTTTCATGTGGTATTAGACAGAAAGGAGGAACTTTTTAACGTGGACGCTATCAGCACTACTGTCTGATTCCAATCAATGCAAGTCATCAGAATCAGGTAATACACCAACTTATATTCTTGTCTTCATGAAAGAAAGGAATCTATATGTGTTAAACATGCATGTATATTCATTAAAACACCTTTAACATGTAAACAAAAACGGCAAAATAAATAAATATAAATTATATACTGTATATATATATATATATATATATATATATATGTAAATGTGTGTGTGTATATATATATATATATATATATATATATATATATGTATATATATGTATATATATATATATATATATATATATATATATATATATATATATATATATATATGTGTGTGTGTGTGTATGTTACTCATCAGTTACTCAGTACTTGAGTAGTTTTTTCACAACATACTTTTTACTTTTACTCAAGTAAATATTTGGGTGACTACTCCTTACTTTTACTTGAGTAATAAATCTCTAAAGTAACAGTACTCTTACTTGAGTACAATTTCTGGCTACTCTACCCACCTCTGGTCCTACTCACACGCGGGCGGAAGTCCGCCAGCTTCCGGACTCTGCTTTTGGATGCACGGGGGCCCACGGGTGCGTCTCCACGGCGACAACATCCACGCACGCAGGACACACGCGGCCCACCTCCGCTCTATCGCTACTACTCATTCAATCACGACACGCGCCGGGGTCCTCCAAACTTTGCCTCGCCTCCCTCCGCCCCCCGCGGCGTGGACGGAGGCGGTGGGGTCCTCAATTGGGCGCCCGACTCACACGCCAGCAAGTGTGCTTGCAAAGTTCCGGCATACATCACGGCCTATGAAATATTCAATGCACACACAGAAGGGAATTAAATGCATAAAAATGCAGAATTCTGGGAATATCATTGAATGTTTTTTGGCGCGAACAGCACACTTTTATGCAATGCTGGAATTGCCGCATGGAGGGTTTTTTTTTTTTCCTTGCTTCATTCTGGAAAGACTGCACCTGTCTGCTTGTTGTGACTGTAATGTCAGGGAGACAGAACACAGAGTAGCAACAATGGCGATGATGACAACATAGATGACAGGAATAATACACATGTGCTAAAAAAGCCTTACCTTGAATGGGAACATATGACATGTTCCAACGGCATTCAACGGAGGGGCAAGAAGGTCTCGGTGGTTCTCTCGGTGCCTAGAAGTAACCAGGGAAGCTAAATTAAATCATAAAAAATAAAAAAAATAAAAATACGTGGAGTACTCCTTCGGGAGTTGATGATGAAGATGCCATTAGTCCGACGTTATACAAAAATGACGGCACCATATTCCACGAGCGCTCTCCTAAAGCGTGTGGCTCCCGGTGCAATAAAAAATAGGATGCAGAAATGTGAATGTGCATGCGTGCGTGCGTGCGTGCGCGCGACAGAGAGCGGGAACAGCGGGCGAGAGAGAGAGAGATGGAGAGAGAGAGTGAGAAAGTGGGCGGAGCAAAGCACGGACGCGCGCAATTTTAAAGTCAATGTAAGTGGGCGCTGTCGTCGTCCAATTCCAAAGTCATTCGACCACAAAAAAAAGACATTATGCTCAACGTGGTGAGTGTGTTTATAACGTGCCTTTAAAAAAAATAATAAAATAAAAAAATTACGCTCACAACAAACGTGGTTGTCGAGAGAGATTGAAACGAAGCTCATCGACATTTCCAGTTGGTGGTGTCGGTACAAACGGTGAGGTTAGTTGATGTTAGAAGGCGCGTTGATACACTTTTCCCTGATACAGGTGTTAAGAATACAACGTTTTTCAGAAAAAGATGAAAAGTCGCCACCTGTGCTGCGTTCCGACACCGGAAGTCCATCCGGCGGATGAAGTGAAGGAGCCAAAATGGCGTACACTGATGCCTTCAGGGAACATGGGAGCATTGACTTTCAAAAGGTACAACCGACGTTAAGTAAGATTTTTTTTAATGTGTCTTAGCATATACCTTAGCATTATAAGAGCTATAATATCATTATTGATTATTTTTTGACTATTTTGTTGGAGCTATGTCAAGTTATGAACGAACACTGTTTATTGTTTCGAGGGACGTGAATGCAGCACAAGCTTTGGCATAAACATTGGAGTTTGGTCGCCACTCTGTGGTCAAAAGTAGCAGCACATTTCTCATCTTGCTAAATGTTCCGTTGAGGATGAAAAGAATCAGGCACCTAAAAACAGGAATGGTGGGGAAAGACAATATAAATATATAAATTACATTTATAGGGGATATGAATTAGAATTAGGCAACTAGAAATGTAAAAAGCCACAAAGTAAACAGAAAAAATTACAAATAAACCACATGGCTGAAGTAAGGCAAGATAATATATTTGTATATGATAATCAATTTGAATACTTACTGTAGCCTCCTCCCCACAGTATAAGCACTGTCTTTCCTATTGGCAGCTGTTGTAGATGTGCTGCCAAAAATATATACAGTAGTTAATATCTTCGAAAAGAGACGCTAGTTTAGCAACCATTTCATCAGTTTGCTCTCTTGCATGTTTTTTTTTTAGTTCATTACTGGGGAAACTTGCTTACTTTATTCTACGTTGGACTTGAACTGTACTGTAAGTGACACTTAAACTTCTCATAGATTTTTTTATGCATGCAATCACTTTTGGGTCTGCCTTTGCCCTATTTTGATTAATCTGATAGTATTTTCTTGACTGCAATATTTCTAACTGTGAATTTTCTTCAAAAACTCCCCAACCAACCAAATTATTTAATAAAAGTACGCATTAATGTGCCAAACTACTTAATGGTGAAACATTTATTATTGTGGTTACATATGTCAGTGGTGTCAGCTCTTAGAACACAAATATAAAGGTTTTTATTTATTTATTTTTTAATCCAAAAATACACCAAAAATTAATTACTGATAAAAATGTGATTTAAAAAAACGACTCCTGGTGTCTTTCTGTCCTCCTACTTTGATGTTTGACACAATCTGGTGTATTTCCAGCGAGACCACAACCTAAAAACCAGAACTTGACGGGTACAAACATACCATAAAAAAGACACAAAATACATTCATCACCATTTCCCTTCCTATTAGGCTACAAAGTCACCTCAGAGGACGTACAGTAATGTAACGTCCTCAATATCCTGCTTTGCGATTTAAAATTCTTTAATTTCCCCTTTTTTAATGAACCGCCAGTAATGAAGCAACAACAAAAACACAGAGTGCTGAAATAAACGTTTTGTATAAATATAAACTCTGTCTGGTTACTTTGCTAAAAAATTTCTAACGTATATTAAAAAAAAAAAACACTCTTCTCTTTCTAATATGACAACACAAGAAACACTAGGCAATCCTTGAGAACATTAGGCAGCACGTTTACCTAAAAAAAAGGGTTTAATCCTATAATGTCGGCATGTTTTTAATCATAAACCAAGGGTGTCCAAACTTTACAGAAAAACTAAAGGCTGTGGAGGGTGGCTATTTTGATACATTTAGAGCACTTAAGATGCAAAAAGCAGTCCAATTACAGGTCAATATACAGTATGCTACACCACCTGAACAAAACATTCACATATTTGCTTTGTGTTATAGGTGAATAAAATGAATGTGATATTTAATAATTAGATGTGGGAATCGCGTGGACATCGGGGGCGGTACCTCTGGATTGGCAGACCGGGGTGGTGGTTCCTCTCTTTAAGAAGGGGAACCGGAGGGTGTGTTCTAACTATCGTGGGATCACACTCCTCAGCCTTCCCGGTAAGGTCTATTCAGGTGTACTGGAGAGGAGGCTACGCCGGATAGTCGAACCTCGGATTCAGGAGGAGCAGTGTGGTTTTCGTCCTGGTCGTGGAACTGTGGACCAGCTCTATACTCTCGGCAGGGTCCTTGAGGGTGCATGGGAGTTTGCCCAACCAGTCTACATGTGTTTTGTGGACTTGGAGAAGGCATTCGACCGTGTCCCTCGGGAAGTCCTGTGGGGAGTGTTCAGAGAGTATGGGGTATCGGACTGTCTGATTTTGGCGGTCCGCTCCCTGTATGATCAGTGTCAGAGCTTGGTCCGCATTGCCGGCAATAAGTCGGACACGTTTCCAGTGAGGGTTGGACTCCGCCAAGGCTGCCCTTTGTCACCGATTCTGTTCATAACTTTTATGGACAGAATTTCTAGGCGCAGTCAAGGCGTTGAGGGGATCTGGTTTGGTGGCTGCAGGATTAGGTCTGGTGATGTGGTCCTGATGGCTTCATCTGGCCAGGATCTTCAGCTCTCGCTGGATCGGTTCGCAGCCGAGTGTGAAGCGACTGGGATGAGAATCAGCACCTCCAAGTCCGAGTCCATGGTTCTCGCCCGGAAAAGGGTGGAATGCCATCTTCGGGTTGGGGAGGAGACCCTGCCCCAAGTGGAGGAGTTCAAGTACCTCGGAGTCTTGTTCACGAGTGAGGGAAGAGTGGATCGTGAGATCGACAGGCGGATCGGTGCGGCATCTTCAGTAATGCGGACGCTGTATCGATCCGTTGTGGTGAAGAAGGAGCTGAGCCGGAAGGCAAAGCTCTCAATTTACCGGTCGATCTACGTTCCCATCCTCACCTATGGTCATGAGCTTTGGGTTATGACCGAAAGGACAAGATCACGGGTACAAGCGGCCGAAATGAGTTTCCTCCGCCGGGTGGCGGGGCTCTCCCTTAGAGATAGGGTGAGAAGCTCTGTCATCCGGGGGGAGCTCAAAGTAAAGCCGCTGCTCCTCCACATCGAGAGGAGCCAGATGAGGTGGTTCGGGCATCTGGTCAGGATGCCACCCGATCGCCTCCCTCGGGAGGTGTTTAGGGCACGTCCGACCGGTAGGAGGCCACGGGGAAGACCCAGGACACGCTGGGAAGACTATGTCTCCCGGCTGGCCTGGAAACGCCTCGGGATCCCCCGGGAGGAGCTGGACGAAGTGGCTGGGGAGAGGGAAGTCTGGGCTTCCCTGCTTAGGCTGCTGCCCCCGCGACCCGACCTCGGATAAGCGGAAGAAGATGGATGGATGGATGGATGGATGTGGGAATCTTTGGGCACCTCACGATTCCATTACAATTCAGGGGCTATGATTCGATTATAAAACTTTGATTAGTGTATATGATATTGTTAATATAACGCATATTATAAAATCCAAATGATTATTGTATGATTATTTAATTATTGATATTAATAATATGTCTAAAAGGCTCCTTTTTTGGCTGCTGACCCATGCAGTATTTCATGATTTCCAGTTTTTGGATTCAGTGCGCACAGCGTAGATGTACAGTATATATGGAAGACTGTGTACATGCAGCCTGCTAAGTGTAAAAGGAAATAAAAGTCCCTTCCTGGCGAGCAGAGATTCTTGATTTAATTATTGTGCCTTTTAAAACCAAAGAATGTTCAGACACTTTAGCCCCAGTAGCCAGAAACTTGCGGCTCAAAGACGTGTGTCGTCTATCTACTCGTTCGTGTCTATGACTGACTGTGTTGCCGTTTACTCTATGGTTATTATTGTCTCCCCTAAATTTATGTATCTACTTGCTAATTTCCTCTCCTTAGCTGCTTACTTTCTGCTGTAACGTGGTTCCTGTACCCTTCTATTAAATGTTTATTCTTTTCTTGTTTTACTACTTGACATTCAAGCTAGCTTAGAGCCACAGCACGCATAGTGTGTCCTCCTCTCGTCCTTCCTCCGTGTATGTCCGCGCTAGAGATGCGCGGTTTGCGGGCACAACCGCGGAGTCCGCGGATTATCCGCGGATCGGGCGGATGAAATTTAAAAAAATTAGATTTTATCCGCGGGTCGGGTCGGGTCGGGTCGGGTCGGGTCGGGTCGGGTCGGGTCGGGTCGGGCGGTTGAAATAAAAAAAAATTAGATTTTAAATAGATTCAGGCGGGTGGCAGTTAAACCAATTCGGAAATATATATACATAGTTAAATGTTGTTACCCACATACGAAAAACGAGCAGGCACCTGCAGCATATGCCACAACAGAAGAAGAAAAAAAAAAGAGATGGACACTTTTACGGAGCGGAGAAGGCCCCCGACGCCTCGCCGGGGTCCGGGACCGAGGCCCCTTCCCCCGAGAGGGCCCCACCGAGAGCCGTAGCTGAGGCGATCCGCGAGAAGGGCCCGACGCACGTCCAGGGTCACCACCGCGCCCACCGCACCGACACCCCGCCTCGTCCGCCTTCGCCGCGGCCGGCGTCACGCGCAGCAGGTAAGCAGCTTACCTGCCCGCCACCCCCGTGGCCGGGGGCTCGTAACAGGGGTCACTCCGCGCGCTCCGCCCGCGCAGCTTACCTGCCCGCCACCCCTGTTGCCGGGGGCGCGTAACAGGGGTCACTCCGCGCGCAGTGCGCTCACGAAAGGGGTGGGGCTCACCCTGGTTGATATAGACAGCAGGACGGTGGCCATGGAAGTTGGAACCCGCTAAGGAGTGTGTAACAACCCACCTGCCGAATCAACTAGCCCTGAAAATGGATGGCGCTGGAGTGTCGGGCCCATGCCCGGCCGTCGCCGGCAGCGAGACGCGCTTGGAGGTGCGCTTAGCGCGGCTCCCATATGATTGCGCACTGGTGTGCGTCTGGGTCGTGACAGCGTGGCACGCGAATGTCTGTGCTGCATTGGATCAGTCTCCTTTCTTTAACAGGCAAAAGCTTTATAACCTCACTAATGCCTTGCATCGTCTATATTAGATATATAACAACGGGCGGGTGCGGGCGGATGGCGGGCGGATGCGGTTCTGATCAAATGTTGGATCGGGTGGATTGCGGATGGTTGACGACTTTCTGATGCGGTTGCGGATGAAATAATTGCCTATCCGCGCATCTCTAGTCCGCGCTAACACGTTACGTGAAAAGAATGTTTGCTAATAGTTCCCACATGGTAAGTTGGAACCAAACCTACAACTAACGTTTAGAGAACATTAGCATTATTACCGCATTTCAGAAATATCCTTATCACTTTATCTACCATATGTAAATAATCAATATTTGGACATTTGTCCATGGATTCATGAATCGCCCACTCTCTAATTGTGATTATTTTTCCCACCTCTCCTAATTATACATCTCAATAATGAACTCATTGTGTTTTTAGACCATGCCAAGGACCATTTAAAAAAAAAAAAAAGAGCCGCAATCTGGAAGTGGCCCCTCGGCTGCACTATGCACCCTGTCATAAACCCTCCGAATGTTCGGTTCAGTTAAGTGTTTTTGGCAATAGAGGGCGCCGTAGCCACAGAAAACGAGACTATCTGTTGCGTTAAATTTGAACCATGGACCCTCTGATAGCAGACTGAACAAGAACCATCAGTGTGGTCCACCCCATTACTGTAACTCTTAGCGCTAACCTGCCTTCCAATGTAAAACAGGACAATTTCCCCAAAACTTACTTACAATACATACTTTCTCTCAGACTGAAATATGTGTAAATGTTTGTTGCTAAACTGGAATGTGTAGTTTTATTAGATATCGGTGCTGCTTTCTGATTGGTCGACTGTCCAATTTAATAAGCCACTGATAAGAAACAACATTAACAGAAAGGTATTTCAGCAACAGATGAATATATATATATAATGTGGCTGCCCTCTACTTGTTGTCTAAAATAATACTTGTACGTACATTAGACTGAATGTAAAATGATTTGTGACAAAATATATAAAATGTTATTTAAAGTCATCTGCAATGGATGTAAACCTCCAGCTGACTTGTCATGAATTGAAATAAATCTTTCAAAAGATTGTTGCTTTCAATCAGCCCAACCCCCGTTTTATTCATATTTCTGCAATTACTAATTTTGCTCATTTATGACCACCACTGCTCACAATCGTTTATAAAAGATTATACATATAAGCAGTTTAAATAGTCACAATACAGTGACTCAACATTGCCCCCTGAGGTCCACAGTGGTATTGCCAGACTCAAGGGCTATTAAAGAGCAATGATGCTGTGCTTCCAGGACAGTTTAAGGTGGTACAGTTAAGGGCTGCACGATTTTGAGAAACAACCTAATTGCCATTTTTGTCTCGGAAATTGCGATGCGATGTGCGATGTTTATATTTTATACATATAAATGCATAAAAGTGTGAAAATAAGAAGTGAAGGAAACTGTCAGTCAACATATTTTTGTATCAAGGTGCCACACATTAGAACATTGTGCAATAATTGACCCCCCAAAATATTTGGCTTTATGCAGAAAGACGCCGAGCTTTTGTCTACATCAGCGGTTCTTAACCTTTTTCACATCAGGGCCCAACTTTTCCACTACAGAAGGGGCCCAGGGGCTCACTCAAATATTTACACTGAATTAGTGATCTTACTCTTGAGTTTGATCATGTTCAATATTCTTACAGTTTACAACCTTGTGTATTGATATGAAAGAATGTGTTAATCACAAAGATTATAATCAAGGCTTAGGTCAGGCTGATTACAAAAATAAATATACTGTAATAGAAGGGTTTCATAAAAACTGATGAAAAATGAATACAATTACACGTTTTATAAAATAAATAACATCTAACTAAATAATAAACTATAATTATATGTTCCTAAATGAACTGTCAATAAGATTTAGGTGCAAATTAAAATACAGCTTCACCACTTTAGTCATATTTTTTGCACTTAAGAAACTTATTTTTAGACCTCAGTGCCAGACTTCTTCTGTTTGTTTCAGGTTGCCATGACTGCTACAAGTGGTGGAAAAGTGTATTACAACTGATTACCACTGCGGCCCATACAGACCACAGCTAAGAAGCACATATATTTTAGCGGTTAAGAAACATCACCTTTAAAAACTGTACTGTGTTTATGATCCATCCATCCATTTTCTACCGCTTATCCCTTTTGGGGTCGCGGGGGTCGCTGGAGCCTATCTCAGCTGCATTCGGGGGGTAGGCGGGTTACACCCTGGATAAGTCGCCACCTCATGGCAGGGCCAACACAGATAGACAGACAACATTCACACTCACTTTCACACACTAGGGCCAAATTAGTGTTGCCAATCAACCTATCTGTAATGTAATCATAATATATAATAATAATGCAGATAACCATTATAAGGATAGGAACTTGAATTTCTAATTACTGTAGAATTGTTTACCATTGTACTCTAGTTGGAAGGTAAATTACTTTGTTATCCTAAATAAATAAACACACAAAAAAAATGGACTCTCATTTCTGCAAGCAAAAATTTAACTTGAATAAATATTGGACATTTTAAAGTGTTTTTTTTTTCCCAGTTTGAAAAACTAAGTTGGATGTTGTCTTCTTTTTTTGTTGCCATCACGGCGTTCTTTCTTATTTGTCTGTGTTGATGGGCTCATATTGCCCATCCAGTTTGAAATATAAATATTACCACGACGGAACATTTGGTTTTATTATCATATTTTTTTTCTTCTAACTTTTGTTACTATGTGGAACTTCTCACTAGTGAGTCGTGAGGCTCTTTGTCTGTGCGTCCTGTGTGGATGAAGCTGGCGGTCTTGCTCTCCACCGATCGAGACAAAGATTGTGTATGAGTGAAAAGAGGGCTTACTGTGTTCAGTTAATTCTCCTGTTGAATAAACGCGCTAAGGTGCTGAGAGTGATGCACAGAGTGAGACAACCTTCCACCCGTTTCTATTCATGAAAAAACGTGAGGCTCAACAATTCTGATTGGTGAACATGTCAGTCACTCCAATGCCGGTGACGGAGGAGAAGAAACAACCTTTGCATCTTGCAGTTATGTAATCGCACTAATCAAAATCTCTATGTCGAATAATCGTGCAGCCCTAGACCATTTCTCCACTAGTAACCAACTGGTGGTTTAAATGCATCTTCTCATTTTAAAACATGGCAGATGCAAAGGCATATTCGAAAGTCAACAGTACAAATATCAGAGAAACAACAGCAAGAGGAATATTTACTGAGGAGGTGTGAGGCTATAAGAATGTGGGTTTGAGATGAGACTAAAGGAGCAACCTGGATTTGCAACGCGTGGTTTTTTTTCTTGGTTTTTTCAATGTGTTTGTTTCTCAAACATTGGCGCCACTCTAATACTACAAAACAGTCAGCGAGTCTTCTTCACGCTCTGCACAAGCTCACGTTGTCCCACTCCACAAGGTACTGCACCTTCCCGTCCGGTGTCACCCGTCTTGCCAAGATCCTCACCGCCTCCCCTCCGCCCCAGCTCCGGGCCATTGACCCACTGTCACCCACGCTGACGCCAGTCCCGCCTCCTCCCGTCACGCCGCCTCCGCCCGCAGGTGCCTGGTAAGGGGGCAGGTCCCGAAGGTAGATGGGCTCCAGCTGCTTGTGTCCCGGCTGGTGCTGGTGGCTGTGATGGTGCAGGTGCTGGTGGTGGAGACCATCATCGGAGTTGAGGGGGTACAGGAAGCAGGGGGGAGGTAATCTGCAGGTGTCCTCCATGCTAGGAAAAGAAAAGGAGTTAAAAACTGGACGGAAAAAAACTTTTTACCAAGCAGTACTTTACACCAGCAGCCTGAAGGCCATTTTGTAACTCGATTATGCGTCATTTAATGATACTTGTAGCTTCTGAGTGTAACAAAAACAAGCTCCGAACTAGTGTTGCATGACATGGACCAGAATATATATCCTGATACAGGTATATTGTATATCCTGAAAATGATATATAGTTATCTTTTTAATCATGTATGTGTGTGTGTTAGAGATGCGCGGATAGGCAGGTGTGAATGATTGATGGGTTCTACATGTAAAGCGACTTTGGGTACTTAGAAAAGCGCTATATAAATCCCAGTTATTATTATTATTATTATTATAGACAATTATTTCATCCGCAACCGCATCAGAAAGTCGTCAACCATCCGCCATCCACCCGATGTAACATTTGATCAGAACCGCACCCGCCCGCCATCCGCCCGCCATCCGCCCGCACCCGCCCGTTGTTATATATCTAATATAGACGATGCAAGGCATTAGTGAGGTTATAAAGCTTTCGCCTGTTAAAGAAAGGAGACTGATCCAATGCAGCACAGACATTCGCGTGCCACGCTGTCACGACCCAGACGCACACCAGTGCGCAATCATATGGGAGCCGCGCTGAGCGCACCTCCAAGCGCATCTCGCTGCCGGCGACGGCCGGGTATGTGCCCAACGCTCCAGCGCCATCCATTTTCAGGGCTAGTTGATTCGGCAGGTGGGTTGTTACACACTCCTTAGCGGGTTCCGACGTCCATGGCCACCGTCCTGCTGTCTATATCAACCAGGGTGAGCCCCACCCCTTTCGTGAGCGCACTGCGCGCGGAGTGACCCCTGTTACGCGCCCCCGGCAACAGGGGTGGCGGGCAGGTAAGCTGCGCGGGCGGAGCGCGCGGAGTGACCCCTGTTACGAGCCCCCGGCCATATATATATATATATATATATATATGCCAATTTTGCTTGTATTTTCTCCTTTTTTTTAAAAAGTGTATATTATATACCGTATTTTTCGGACTATAAGTCGCAGTTTTTTTCATAGTTTATGAAAGTTGCCTAATGTTTTTTTCCTTCTTTATTATGCATTTTCGGCAGGTGCGACTTATACTCCGAAAAATACGGTATATAAAAATGGCAATAAAAACGTTTTTTTTTTAAAGTACCAACTCTTCTTTCCAACAATGTATAGGAATGTACAACATCTGGACTAGATCTGACCAATCTAAGTCTATGAGCACAAACTCACGAAGCCCACTTGGATGAGTGGCGAAACGTCTTTTAAGACAAACCAAACAGTCCAGTTGCGATCAATTGAACGCCCTGAGATAACATCTGTAATTTCTGGGTGTCTGCGGGACTGCTTGTCATAGATGATGCCTTTGGACAATAACTCTGTTAGTTAATGTGTTTTTATTTTCATCACTTGGTGATTTTGATGTAATGTTAGTATTTTGTATATTTTGTATATTGTACTATTCTTCATGTCATGTCTTCAAGTGATAGAAAAAAATAGACACGTTCAAGTCGCTAATAACAACTGGTTGGCAACATGTTGATTACTGTTGTTTAGTCCATGTCTGACTTTTTTTTAAGCCAAACAAAGAATTTCTCTTTCCTCTTTTTGGATGTATACTACTCATGTTTAAATAAGTTTTACAGCAAATTAATATTGGCTCCAAATATCGGTTATGGACCTCCTTAACTACTAATAATTGGTATCGACACCGGAAAAGACCAATCAGTCAATCTCTAGTAAAAAGGGCACCACAAAATAGTAGTTTTGCTGTAGATGTATATTTACAATACAAACAACAGAGAATTGTGTCCTACAATAAACATTTTTATGACATCCATCCATCCATGTTCTACCGCTTGTCCCTATTGGGGTTGTGGGAGTGCTGGAGCCTATCTCAGCTGCATTCGGGACATATTACGATAAATATCAAACAGCACTACTCCGAACATAACAATAAAACAAATGTCACTGAGGTAATTGGAGTCCAAAGACTGGAATCTATATGTTCAGTTTTGTATATTCAGACAACATAAACTTAACGATATAAGAAACTGAACATACATTCAATCAGAAGACATAATAAATGCAATAAGTGGATACGTCTAGTTGGCTTGCTAGCTAGCGAGCTGCTGTCACACTGAGGCAGAGTGGCGACTAACGCAAAGGAAATGAATATACCAGAAAAGTTGAAACGTATGGTTCTGTTTTTCAAGGGGCAGTTGCCAACCAAACATCACTTGTATGTGTTTTGTGAACGGGATTACGCCCTCGTTGAGAGGGTCGGTGAATCATCATTAAACCTGATCTCACAGATCAAATGTTTATGCTAACCATCGAGATGTAAAGTCTCAGTTCTGTCTGGATTTTTAATCATGGTGAGTCCTGAAATATCCAAACTACACCTTCCTATTTCTAACTAACCTTTACAAGGGCTACACACTCCGCTGTCTTTTGATTGGTTGACTGTCATATCCTTGTCATATTCATCTTTATTCAATTCAATGGCAAGGTACACGCTGTTGCAGTTATCCACGACACCCCATCACTGGAAACGTAAGCCTGATGAGCATCTACCTGGTCGAAACAGTCAAATTATGATTTTTTTTCTACTTTTAAAACACTTCCTTGTGGTCTATACAACATATAATGGTGGTGCATTAGTCCAAATTTCTTCAATCCCCTTTTCTGCAGAATGCGCATTTTTGTGGGCGGTCTTATTGACTTCCACTGCATCTCCACCCCGTCAGCACATTTTGTAGTTTTCAGCGCTTCCATACGGAGTCTATACACTACTTCAAAAAATTAAAATGGGGGACTCGCACAAAGCTCTTCGTGAAAACTTCTACCATATATGGAGATATCCTCTGCCGTAAATAAGGCCAAATATGTCTCTAAAGTCTTGGATTCCAAGAGGCTCGTTTGCAGAAAGTTTGAAAGAACCCAAGATTGTTTTATAAATATCTCCGCCATGCCTCCATGGTTTGATTTCACATTTTCGGTACTTGCGGGATTCCATATACTCAAAAACAGGTACAGTGCTACCCACACACTGTACCATAATTTTGTTCTATTAATTGTTAGGTTATACTGCGCCAAACCAACTGTACTGCTTGTTCTTTTACATGAATACTGAATTCTAACTGCTCCGTAGGATCACAGAATCATACATCAGGCATGTGATTTTTCCGTCTATAGTCGGAAATCAGTCTTTTTTTATCTCTGTAAAAATATTAAAATAATATTTTCAATTTTTCTTCCTTTTTTCCGACCGACAATGTGTGTTAAAATCTCGATCCGTCTCTTTGCCAACAGCTACGGTTTTCCCTTTTTCCCGTAATGAGTACGGTTTTTGATCATCCAGTGGTAAAAACTACGGTTTTCCATTAAAAATGATGAAGTTATAATAATAATAATACATTTTATTTATAAGGCGCCTTTCTGGGCACTCAAGGACACCGTACAAAATCAAAACAATAAAATCAAATTGGATAAAAACAACAAAAACAACAACAAAGATGGAAAAGAAAAGATGATTACAATGAATAAGCAGTCAGGGATAGGTGTGTTTTGAGTCTTGATTTGAAGAGGGATATTGAGTCTAAGTTACGAAGGTCTGGTGGCAAAGAGTTCCAAATTATTATTATTATTATTATTATTATTATTATTATTATTATTATGAAGTTAAAAATGGAAGCTACGTAGCGAAGCAACTCCACAAACTATACGGGAAACATCAATGATGATTGGTTGGTTTACGTGTAAGAACATCCATGATTGGTTGGCTGGTTTGCTATGATGAGTCACCATTGTTTAAGATTAGGGCAAAACTTTAACAGGCCAATCAGAGGCAAGATAGGGCGGGTCATGGAACCAGGAAGGGAAATCACAACAGACACCCCAAATGACGACGAGAGAGTCTGAGAAGAGAAGAGGGAATATTTTAGATTTATACATTAAAAAAACTAGTGGAAGATGGCAGAGGGATTCTCTTCCTTAGATGTTTCTTTTAGTGATGTAGGAAACCCACAATGTGTCTACTTGGCCACATTTGGACAAATACATGCGTCTGCATAAAACATTCATTTGACTTGTTTACCATGTTAGCCTGAATCCAAACTGGAAGAGGTGGAATACACCTTTAAGAACACATGATTGTGGCAGACATGTTTGCTGCAGTATAGCCTGTCAAAATGCTAACTTTCATTTTCATTGCTGTTTTACAACAAGACAGTAGCTGACAATTTGTTCATTATTTCTACTCTTTATATTTTGACAATGTATAGTTGAATCATTTTGAAACTTGTCCAGGGTGTACCCCGCCTTCCACCCGATTGTAGCTGAGATAGGCTCCAGCGCCCCCCGCGACCCCGAAGGGAATAAGCGGTAGAAAATGGATGGATGGATGGATGGATTTTGAAACATAAACAACAAGATGTGTGTTACTTCATGCTATAAATCACAAATGGCTATTCAGATAAAGGAAGTTCGCTAATAGAATGACCATTGTTTGTACTCTTTATGATTTTTGCATTTGGAACAGTTAAAAGTTAAAAAGTACCACTCTTCAGGTCTTCTTCTAGACCTGCTCAGTGGCCTTAGACCTGCTCGGTGGCCTTGTGGTTAGAAGTGGAGAGGGAGTCGAAGAGACAGAAATTGAATTTCCCCACCAGGGCACCGCCCTGGACCGGCGGCCCCCAGACCCTCGGTTTGTTTTCAGTCTTTTTCATTAAGTCGAAATCACATGCCTGATACATACACCATACTGTGAATGCAAGTATCATCTGCAAATGTATCATGTATGATACAGCACTGACCTGTTATAGTGATGGAGATCCCTGGAAAGTGTACTGTTTCCGTTGTAAGTGGTGTGGTACAGAGCATACCTCCGCTTTGGGGGAGAGCTGGGAGAAAAAACACCTTTTGGGTTAAAGTTAAAAAAAATTAAAAAAAATTCTCAAAGACAAATGACACCCCATTCATAGTAGTCAGTGCAAATTAGCAACATCCTAATTTGGAAGAGTGCTTTTTGTCAAACAATGTGCAGACAAATAAAATAATCCCATTACCCTGAAGTGGCAGAGCCCTAGACACATTTGGCAGAATTCTAATTTAATATGTAAAATCTTATTTGTCACGTTTTAACACTTGGAATACTGTAACAAATTCTATTGGATCAAGTAGTAATGTACAGCATTGTTGTTATGTAGGATCTTTAAGGTAAAGTTACATTGATTTGTAGTGTTTCAACTGATAAAATAGTCTTACAAAATTGATAGAGACCCCCAAACATGTCACCCTTCAACCGTCCTGCAACCCCATCAGCCAGTTATAAACACAACAACATGCCACCAGCATCCTTCACCTCAGGTTCAGCTCCTCCTCTGACTTCTCAGGGGTGTATAGGCCATCCCCTTCCACGTAGCCATGGCAACAGGGCAGCAGCTCAATGGGGTTGGAAGAAACCGGGGGCGGACAAGCCTTGACACAAGACACACACACACACACACAGATCAGACGGCATCATCACAAGAGTCAATCAAGCACAGAGACAGAGAGCTGCATGTGCACTCCAGCCTCCCTGTTCCATTTCCAAACACAATTTCTGCTTTAAGTTGGATACAGCAGGACAAATATTTGTGTGTGTATAGATATATATATTTTGTCATGCATTGCCAGAGGGGGCCTTCTCAGGCACAGCAGCAAGACAACCTCATCAGAACACAATCAGGTTCAGCTATCCATCTGTCGGAATGTGGCTGCAATATTGTTCCCTTTGCTAGCATTACTTTTAGCACGCAGATTATTATACCGCCGTGTTAGCACCTTTAAATGGATGAAACGTGTGGCTGCTGCGTTGTCAAGGTGCCAACGCCATCTGGCCAAATCGTAATCGAAAATAAAGTGCACTTGGAAGCCCTCCCAGCTTGTCTTGCTCAAACCACCACACTCCTCCGAGACGGACGGATCACAAAGACTACAAGATTTTTCCAGGATGATTTTGCTGTGCACAATTCGTGCTGTGTAGGAGGACATCATGCATAAGCGGTTAAGAATACTCGTGTAAAAATAGACACCGCCATACGTGGCGTCAGCGTGATCTCCCGGGAATGGGGTTTGATGATCGCTACGAATGGGATGCCGGAGATGTTGACAGCACACGTGAGCAGGTTTAAATGATACGTTTGATGCTACAATGGACTTGAAAGCACCATCAGGCATCAAACATGGAGGGATGTGGAGACACTGCGCTCCACTGGGGATTAGTAGCAACTCACAAAGACTGTAAAATGAGCGGCGTTTGACTGATGGACAGTTTGTTTGGATAGCAGCGACACTGACCTGTGTCTCCATGATGCGACGCTTTGATTTACGCGATTCTGGTCCACTCGACCTCCTCTGGCAGGGTAGCGACAGCGGGCTGACATTGATGAAAACAAAAACAAACACACATGCAATATAATGCTTTTGCTATGTAGAAAAGGTCCAAAGTTTCTACAATTTTCTGTATGAGGGATAAAATAGGGATTAACAAGCAAGAACTGTACATTTATTTTACCTGGTAATTACCATCAAACAGCAGCTTGTAGAGCAGATATGTCCAAAGTGCGGCCCGGGAGAATTTTTGTTATTGTCCCTTGCTATTACACCGACAACAACAAAACTGGAAATGACCCAAAATAGTGCCTACGAACAAAAATGGAGGATTACCTGTGTGTCCTGACAGTATTGTTTAAAGATTTCTGTCAGAGTGATCATGTATACCAGGATTATCGTGGCATTGTGCGCTTTCACCAGGATACACATGCTCTCAAGACTTTGTACGTTTTCAGTTACGTAAAGCCTTCGAAAAGTAATAGAGTTGCTGTTTTTGGTTTTTCTTTTGGTCTCAGTTTCTCCCGTCAGTGGGTCAATCGCGTTTTATTACGTTTTATGTGACTTTGTCTTTACACCAGCAGTTTCCCTTCCTGACACAACCTTATCAATTATCTGGGCTCGGGACCGGCACTCGACATTTCCATTGGACTCAAACCCGTATCTGCCCGAAAAGTCCGCAGTGTGGAACATTACACCTCCTAAAAACAATTGTACGGAATCATTTTTTTAAAAAGGCCCCGTTTACAGTGCAAGACCAAATCTGATTTTTCTGCCCTCAAGTGACACTGACAGATTCTAAAAGCTCCAAAGTGCTTCAAATCTGATCTTTTCGCATCAGACTCAGGCCACATCAGGAGGTAGTCTAAATCCGATTGGAACCTGATCTTTTCAAATGTGACTTCAGTCTAAACGCAAGACGAACTGTATGTGAGTTTTTCGTCAGATTTGGGCGAGCAACGTTATTCGTGTGCACTGGGGGAAAGACGCAGCTCGCCAGCGGAAATGGATATACTTAATCACAACATCCGGTTTCGGTGAGCAAAGTCGATCTCCCGAATTTTCAGTGCATCACTTGTTGATAGTGCGCAAATAATAGGCTATACATAATATATGAATATATATTTTGATTCCAAAGAAATAGCGATTGTTGATGTCTGTGCCAAAAAAAGATTAGAGCCCTCCCAATTATATTACACTATATATGTCCATACATTACATTGCTTGTATTTATTTTCATGGAAAAAACAAAAATCTTTAGGGTGTGGCGACCAAATCTTCAGTGGCAACTTTTATTTTATTTTGTAGCAGTAGTAGCAACTTCCTTGTTCATTTACAGAAGCTGGTCAACGTCCTTTGTTTCACTTTATCGAACTGCGCATGCAAGTGACGTCAACGCCACTTATTGGCGCCTGTCCACGTTTACACTTGTCATGTCTGTGTAATCATGTTTTGTTCTAAGTCATGTTTTGTTTAGTTTCTGGCTTTTCACTCCCTTGTCTTGTTTGCATGATTACCCATTAGTTTCACCTGTTCCACGTTTGGACTCATTGTGCACTCTTGTTTGTCACCATAGCAACCATTAGTTTTCACCTGTCACGTCACGCACCTGTTTCACGTTTTGAGTCACGCACCTGCTTTCACTAATCATGTCCATAGTATTTAAGTTCATTCATTTTCTGTTGTTCGTCCTGACGACCTCAACACATTTATGCTCTGTTCATGCCTGATACTTCTTTCCATGTCAATTCCTCAAGCAACTATTTTTGTCCAAGCCAAGTAAGTTTTTGTTCCATATTTATAGTCTTTTTGGTTTCATAGTTTGTTCTCCGCCATTGTGCGTGTTTTTTGTTTGTACTTTTTTGCTATAGTCTTTTGGTTTCATAGTTTATTCTCCGCCACTGTGCGCGCTTTCATTTATTCCTTTTTTTGATAATAATAAATCATGTACCTTCATTCCCGTCTCGCACGAGCCAACTTTCCGTTGCATCCTGGAAAAGCACACACCCCGGATCAAGTCCTGACAACACTGGAGTCTAATAAAAATCACATTTTACTTGCCGTGTAAACACTCAGCTGGAAAAAAAAAAAATCTGATTTCTGAAAAATTCGATTTGGGCCACTTTGGCCTGCAGTGTAAACGTAGCCATAAAAGAAACATTTTTAAGATGGTCCCTTTTGTCAGCTGTACTAAAATGAACCTGTTTTCCTTGCATAAACCATATCTTGATTTTAGCACGTTCCATTGTTTAAAGAGTTTTCCGAAATGCGACACCCATTTGAAAAAGTTGCAACACTCCACAAGACATCTGTAGAGCTATATAACTGCCAAATTGGGTTCTTGAGAAGTTTACAAAAGACGACTGATCCCCTTCACACGGTGAACTAAAATGACCCGAGCAATATAAAAAAGCTGATTGCCTGTCTTGTGTGACAACCACTGTGTTCTTTTACAGAGGAATACACACATATACAGCAGAACATTAGCCTGTTAGTGGCAGTTGAGAAGCAAATATCTAAGTCTAAAATGTGTAGTCCTGTAATTTCTCTATTAGATAAGTCTCTGTGTGGCTATGCAAGTGTACGTTGGTAAATCTCACTTCCTGACGTCTTCAAGGGGATCTGCATTATTTTGGGAATGTTGCCTATGGTTGACAATCCTAATGAGAGACAATTTGTAAAAATCGACTCGTTCATGGTGTCTGGCAATGCAGCTAATGGAAGCAATCCATTCTGCCTCGAAATTACTTCGAAAAATGTGTCCAAAAACCGCTAACAATACTTAAAAGTGCCATACGTAGTAATGTGGCCAGAAATGGTACTGAAATCATGGCCAAAATTCTGTAGTCCCCTCCCACTTTCCCTGACTGAGGTTGCCAGATACGCAGCCGAATCCGAAACTTACTCCAAGGAACTTCAAATGGCAAACGACGAGTCCTATGCTGTACGTTTCTCGTTTATGCTTCTTGCAAGATGGTTTACTAAGTAATTTGGCCACATTTTCCGAATGTCGATTTGCCAAATGTATTTTTAAAGTTACGCAGCAATATTTTAGTCAGGAGTCGGGACAGATTGGATGGCAAGCCAAGGCCAACAGGAAATTTACCGCCACATTTCGTTCAGGATAACTCCATGTTCCATCCAACCTACGCACTGCATTCTCTGCCATGTACGCACATCAAAGGAGCATCGTACACAAATACAGATAGATGGAGCAGACATTGAAAGGGTAAAAGAAACTACATTTTTGGGTGTAATAATAAATGATAAAATTAACTGGAAATCTCGTAAAAAATATGCAACGTAAGGTGGCAAAAAATATTTCAATAATGAACAAAGCAAAATATGTTTTTGACCAAGAATCACTCCGTATTCTCTACTGCTCGCTAGTGTTACCATATCTGAGTTATTGTGCAGAAATATGTGGAAATAATTACAAATGTGCACTTCATTCACTAACCGTGTTACAAAAAAGATCAGTTAGACTGATACATAATGTTGGATATAGAAAAAACATAAAAACACTTTATTTATTAAATCAAAAATATTGAAATTCAACGATTTGGTAAAATTGCAAACAAATTATTGTACAAAGCAAACTATAACCTGCTACCCAAGAATGTACAACAATTCTCAACTAGAGAGGAGAAATATAACCTTAGAGGAAAAACTAACTTAAAACATTTGTATGCACATACAACATTTAAGACTTTTAGCATATCAGTACCGTATTTTTTGGACTATAAATCGCAGTTTTTTTCATTTATACTCAGGAGCGACTTATGCGTGAAATTATTAACACATTACCGTAAAATATCAAATAATATTATTTAGCTCATTCACGTAAGAGACTATACGTATAAGATTTCATCGGATTTAGCGATTAGGAATGACAGATTGTTTGGTAAACGTATAGCATGTTCTGTATGTTATAGTTATTTAAATGACTCTGACCATAATATGTTACGTTAACATACCAGGCACGTTCTCAGTTGGCTATTTATGCTTCATATAACGTACACTTATTCAGCCTGTTGTTCACTATTCTTTATTTATTTTAAATTGCCTTTCAAATGTCTATTCTTGGAGTTGGGTTTTATCAAATACATTTCCCCCAAAAATGCGACTTATTCTTATTCTTTATTATGCATTTTCGGCCGGTGAGACTTATACTGCGAAAAATACGGTATGTGGAATTAAACAATGGAATGGATTAAGCAAAGAAGTTAATGTACTGATATGACCCGGTTTAAGAGGTTGTTCAAATTAATAGTGCTTACAAAGAACAAGGAAGAAGAATTATGAGAAATACCTTCTACCTTATTGAAAACGGGATATTTTTCATCTCAGTATGTTTATCATCCATCCATTTTCTACCGCTTGTCCCGTTCAGGGTCGCGGGGGGTGCTGGAGCCTATCTCAGCTGCATTTGGGCGGAAGGCGGGGTACACTCTGGACAAGTCACCACCTCATCACAGCGCCAACACAGATAGACAGACAACATTCACACTCACATTCACACACTAGGGCCAATTTAGTGTTGCCAATCAACCTATCCCGAGGTGCAGGTTTTCGGTGTATGTATGTTTATCATGACTGACTTAATCATATATTGCAAGAACTGCTGTATTAATCATTCACTGATGTAATTGTGTTACAAAAAGTAGACAGTAAATGAACATATGTATTTGTAAACGCTCTGAAGTGGGAAAGGGGTAGGATTAAAATAGGCTCTGCTTCTTCCTACTCTTTTTCGGACATGATGTTAAGAGAAATTATATGAAATTATGTGTGATGTATTATACTGAAAGTGTGTTCATGTTCAAAATAAACTAAACTCAATCAATCAATCACCATCTTTCAGTGCAGAGTGCGATTCAATGAGCAACCCACGTTACACAAAAACCACGCTACGCATAAATCATATAGCCTACTACCATGTCAATACACAAAGTAGAAAATCATTACATGCAATGCATTATATTGTGCCAAGCAAATATCACCCCATATGTGTTTGTACCAGGAACCACAACTAGCCGTGCTAATGTTGGAACCCCCTTTCCTCAGTATATCTGCAAATTGAGAACGAAATAGGCACTAACACTACCCATATTCACATAGGTTTTATTTGTCGAAAATATACTTTTCCCTGTCAGTTGGATGACACATCGACATACAGGCAAACGGGCATATTTTCCCCCGTTAGCCTGTATGTCGATGTGTAATTGACCGGGCAAGCATGCTAAGCATTCGTTGCACGAACATACTAGCTTTGTTAGACAAGATCATAGACTGTATTGGACAATATTGTTTACATATGAAATGTCCATTTCAATTTATTACAAGTAATAAGAAAACGTAAATGCCTGACTTACCTATCAAGGAGGAAATTAGCAAGTTTGGCGTCTGATGAAAAAATCTTCCCCGCCTTCTATCGTCTCCATCTTTCAAAGGCACCCCCCGATACAAATCCTCATGTTGTTACTGGCTTTGTCATGAATAAGTTGAGAATTGTAACCTTTTAGGTTTACTAAGGTCTGACATGTTTAGTAACTTTACCAGTGGCAGTAGCCAGACGAAGGGGGGGGGGGCGGTGCGTAACTGGCAACCTGGATGTGACACACTCACAGACTTTCTAATTGATCAAACGGTGGAGGGAGAGGCATCGAAATGAAAACAATAAGATTTCGGGGCTATAAATCTAATTTTGAAATGAGCATATCCCGGCTGAACTACTGTTGTCAGTTATAAAGTTATTAGAAAATAACATCATTTATTAAAGCCTTTTGACGTATCAGGGCTATTTAATGATGACTTGACATGAAATTATTACATATGGCACCTTTTAATTTACATTCCGTAGCCTGTATAATAACCAAGCTGGAGCAACATTGTTATTGTAAGAGCGAACACTGAAGACCTGTTTGTTTATCATAGTAACGGTATTCGCCGTAAGCAAGCTACTGCGTCAACAGTTGAATGGCTTTTGAGTTTGTAATGCGCAACACAATAGGACACCAATCTAATAGTGATTGAAAAACATGAACAATCATATTACAGTATCTGTAAAGTATCCTTTCATGTTTGTACACAGCTAGCCAGACAGCGTATGTACTGTAGTTGTAATAACACGCATGATGTTCTGCATGTATTATGATCAATATTATAGTGACTGTCACTCACTCGATGGACAGTTTTCCAACTGGCCCGGAAAGTTTTTTCAAGTTGATTTTGGGTAAATACGGCAATAATGGCGAATTAGCTTGGCTCCAAGTTCCACATTTACACGTCAAGTCACGCCGACCTCACTCGCTCGGCTTCCGTCTGCTCCAACGTCTCACCCTCTCATCGTGCTTGCTTCTAATTAGGGCTGCAACTAACGATTAATTTGATAATCGATTAATCTGTAGATTATTACTTCGATTAATCGATTAATAATCGGATAAAAGAGACAAACTACATTTCTATTCTTTCCAG
Source organism: Nerophis lumbriciformis (assembly GCF_033978685.3). Classification (NCBI taxonomy): domain Eukaryota; kingdom Metazoa; phylum Chordata; class Actinopteri; order Syngnathiformes; family Syngnathidae; genus Nerophis; species Nerophis lumbriciformis. Next base: position 11,180,197 of record NC_084568.2, read on the forward strand.
TATTTTATTGAAGAAAGAAAACAGTATACTGGCGCCATGTTCTTTCAACTTGCCAAATAAAACAAGGAAAATGTTACAAAAATGCACACTTGTGACACCCCTGCTATAGATAATAAAAAATTAAATCTGATAAATGTATCGATAAAAAGCAGAGCCTGGCGACGCATGCGCATTTATCATAACTCTCTCGCTCTCTCTGTCTCTCCCCCTCCCTCACCAATGCTGCTGCACGCACAACTTGTTGTGTTTTTAACCTTCTTAACCCTGAACGTATATTGAAAATACACGCAACCGTAACTCAAAATGCCGGACATTTGAGGCATTTAAGAAACTCCGCCCTGACAGCTCCGCAAAAGAGGACATGTCCGGTGAAAAGAGGACGTATTGTTTACACAACGTGCAGTACGCTACTTAATATGTCCATTTGGTACACTTCCGCACCGAAACGAAATCCCCGTACCGAAACTGTTCGATACAAATACACGTACCGTTACACCCCTATTATTTTGATTATTGTTTCTCAGCTGTTTGTAAATGTTGCAGTTTATAAATAAAGGTTAAAAAAAAAAAAAAACGTAGCCTCTGCGCATGCGCATAGCATAGATCCAACGAATCGACGACTAAATTAATCGCCAACTATTTTTATAATCGATTTTAATCGATTAGTTGTTGCAGCCCTACTTCTAATAAGCAGTAGTTCATCCTCCTAATAACCAGCTTAAAAAAGATGAAGTTGTGAATCCTCATTCGTCCAAAAATAATCGTCTTCATTGTCTGTTACTAAGTCTGCCATGATTAGAAGACACTCGCGTTTGTTTCAAGAAGTAGGAACACACTTTTGTTGACGGAAGTCGGACGTAGTTGCTATGGAAACGGAAATAAATGTGCAGAGGAAATAAGTTCCGCTATTGCTTAAAATGACCAACATACAGTAAATATTGTACAAAAAACGTATTGTTATGAACGTGTCTGTTAGTACATTATATATCAGAGGTGGGACCAAGTCATTGTTTTGCAAGTCACAAGTAAGTCTCAAGTCTTTGCCCTCAAGTCCGAGTCAAGTCCCGAGTCAAGACAGGCAAGCCCCGAGTCAAGTCCAAAGTCAAGACTGGAAAGTCTCAAGTCAAGTCCTAAGTCCTGCATTTTGAGTTTCGAGTCCTTTCAAGTCCTTTTAACCACAGACTAATATATTAACACAGATTGTGTATGCTTTTCAAACGCTGTATTTATTTATTAAAACAAGTGCATTTTAAATTGCAGGAAAGAAAATTGTGCTGACATTGCACTTTATAATAGCACTATTAACCAGTCATTTTAAACATTAACTCATTCCTTTACAGAACAAACACATTGAAAAATAAAGTGCAAATGTACTTATTTGTACAAAAGTGTTAACATTGAAAAAACATGACATATACGTGAACATAACAAAAAAGTTGTACTTTTTATATGTCAGGGCCCTATGCTGCATTGCATTTGCAAAAGACCAAATTAGCCAAGCGTCTGTCAGTCATTTGTGCACGATGGGGGCGTAGTATGATGCCACCATGGCTGAAAACTCGCTCCACTGGAGCACTGGAGGCAGGCACTGCCAAGACTCTCATGGCCACTCGGAACAGTGAAGGAAGAGTCTTCATGTTCAATGCCCAGAACAAAAGGGGGGAGAGAGTTGTTTTGGGTTGGTGCACTACTTGTAAGTGTATCTTGTGTTTTTTATGTTGATTTAATTAAAAAAAAAAAAAAAAAAATTCTTGTGCGGCCCGATACCAATCGATCCACGGACCAGTACCGGGCCGCGGCCCGGTGGTTGGGGACCACTGAGGTAAACAACCAACAGTATGTCAGAAAGCTAGCTAAAACGGTACACATATTCATAATATAGTATACATTTTAACTGACCTTTATTTTACTATTTTTGTCTTTTTTTAGGTGGCTAAAATACGCGGTGCTGCTGACCGCCATCTAACGTTACGTGTGATATATTGACTAACGTAACCCTGCTTTAAAAAAAATCACTGAACAAAAAGTATGAATAAGGTAGTGAACTGCAACAGATTCCCGTGTTTGCAATAACGTTATATCGTTAGCAGTGAGTTTACAGCCTCACTGATTTAACTACACAGCAAATAAAAGTCACGTTACTTAGCCAATAAACGTTATCTTACATTCAAAACTTACTGTTCTTTGTGCAACTTCAAATGCCGGACGAAGTTGGAAGTTGTTGCCTCTCCATCAGTAATTTTCGAACCGCATGTGTTGCATACTGCAAACCGTTTTGTGTTGACCACCTCGTAATTTTTATACCCAAACAAAATTATTTTAGGTATCTTTTTTTTTTAACTGGCGTGTGGCTTGGACATGTCTTCTTCGTTGGTTGTCCTGCAATTTGATTGGATGAATGCTGTGTGATGAAAACAAAGTAGATCTAATTTGATTGGCTGTTGTACTGAGACCACACCAGCTGACACACGCAACGCTGATAGACAAGTACACAATGAAAAATACGGAGCGCTCCCGAATAACTTTTTCATCTTTGGGTTTTGGGGAAAGTAGCAAGTCATGTCAAGTCATGTCAATTCAAAAGGCTCAAGTCCAAGTGAAGTCACAAGTCATTGATGTTAAAGTCTGAGTCGAGTTGCAAGTCTTTTTACATTTTGTCAAGTCGAGTCTAAAGTCATCAAATTCATGACTCGAGTCTGACTCGAGTCCAAGTCATGTGACTCGAGTCCACACCTCTGTTATATATATATATATATATACTTGCAGCGTGTATATTGTACATATTACATATTGTTATGAAGGTGTATGCTACCACATTTTATATACATTTGCAGTGTAGTGTGTATATTGTACATATTACATATTGTTATGAATGTGTCTGTTACTACATTATATATATATATATATATATATATATATATATATATATATATATATATATATATATATATATATATATATATATATATATATATATATATTTGCAGTGTTTATTTGTTTTGAAGTTGTTATAGAGGCTTGGAAGGCTACAACGGTGACTCCCGTTAGCTGCATTTTGCAAGCATTTTTTAAATTATCTTTAAAATCCTATGTGTTCTTGTCTCTCATAATGATTGTAGACGGTAGGCAAAATTCCCCCCAAAAAGTGCAGTACGTATTTAAGAGTTCAAGCCAGGCATTGAGTTGACCGCCCAGGCTTTTCGCTCGATTCCTCGATTTCTTTTACGAATTCCATTTTTTTTTCGTGAATGAAATACTTCTGTCAACAAAAATGGAGCATTGCACATTGCATGCAAATAATCATCTCTAGCATTGAGATTAATAAAGTGCAAACTTAAATTGATGTCTTGAATAAAATTATTGTGTAAATAAAAGTGTAATATTGTGTAATATGCAAATGAATAATAAAGTAAAACATTGAGAGGACTTTAGTTTTAGTAAGTGAATAATAAAGAGGCTTTTTCACCGCTTCAGTCATCGTTCTGTGCATTGCTCTCCTTCTTTTTTAATCACACATGGTACTTTGTGTAAATAACTCCGCCACAGTAACCTGCTTTTTAGATGGAGTTTGTTGTTGGTTTCTTGTTTGCCTCGTTAACAGTTGCATTTCCCCCACTTGCCTCGATGCCTCAGGTTTTCAGATGCTGCAATAGGTTTCTTGTGCTGCTGCCTTTGCAGCGTGCAGTCATTTGTTCCATGCCTGTTGCCGCAAATCCAAACCACTGACGACACTTTTCTTCTCTTTGGAACAAACGTCTCTCTCTCGTTAGCGTTATCATTAGCCATGTTTTGCAAGGTGTGGGACTCTCCGCGAAGTAAATAAGTAGGAGGGTGCCAAAGCAAGAGGAGAAAAAACATTGTTTTTTTAAATTGTCAGCAAAATCGATATATCGCCCAGGCCTACTCTCATTCGGAAGACCCAGTTTTGAGTCATGTGGACAGCAGGGGCTGGACCAGGCGGGTTACATATTGGGCAAGACAAAATACCGATACTGTAGTGGTGAATATCGCCGAAGGGAGAAACTCAGTCCTTACTCTGACCTTCTGCGGTGCGATATGTTGATTGGCGGCTCGGTGATGAGCGGCGACGAGTCCGACGTCAGCGGTGGCGGGGCTCGTACCTGAAGCCCGAAAAGACACTTCTTCTTCTTGATCTCCTTCCCAGAGACGAACCTGCGCGACATCACAGGGAGAGAAAAAAAAACGTCACGTAAATGAAGTCGCAGTAAACAGGATCACTCTCCTCTTTAAGCCGCCAAGCAAAACATACTAAATGAAATTAGCGACAGTCTTGGACATAATTAGAGAGTAAAGAATTAGGCTCTTTTTGTCTGAATCAATGCAAAGCTATTTGGAGCATAGGCGCCGATCTACATTTCTGCCAGTGGGTGCTCGGTGTGCGTGTGTATTAGTGTTGTCCCGATACCAATATTTTGGTACCGGTACTTTTCGGTACTTTTCCAAATAAAGGGGACCACAAAAAATGTCATTATTGGCTTTATTTTAACAAAAAGAAAATTACGGTACATTAAACATATGTTTCTTATTGCAATTTTGTCCTTATGAAAAATAGTGAACATACTAGACAACTTGTCTTTTAGTAGTAAGTAAACAAACAAAGGCTCCTAATTTAGCTGCTGACGTATGCAGTAACATATTGTGTCATTTATCATTTGATTATTTTGTCAAAATGATTAAGGACAAGTGGTAGAAAATGAATTATTAATCTACTTGTTCATTTACTGTTAATATCTGGTTATTTTCTGTTTCAACATGTTCTATCTACACTTCTGTTAAAATGTAATAATCACTTATTCTTCTATTGTTTGATACTTTACATTAGTTTTGGATGATACCACAAATTTGGGTATCAATCCGATACCAAGCAGTTACAGGATCATACATTGGTCATATTTTTTTTTCCGATTTATTTATTTATTTCAGGAAATTACATTAAAAAAATTTTTTTTAAAAGTACAAAGTTGACAACACATAATAATATAAATTAATATAATGCAAAATGTAATGTATAGTATGTAATACATGATTGTCCAGTTTTGCCTGAAATTCAAAGTCCTCATGTGTCCAGGGACATAATTCCTGAGTTTAAAAAACGAAAGAAGATTTTGTGATGTTAAAAAATATCGATGTAATCATAGTAGTATCGACTAGATACGCTTTTGTACCTGGTATCATTACAGTGGATGTTAACTGTAGAGGCACCAATGGCGTTTGTTTATATTGTAGCATCCCGGAAGAGTTGGTGCTGCAGGGACTTCTGGGAATTTGTTCTGTAGTGTTTATGTTGTGTTGCGGTGCAAATTTTCTTCCAAAATGTGTTTGTCGTTGTTGTTTAGTGTGGTTTCACTATATGGCACATGTTTATGACAGTGTGGCATTGTTAATACTGCCACCCTTAGTGTGACATGTATGGCTGTTGAGTAAGTATGCACTTCATTCACTTGTGTGCTGTGTGCTCCAAGTCAAGATGATTGTGTGATTAGTTCATTATCTGGCACGATAGTTTGGCTTTGTTAATAATACACTATATGATTCACGACTTTTTTATTATGTAAAACGGACCAAAGGATGCCACAAAATTAACAAGTGTGATTTTTCAAAAATTCTTTTAAAGATTGAAAGTCGCCATCAATCCCACTTGGGTGCATTGTCCGTGGGTGCTCGGGGCCCCCCGAAGCACCCACGGGATCGGCGCCTATGATTTGGAGATATTACACCCCTGGTTATTGTGATTTAATACTTAGACTACATTAAGATTCTTATTATAGTCTATGTACACAAGAATCGTTTATGTTTGGGGTGTGTTTGACGTCTCACCTGTCCTTGTGGGAGTTGAGCGCGTTGAGGAGGCTGTGACAGCGGTCTTGTCTGGGTGTGTCAGAGAGCTGCGCCGCGGACATTGAATGAAAAGTTAACGCTGTGTTGACAAAACAAACACAATCTTTCACCACAGCCGACATTGCATCGTATTATAGATTGTATCGTATTCACGTGCGCTGGCAACTGGAGCGTTCGAGAAGCGTGGTCAAATTAAAACCATGTCAAACACAACATTGTTTTGACCTTTCCCAAATTGCATTACACAGAAGACCGTTAGTTGAGTGGAAAAGATGAGCCTGGTCTTCACCAAGGTGGACGTGTGTTTCTACTGTCAAGCGTACGAAAAATAACACATTATTCATTATTTCACTTCACAGGAAGTAAACATACTATCAGTAATTGTTGGAACTGGAAGAGAAGTAGGATTAAATAAGATAATTAATCATTCATTTAAAGCCAATTCCCCTTCCAGTTTCTATTTTCACATATGCAAGTAGTTGTTTACGTTGTTTTTGCCGTCTTTGTCTCTTCTTATCGGTTAAATTGTTGTGTCGTAATCATGTTTAATCGGGCTGTGAATCTTTGGGCACCACGTGATTCAATGCACATGGATCTTCTTCTGTTGCCATTTCTAATACAAAGTAGCGTACTGTATTGTTCGAACTAGGGTTGTACGGTATACCGATACTAATAAACTAAGGTAATGTACTGCTTTTGAAAAATACCGGTACTTTCATGTTTTCTTTCTATGGACATGATGGCGCACCCTGGTGACATTGCTGGTAATATGAGCTGAGGCACATGTGGGTCAACCCACGCACAGAGCACTTGCAAGCAGAAACTGTGGCAACAAAAGAGGTTTTGTTTTCAAAACTAACGACGAATGCTTTAAAACATAGGTAGCTAGCGGCTTACGTCCATCCACAGTGTTTTAGCTTCTTCTAAATCACTAATCCTCGCCTCCATGGAGACAAAGTAAGTTTCTTACGAGTAACGTCCATGGAGGACGAGGAATAGCTAAACATGCTTCATTACACACCGTAGGAGGATTGAATCGCTAACCGATACCAAGGATACCAAGTACAAGAGCGGTATCTACTCGATACTACTATGATTACATCAATATTTTTTTTGGCCATTTTTATTTTTAAACAATGGCATTAAAAAGCAATAAATTAGATTTGCTGATACCTGTAGAAGCCCTGTAGTACTAAAAGATAAGTTGTCTAGTATGTTTACTATCTTATTTATTGCATAAATTCCTCTTTGATTGCAATAAGAAACATGTGTTTTAATGTATCATGAGGTTTTCTGTTAAAATTGAGCCATCAATGGCATTGTTTGTGGTCCCTTTTATTTTGAAAAGTGTTGAAATACATTTTGGTACGGGTAACAAAGTATTAGTATCGCACCAACCCTGTTTCGAACTCAATCTGTCAGTAGACTCGCTATGGAATTGCTAAAAACTACTACAAAGATGTTGGGGAGAAGACGCAGTCGAGGTGGAGCCGGTCAGAAAGCGTCTTGAAAATGATCTGTAAAACAATCTATGCAACCTTTTGATCACAAAGTGTTTTAAGTGTAGAAAAAAATTATAATATGTCCTATTTTAAGTGCATTCTGCACAATTTGAGCAGAAATGTATTAATTGATAGACAACCGTGATGTTGTTTAATTGTAAATTATACGTGCAAAATGATGTATTAATTGAGCCAAATTACTTATAAGACATTACTTGCACATAGGGCTGGGTGATATGGACCAAAACTGATACCGTGGTATTTTTAGTCCGAATGGCGGCATACGGTATGTACCAGTATCTTAAAAAAAAATGTGTAACGTACTAAGTGTTTTAAGGCTAGATAACCAGTGCTGAGAGTACTCTGATTATTTTTTTTGTCAGTTGTAACGTCGTTCGGGTGTCGAGAAGTCGGCACCGCGCCGCCATATTTAAAGAAAAAAAATGTTGATGCTCTGCCTCATGTGTGTTGGAAAAGCCTCCAAAGAGGATGCCCTGTGCTTCGCCCGTCAGGCGCAGAGAAGAGAAATTGCAAAGGTCTAAGGATGTTCTCATTTATCCAGGTCATTGTCATCTCAGGGCATTCAATCGATCGCAACTGGACTGTTTGGTTTGTCTTAGAAGACGTTTCGCCTCTCATCCGAGTAAGCTTCATCAGTTCATGCTCATAGACTTGGATTGGTCAGATCTAGTCTTATACTAAGATTGGTCCGATCCCGTCTTAGACTTAGACAAAGGCACATCAAAAGATATCGGTATGGCCGCATTATCTCAAATATATACCGCTTTCTAAAATATTCCGGTATAAACTATAACACTGGTATACCACCCAGCCCTACTTGCACAATATCACGTTCTAGCACTTGTTGCGGGTGGCTGAGTCGGCATTTTTTGAGGTGAAGCACAACATAACTTTCCAGCGTTTCAGCATAAGTATTTAAGCTATGCGGGTGAAAACCTGACATCAAGCCTAACAAAACCGTTTTGAAATGAAATACATCGTTTTACGGTATGGTTACTGCCGTAACCAAGTTAGATACTAATCCGTAGATAGTACATCACTATCATTTTGTTCAGAATGTTTGAAATATACTGAACTATTATCTTATAACTTTTTGGTAACCCTCCATTGGTATACAAGCCATGCTGTGTGGTACCTAAATGTTGACGCAATGACGAACATTAAAATAAACTAGAACTATTTGACATTGTAGCATAGAAACACAAGTCAGGGTTTAGATTTTCAGCAGTGTTTCAAACTGTACTCAACTGTGCCGATGGGTGATAACGTGGCTTTTGTTTGATTGTACATCAAAAAGCTCATTAGCAAATACGTCATAGAGTCATCTCCCAACTCTGCGCGCCTATTTCCTTTCACGGCACGTCAGGTTTACATGTTTCCAATGCTTTGAATTCAACTGTAATGATTGCTAATGGGCTTCAGGTCTCAGTTACAAAAAAAAAAGCCCGGCAGCATTTCACATAATTTCATCATGGTGTTTTTTAAAGAAGGGGAATTCTTAGTACCGCGCCCAGGAGCAACGAGTCCCAGTTCTCGTTGGTGAAGGACAGGATTTCATGGTCAAAATCAAAGTACTTTCTCTTGCAGCACAGGGAGAGATGGTAGAGCACCAAGTGAGCCAGATCCACCCTGCATTGCAAATAAAGAAAATTAGATGACGGGACATAATATCAAGCTGGAAATAAAGTGGTGAGGGTGAGGTGACAATAGCTCTTACCAGGTCATAGGTAGTCTTTTGACCGTCTCTGGTCCCTTTGCACACACTGAGCACTGGAATTGATAAAACCTAAAACAAAGGCATAGAAAACACAGAATTGAACACTAAACTACTTTTTTAAGCGAGCATAGTGAAAAAAATCATGACTAATTGCGAGCTGCAAACAGCTGGGACTGGACAATATTGTTATTTGAAGAAAAAGAGTGGAACAAAACTCAATAACATGGAAATATTCACTATTTACTTTGTTACATCCATCCATTTTCTACCGCTTATTCCCTTTGGGGTCGCGGGTGGTGCTGGAGCCTATCTCAGCTAAAATCATGTTGTAGAAGTAGTCAGTGATACACCATTTGTGTAGCTAATCGCGTTTACCCAAGTGAACCGAATGCTAATGCCAACAACCTAGCGCTAAATCTAATTTGTTCATTTTGTCGCCATGGAATAAACACTGACATTTATTTTTTACATATTATGTACATCTGAAATGGACCGTAAGGAATCACCTGACTCTCATGAATTCATAATTTACTGAGGAGACGACTTTATGACTGTTGGACACTCCGGACAAAAGCCAGACTTTTTATACAACATTCGTTACACTTTGCTTTGAAAATGATATCGTTTTGCTTTGTAATTTACTTACTTACCTTTCAGTAAAAGTAATATTATCGCCTCGACCTGGAGAGTGTAATAGGTTAGGTGAGTGAGTGGTGTAGCATAGTTGGGATTGCATGTAAGCCCGCCCCACATCAGTGGTGAATGCAAAAGAATAGCAGGGCCATTACAGTTTGGCAACAGCGACTTCGCACTACAAGTTGCCAGAATGATGTTGAGTCCAACAACAAATTGCCTTAGAGACTCTAACTCGAGATTTTTTTTATAGAGGTTTACGCGCGAAGCCTGTCCTCAACAAAGGCGACCACAAGGCAATGATGACAGTGATTGCTTGGATGGCTGTCTTTGGCTCTCCTGAGCCGGCGCACTTTGACAGATTGTGTTTTTAATTTTAGCAAGGTTCCTAGCCACTTTGCTCAAAACTTCTCCTGCGGGAACTGTCGAGGGTGTCAGTTTAGTCGCCAACAACTCGATCCTGTGGACCGGTTGTACTGGGTTACAGGGTTACTAGTAGCAGGTTGATCAAACCTAACCTGACCAGGGTTGTTAGTTACCACATGCCTATAATAAGAATAATTACTTAGCACTTTGAAAGCCCATGGCTACATTAGAGACACTGAATGTGTACGCTACATAATAAGATCATTATTAGATTAAACTTGAATGTCATTGCACATTAGTCGACTAATCTTTAAACTAGGCGTTGACAAGTCAACTATCAAAGTAGTCAGTTGCTAAGTCAAGTAACTCGCAAAATAAACCTTGTCAGCAGACCAGACTATCACCGTTTCAACTCTGCAGAGATGTCATGACCTGTACACAGTTTCGCAAAATGCTAGTTTAGCTGCTACCAAAACAATTAGCCAATCACCACTGATTTCATTTCAACAATTAATGGTACCAACATCCTCGTAAATAATCCCACTGCTTAATGCTGTGATCATTTGTGTTAATAGTGTTTTGATGTTCAGCGGACGTGCTGTAATGAAATAAAAATAAACATACTCCGTTGGCGGTGATGAAAAATACTTCGAATAGCGGGCGCCGTTTTGCTATGCTCAGACGTTGTCTGTGGGATATTTTGAATTCTATTTGTTTAATTTCAGACATGTTTCGAACATAAATGAATATATACAGTACATTAATTATAAATATATCATACCATACCATCATCAAGGGAGCTTAAAGCTACAATGTAATAAACAGAAGAAAATAAGAATTTTGTTATTTTTAATTTTTAATTGGGGACCCATTGAATTTCCCAGGGACCCACTCAAATCACTACTTGTGGGTCCGTGGAAAACACTACAGTGAAAACTATCAACACCTCTAAAAAATTGTTTTGTGTTTATATTTTTGGGTGTCAGGAACGGATACTTTTATTTTAGTTCTCAATAATTTGCTTCAGTTTTTCTACCATTTGGTTTTTGAAGTGCCACAATAGGGCTTGAAAATGTGACGTAACAATGCATTGCGGGTCTTGCTGTCCTGTCAATAGCTCACTTTGATTGATTGATTGATTGATTGATTGAAGCTTTTATTAGTAGATTGCACAGTACAGTACATATTCCGTACAAATGACCACTAAATGGTAACACCCGAATAAGTTTTTCAACTTGTTTAAGTCAGGGTCCACTTAAATTGATTCAAACTTATTCATACTTATGCCACTGAATGCAAGACTCGTCGCTCAAGTTGTGTTTTTTTCCTTTAAAAAGTTCTAAACATGGTGCGAATGTGCCGAATCATTAACTGCCAAAATTGTTGTTATGATCGCATCAGAAAAAAAAAAAGTTTGGTGACATTTTTCTAATTCCCAGCGCGACAGCAAAGCCAAGGCACTTGTGTTAGTGAGCTAATAAAGAGACGGCGAATAGCCTGGATAGCAGCTGGGAGAAACAGCACTTTTAACGCTGTCACCTGGTACATGTTGGTGTGCTCACTGCATTTTCCGACTGGTACGTTTGAATCAAAACAGGTCTTATTCTGTTTCACACGTAGCATTTAGGAGGCTAGCGTTAGCCAAGCTAGCCGCAGGCTACAAACAACATAAACTATTTTGGAAAAAAGCATGTTTGTCTACTTTTAGTCATAGGTAAGCACAAAAATTAATGAATATTGTTTTCGGAGAAGTAGCACAGCGATCAAAGTATTTAAAAGTAATAAAGGGCTTGTTTTCTTCAAGGGAACCTGTTTATGAAATGTGAATGGGCACCATCTCTCCATCTTGGACACATAAGAAATCAAAGATGTTGATTTCGCACAATTTCAACAGAGGACAATGAGTCTTAACAGACTTTGCATTCTAAAATTTGGTATAAAAACAAGAGTTGTAAATCTCTCTGGATTTGATTCGATTCGATTTGCCTCTTGATACATGGGTTACGATGTGATTCAAAAACCGTTTATTTATAAAGCAGAACGATTCGATGTGGTTCGATTTAGTGTATGGACTATTAGATTTGATTTAGTGTATGAATGATTGAATAAGATTCGATACAGAATATGAACGATTCGATTATATGGTTAACATTTGTTGATGGACACATTCTTTTTTACACTACAAAAGAACATAAACATTTCTTCCGCTGCGTACACTACTTATGTTAGAGGATAAATAGTTAGGACCTTGGCACCAAGCGCTCAGACTAGATCTGTCCAAGCTAAGTCTACGAGCATGAACTGATGAAAACTACTCGGATGAAAGGTCAAACATGACTCTCTTCACAGACAACCGTGACTCTCCTGTCATTTTAAAGACAAAAACTGTCAACTGATTTCTACTTTGGCACAATAACCGGTTTATGTGTTTACACTCGATTTAACCTAAGGATTCACAGCTGAACCTTATCGATGGAGGGGGCTGTAACCGACGCAGCCGAACCTGCCACTTCTGGAACCGGATATTTGGTCGCATCGGTTTATCGTTAACAACCCTATTAAAAACTGGCTCTGTTGATGAGATTTAGACAAGTTCGGCATTGACAATGCCTACTCAAATCTCTTGTCCATTGGATGTGCTCATGTGAAACAATTCCACCAATGAAACATATTTTTTCCAGGTAGCGAGCCTATTGAATAGGGTACAGTTTGTCTCGGTAGAGTCCCTTGATTTTTTCATTTTGTACGATCCATTTTAACCCAGTTTGTTGCTCTCTCTCACATTACGGTGGCTACAGTACAGCTGTGTAAACAAAAGCTTCGGCCAGCAACAATGGCTTCAGCAGCCCCACAATGCACTGAGAAATCAGGTGCCCTTCTGAGCCCTGTACTGTAGTTGTTACGCTTTGAAACATTACACTCCATCAACATGTTTTCCTTCTATTTGAACTATAAGTGGCTAATCTCGGTTGACATGGTAACAACGTTGTGCTGCAGCCAGTCTTTATATATGCATGTTAGCTGAAGGTCGGGGGAATGAAGCGCACACAGAGACATATGTTTACTATTCCACTCGGGAGCTCAGGCTTTACTCTTCCTCCATCACCTGCTCAGGAGATGTAGCGCCGCGACCTCGTCTTTCCTCACTGTCAATCTCAATCTGGAGACATGACCGTCATATCCTGCGCAACACCACCACAACAGTGCCGCCTCTAAAAAGACTCAAGTCCTGCCATCTGTACAACAGGGCAGCAGAAGGGCTGCTTGTGTCCGTCCCTGAGGACCTGCCTACAGATGCACGGCTGGCGGCAGCCTGGAAGCAGGAGTGGGAGTCGGCCCGGCCCACACGCAACCGCTGTTACCCCGGATTTCCACTGAATGCGAAACGGCCGCGGACCGACTTCATCGCGGAAGGGTGGCGCCCTCTGCCTTCTGATCTTGCGAATTTGCGCGATAAGAGAAGTAGTAATACAGTTAATGAATTATTCTGTCCTTCCAGAGAAGTAGAAGCAAATAAAGTCGGTCCTGTCTCGATAAGCCACTTTATTTTTTGCAGCAAGCAACAATCTAACAGTAACATCATCCCTGGCGAGCATGTCACACAATCAGTCCTCCGCTCTTCCAATTTCCGTACCAGCTGATATTTGACACAGGCCCCCTTATCCCCATTTAGCTCATATGCCTGTACATCCATCCATCCATCCATCTTCTTCCGCTTATCCGAGGTCGGGTCGCGGGGGCAGCAGTTTAAGCAGGGAAGCCCAGACTTCCCTCTCCCCAGCCACTTCGTCCAGCTCCTCCCGGGGGATCCCGAGGCGTTCCCAGGCCAGCCGGGAGAGATAGTCTTCCCAGCGTGTCCTGGGTCTTCCCCGTGGCCTCCTACCGGTCGGACGTGCCCTAAACACCTTCCTAGGGAGGCGTTCGGGTGGCATCCTGACCAGATGCCCGAACCACCTCATCTGGCTCCTCTCGATGTGGAGGAGCAGCGGCTTTACTTTGAGCTCCCCCCGAATGACAGAGCTTCTCACACTATCTCTAAGGGAGAGCCCCGCCACTCGGCGGAGGAAACTCATTTCGGCCGCTTGTACCCGTGATCTTGTCCTTTCGGTCATGACCCAAAGCTCATGACCATAGGTGAGGATGGGAACGTAGATCGACCGGTAAATCGAGAGCTTTGCCTTCCGGCTCAGCTCCTTCTTCACTACAACGGATCGATACAGTGTCCGCATTACTGAAGACGCCGCACCGATCCGCCTGTCGATCTCACGATCCACTCTTCCCCCACTCGTGAACAAGACTCCGAGGTACTTGAACTCCTCCACTTGGGGCAAGATCTCCTCCCCAACCCGGAGATGGCACTCCACCCTTTTCCGGGAGAGAACCATGGACTCGGACTTGGAGGTGCTGATTCCCATCCCAGTCGCTTCACACTCGGCTGCGAACCGATCCAGTGAGAGCTGAAGATCTTGGCCGGAGGAAGCCATTAGGACCACATCATCTGCAAATAGCAGAGACCTAATCCTGCAGCCACCAAACCAGTACATGATTTTTTAATTTTGGACCTCCAGAATCAGCATGTCCTCATCAATTTGTGTCAACAAGATGAAACGTAGACTGAAAACCTTTGACAAGTTGACTTCATGTTTGTCGCCGCCCATTAGGACCTTTCAAAGTGTAAAATACGATCTGCCTTGAAGACGGAGTATTTTATTTTGAATCTAAACCGGATACTTTATTTTGTGTTTGTGCACAACTTCCTGTCCAACGCTAGCAGATTTTAGCTCAAGTGAACGGATTTCTTGTGGCGTCCGGCAAAAATGGAAGTTCTGCCTATAATTAGTGTTGGAATGCGGAATGGCAAGGGCATGTCGGTGACATTCCGCGGGCGGTGGAAATTGACCTATTGACTTGAATGAAAACAGAAAGAGCCCACCTGTCCGCGGTCGTTTTGGATTCAGTGGAAATTCAGGGGTTACTTCCAGGACTTGGGACGCGGCTTTAAAGGAGTGGAACAATGGACCCTTAACCGACTGCGAACTGGGGTCGGCTGTTTTAAAACATCCAGGGGCAAGTGGGGCCTGGTGGACGGAGTATTATGCCATGGTGGGTTGCAGACGGTTGGGGACGGCGTGGCGAAGTTGGTAGAGTGGCCGTGCCAGCAATCGGAGGGTTGCTGGTTACTGGGGTTCAATCCCCACCTTCTACCATCCTAGTCACGTCCGTTGTGTCCTTGGGCAAGACACTTCACCCTTGCTCCTGATGGGTGCTGGTTAGCGCCTTGCATGGCAGCTCCCGCCATCAGTGTGTGAATGTGTGTGTGAATGGGTGAATGTGGAAATACTGTCAAAGTGCTTTGAGTACCTTGAAGGTAGAAAAGCGCTATACAAGTAAAACCCATTTATCATTTATTTATATAAACACACAGCTGTACAAAACACCCACGGACCCACTTCGATGTGGGATCTAAGACAAAAACGTGGCTGTACGCTACTGAGTTGGACATGTGACGATGACACACGAAAGAAGAAGAATCTCAATCTGACACCTCTCCCTCTTGATGGCTTCAGTAATGACATGGTGTCATGGTGGCTAATAAACCCAGCTGGCTAATGACAACCATAACTTCATGGATGGATACGTTTTATTAAGCTCCAGAGAGGCTGCCTGTCAAAAGGCTCCAGCACCAGCCTGCATGTTCAGCCTCTATTTTTCTTCTGGGTTTTAAATTTTTTAGAACATGAGAGGGACTCTTGACCTTCTCAGCGAACAGTGGCAATGGAAGCTGTCGTGTTCACATCTTCATTTAGCGTAATCGGACTTCATCAAATTGCCCACATGATCAGTGACAGACGACAAGTCGCGCTTAATGAAGCACAAGACTACATGAGTACTTCATTCACTGCATGCTGCCCCATGTTGATGTTTGGTTCTATCGAGGGATGTCCAATGAAATCATCAACCCGTATAATTACGAAAAAGGAGATATCAGATTATATCGCATTGGAAATAAACTGCTGGACAGTATCAGCATATCGGTAAGCATATCCGGTTCTATCGTATTATACCTTACAGTTTGATTCAAATACAACTATTACTGTGATACTTTATAGTAGTACTTTATTCAAGGTATCAGGGGACGGCTTGGCGCGGTTGGGAGAGTGGCCGTGCCAGCAACCTGAGGGTTCCTGGTTCGATCCCCGGAAAAGCGCACCATTTACTATTTTATCCGCTGGGTCTTAAATACAACAATTTGAATTTAAGGCCCTAAAATGTCGATAACTATCCTAAAATCTCATAAAAGGTCTTAAATACGATGTTTGAAAAGTTGAAAGCCTACAGCAAAGTCGAATGACTTGCATAAGACGGATAGGTGCGAGTTCAACCATTTGTGGCTCCAGAACAATCAATTTGATGCATGCTTGAAGCCGGTGTTTAGGACCCGGATGCGGCGCCATTGAGGAGGAAAGCGAATGGAAGGATAATGTAAAAGTCAAAAATACGGAATAAGTCTGTGTCAAAAGATGATGACAGACAAGATATTGTTGTGTTGTCCTCTACCATTGCTGGCGTTCTGGTTCTTGATACAATAAAATACTTAACTTCACTGCACCTTTGGCAAAAAAAAAAACAGTTCTATGGCAAATCTGAAAAATGGCTGTTTTGATGTTTGCTAATATTGTTTTTAAGTACCGTATTTTCCGCACTATAAGGCGCACCTAAAAACCTCCAATTTTCTCAAAAGCTGACAGTGCGCCTTATAATCCGGTGCGCCTTATCTATGGACCAATATTGAGCCACAACAGGTCTTGCAACTACGGGATGCATAACGTAACCCCAGCCTCTACTGTAGCGTCTATTCTATGCGCCTTATAATGCGGTGCGCCTTATATATGAACAAAGTTTTAAAATAGGCCATTCATTGAAGGTGTGCCTTATAATCCGGTGCGCCTTATAGTGTGGAAAATACGGTAGTTTACTATAGAGAGTCTCCTGGTGTATTTAGTTAGTTTAACCATTTTGTTTTCCAATGTAAAAGAGCAGTGAATTAATTCATATACTTAAAATTCATTCTGGCTCTCTGATTTTCCTTCATGTCTTTGTACTTTTGTGTCCGTACGGATGTAAAATGCTTTTAAATTATTTTCAATATGGTCTTAAAAAGACTCAAATTTGACTTGGTGAAACCTGCCCAGACCCTGTTCTTACCAGTTTGGATGTGTTTGCCTTCGATTTAAGTTTAAATTGTATTGCCCAGCTGCACCAAATGATAATATAAATACATTTAATAAAGTCAAATACAAATAAGGCAACAAGAGAAGTATCCTACACTTCTCTTTTGTAAAGTAAATCTGAACAGCCGATATGGGCATTTACATCAACTATATGATTTGCCTGAGAAGCTGGACAGGACAAAAAAATAAAATTAAAATAAAGTTTAAATTGTATTTTCAAATCTTATATAGGCTCCAGCACCCCCCGAGACCCCGAAAGGGACAAGTGGTAGAAAATGGTTGGATGGATGGAATCATTTTCTGAGTTTTTTTTCCTACATTTGAAACACTTCCTGGTGGTCAAAATGTTACATCGATTACGTTTTACAGACCATCTTCAAACCGTTTTCTGACCGTCTTATGACTGTCTTTAACATTTTGCCCTTATTTTTATGCATTCTAAATGGTAAATAAATGCGATCATAAATGCTTAAAATGGAGCCTATTGGAGTCGCTCTATTAAGCCCTAACACATACAGTATCTATTTTTACAGTTGGTGTTTGAATTCCATCCATCCATCCATTTCCTACCGTTTGTCCCTGTTGGGGTAACGGGGGGTGCTGGAGCCTATCTAAGCTGCATTTGGACGGAAGGTGAGGTACACCCTGGACAAGTCGCCACCTAATCGCAGGGCCAACACAGATAATAATAATAATAATAATAACTGGGATTTATATAGCGCTTTTCTAAGTACCCAAAGTCGCTTTACATGTAGAACCCATCAATCATTCACACCTGGTGGTGGTAAGCTACTTTCATAGCCACAGCTGCCCTGGGGTAGACTGACGGAAGCGTGGCTGCAATTTGCGCCAACGGCCCCTCCGACCACCACCCATCATTCAATTCACCGGTGTGAGTGGCACCGGGGGCAAAGGGTGAAGTGTCCCGCCCAAGGACACAACGGCAGCGATTTTTTTGGATGGTAAGAGACGGGGAGCGAACCTGCAACCCTCAGGTTTCTGGCACGGTTGCTCTACCCACTACGCCATGCCGCCCCATAGATAGACAGACAACATTCACACTCACTTTCACACACTAGGGCCAATTTAGTGTTGCCAATCAACCTATCCCCAGGTGCATGTCTTTGGATTCTTGAATTAAAATTCATACAATTTCACAAAAACAGTACTCATTTTGTGAGAATTGGTGTAGGATGTAAGTCCCTTACCTGTCCCCGTACAGTAGAGGCTTGGTCAGACACTGAGTACAGGCCTCGTGGAACCACTGACCGCAGCTTCCACACTGCAGCATCTTTAGGTTCCACCTGCAGGACCCCATCCCCCAAAAGAATGACTTTTGTATTATTTGCAATAGTTTTGAGCTCCAACTCGGTGATGTCGCTCACTCTCCGGGTCCGGCACAGTAGCAGTAACACTGCTGCTGATTGGACAGATGATGCGTGTCCCAGTCCAGCGACGTCAGCTGGTAGGGGAGCCTCAGTTTCATGAACTGCATGAGGCGGGCAAAGCGTCCACGCTTCATGGCGCCGCCTCTCTGCAAAACACAATTTGAGGACAGGACTTTGGGATGGGTGTGGTTACAGTATATGTGTGTGCGTATGTGTGTGTGTCGTAGAAGGGCTGTCACCAAGAAGAGTGTGTACTACTATTCTGCTGCCAATGCCAGGTCAGCTGTGAGGGATGGGGCCACATTTGGACAATTAAATATTTTCTTTTAGCATCTTTGCAGATCTGGAGCATCTATGATTGATTGATTTTAAGTCTACTGCGCTTAACTGGAATGTCATTTTTCAGTTTTACGACTATTGACTGTGCGCAATGCCTCAGAGAGAATGTAGGACATCTGATCCAGAAATATACCCTGTGTTGTACTTGTAGTTTTGCCTTGGCTGCTAATTGTCTTAACAACCCGGGATACATTCTAAAAACACCGTATTTTCCGGACTGTAGAGAGCACCGGAATATAAGCCGCACCCACAACATTTTAGAAGAAAAATATGTTTCCATATATTAGCTGCAGATATATACGTTGTGCAATGAGTTATTTACACAGAAAGATTCTGTAAATGTTTATTTATATACCGTATTTTTCGGAGTATAAGTTGCTCCGGCCGAAAACGCATAATAAAGAAGGAAAAAAACATGTACCGTATTTTCCGCACTATTAGCCGCACCTAAAAACCACAAATTTACTCAAAAGCTGACAGTGCGGCTTATAACCCGGTGCGCTTTATATATGGATTAATATTAAGATTCATTTTCATAAAGTTTCGGTCTCGCAACTACGGTAAACAGCCGCCATCTTTTTTCCCCGTAGAAGAGGAAGTGCTTCTTCTTCTACGCAAGCAACCGCCAAGGTAAGCACCCGCCCCCATAGAACAGGAAGCGCTTCTTCTTCTACTGTAAGCAACCACCCGCCCGCGTAGAAGAAGAAGAAGCGCGCGGATATTACGTTTCATTTCCTTTGTGTGTTTACATCTGTAAAGACCACAAAATGGCTCCTACTAAGCGACAGGTTTGCGGTTCATGAAAAGACGCAATCTCTCCATCCGCACACGGACTACTATTTCACAGCAACTGCCTAAAGACTTTCAAGAAAAGCTGGCTACTTTCCGTGCATATTGTAAAAACAAGATAGCTGAAAAAAAGATCCGGCCAGAGAACATTATCAACATGGACGAGGTTCCACTGACTTTTGATATTCCTGTGAACCGCACTGTGGATACAACGGGAGCACGTACGGTGAATATTCGCACCACAGGGAATGAGAAGTCATCCTTCACTGTGGTTCTAGCTTGCCATGCTAATGGCCAGAAACTTCCACCCATGGTGATATTCAAAAGGAAGACCTTGCCAAAAGAGACCTTTCCAGCCGGCGTCATCATAAAAGCTAACTCGAAGGGATGGATGGATGAAGAAAAGATGAGCGAGTGGTTAAGGTAAGTTTACGCGAAGAGGCCGGGTGGCTTTTTTCACGCAGCTCCGTCCATGTTGATATACGACTCCATGCGCGCCCACATCACGCTGGTTTTTAATATATTATTAAAGTTTGACTGACCTATCTGACTGTTTTTTTGACATTCCTTTAGCGCAGTTAGATGCGGCTGAAAACACGGGGCGGCTTATAGGTGGACAAAGTTTTGAAATATGCCGTTCATTGAAGGCGCGGCTTATAACCCAGGGCGCCTTATGGTGCGGAAAATACGGTATAAGTCGCACTGGAGTATAAGTCGCAGTTTTTGTGGAAATTTATTTGATAAAACCCAACACCAAGAATAGACATTTGAAAGGCAATTTAAAATAAATAAAGAATAGTGAACAACAGGCTGAATAAGTGTACGTTATATGAGGCATAAATAACCAACTGAGAACGTGCCTGGTATGTAAACGTAACATATTATGGTAAGAGTCATTCAAATAACTATAACATATAGAACATGCTATACGTTTACCAAACAATCTGTCACTCCTAATCGCTAAATCCGATGAAATCTTATACGTCTAGTCTCTTACGTGAATAAGCTAAATAATATTATTTGATATTTTACGGTAATGTGTTAATAATTTCACACATAAGTCGCTCCCGAGTATAAGTCGCACCCCCGGCCAAACTATGAAAAAAACTGCGATTTATAGTCCGAAAAAATACGGTACCTTAATTATTTCCAAATGGTGTAGTAAAACGGCTGATCAAACAAAACAGAAGTCATTGTCATGGACACACTAGCTGCGGAAGCTAGCTCTCCAATCAGCTAAACAAACTCAATAACTCCACGGTGACGTTTTGGTGAGTTTACAAAACTGAAAAAATACAAAAATAATGCCATTGTACGTTAATAATACTAACAGACACTCGTAAACGTGTTAGCATATTAGCTAATGCTAACGATGCTAACGTCATTACATTATGATAGCATGTACAAATATGCATGAAGACACTCCTACAGACAACACATGGGACGGTTTAGGAAGTAAGAATTGTTTTAGTTGTATTGTAAAACTTAAAACGTTGCTTGGTGTTACGAATGAAGAATCCATACGCGTAGTAACGCTATGGACGGCTGTAAGACGAACCGCACTCCGGTTGGAAGAAGGAAGAAAAAAAAACTACCTGCAAATGGATGCAGCACCTGCAGTGAGTGAACTCGTCCATAAGATGGCGCCATAGCACAAACAATAACACACCTACTAGTTGTATTTGCTTCTTTGTTTTTTTAAACTATGTTTTAATAATAGCTGTTATAGAGAAGATTAATCCATCAGTTAGCCGCAGTGTTTTATAAGCCGCAGGGTTCAAAGCGAATGAAAAACGTAGCGGCTTAAAGTCCGGGAATATACGGTACGATTTAAAAAATACATGAAGTGAAATAAAAGAACAAACAGGTTACCATAGAAAGGGGAATTGTATGGCCATTAGTCGCGACTTACCTGACACATGAAACGTGACACATTTGGGGCATGCATTATCCACTTTAGCCGCCAGATGGCAGTAAAGTGTTGAATATCATAAATGTTTTCGTGGCAATTCCGGGTCTATGGTCGAGTGGTGCTTTCCATCATTTTCAACAGACTGCATTGCAAAATGATTTTCTTCCTCTCAAGAATTGGGTCATACGAATCCCTACTGTAACTGTAACAAGAAAAAGTTGCAATGTTGACTCTAAGAACATTGTTCAGCATGCTAATGTTTTATGCTGGCTTTTTAGACACTTTTTTTTGTTAACACCTAAAAATAATGCATTTCAATACTTGGTGCCATCATGAGAGTACGCTAACTTGTTCAATGTCATCATACTTAAGGTTGTATGCTTGCTTTTCAGCTAATTTTGTTTGTTTCAACCAAAAAAAATCATGGACTTTCATACTTGGTACCATCTTGGAATGATGCTAACGTCTCTTATATGCAAACGTTAGAATGATACATTTTATGCCAGCTATTCAGCTAATTTTGTATGTTTACTCTTAAAAATAGTGCATTTTAATACTTGGCACTTTCTTAAAAGTACAGTAACTTGTCCTCAGCCATCATGCTAGCTTTAGCATGCTAACGTTTTATGCTTGCTTTTTAGCTATTAGTTTATGTTTAAACCTAAAAAACATGGATTTGGATACTTGGCACCATCTTAGAAGTATACTAACGTCTTTTATATGAACATGCTAACGTTTTATGCTAACTTTTTAGCTATTTGTGTATGTTTAAACCTAAAAATCATGAATTTGGATACTTGACGCCATCTTAGAAGTATGCTAACGTCTTTTATATTAACATGCCAACGTTTCATGCTAGCGTTTATGCTATTTGTGTATATTTCAACCTAAAACTCATGGATTTGGATACTTCACCCCATCTTAGAAGTATGCTAACGTCTTTTGTATTAACATGCTATTGTTTCATGCTAGCTTTTTAGCTAAATTTGTATGTTTAAACGTAAAAATCATGGATTTGAATACTTGGCCCCATCTTAGAAGTATGCTAACGTCTCTTACATTAGCATGCTATTGTTTCATTCTAGCTTTGTAGATAATTTTGTATGTTTAAACCTAAAAATAATGGATTTGGTATACTTTGCGCCATCTTAGAAGTATACTAACGTCTTTTATATTAACATGCTATTGTTTCATGCTAGCTTTTTAGCAAATTTTGTATGTTTAAACCTAAAAATAATGGATTTGGGATACTTTGCGCCATCTTAGACGTATACTAACGTCTTTTGTATGAACATGCTAACGTTTTGTGCTAGCTTTTTAGCTATTTGTGTATGTTTGCAAATTGCAAATTTTGTATGTTTCAACCTAAAAACCACGGATTTGGATATTTGGCCCCATCTTAGAAGTATGCTAACGTCTTTTATATCAGCATGCTATTGTTTCATGCTAGCTTTTTAGCTAATTCCGTTTGTTTAAACCTAAAAAGAATGGATTTGGGATACTTTGCGCCATCTTAGAACTATACTAAAGTCTTTTATATCAACATGCTAACGTTTCGTGCTATCTTTTTAGCTAATTGTGTATGTTTAAACCTAAAAATTATGGATTTGGTATACTTTGCGCCATCTTAGAAGTATACTAACGTCTTTTGTATTAACATGCTAACGCTTCGTGCTAGCTTTTTAGCTAATTCCGTATGTTTAATCCTAAAAATAATGGATTTGGGATACTTTGCGCCATCTTAGAAGTATACTAAAGTCTTTTATATTAACATGCTAACGTTTCCTGCTAGCTTTTAAGCTTTCTGTGTATGTTTAAACCTAAAACTCATGGATTTGGATACTTAGCTCCATCTTAGAAGTAAGCTAACGTCTTTTATATCAGCATGCTATTGTTTTATGCTAGCTTTTTAGCAAATTGTGTATGTTTAAACCTAAAAATAATGGATTTGGGATACTTGGCGCCATCTTAGAAGTATACTAACGTCTTTTATATGAACATGCTAACGTTTTCTGGTAGCTTTTAAGCTATTTGTGTATGTTTCAACCTAAAAACCATGGATTTGGGATACTTGGCGCCATCTTAGAAGTATACTAACGTCTTTTGTATTAACATGCTAACGTTTCGTGCTAGCTTTTTAGCCAATTCCGTATGTTTAAACCTAAAAATAATGGATTTGGGATACTTTGCGCCATCTTAGAAGTATACTAAAGTCTTTTATAATAACATGCTAACGTTTCCTGCTAGCTTTTAAGCTTTTTGTGTATGTTTAAACCTAAAACTCATGGATTTGGATACTTAGCTCCATCTTAGAAGTAAGCTAACATCTTTTATATCAGCATGCTATTGTTTTATGCTAGCTTTTTAGCAAATTGTGTACGTTTAAACCTAAAAATAATGGATTTGGGATACTTGGCGCCATCTTAAAAGTATACTAACGTCTTTTATATGAACATGCTAACGTTTTCTGGTAGCTTTTAAGCTATTTGTGTATGTTTCAACCTAAAAACCATGGATTTGGGATACTTGGCGCCATCTTAGAAGTATACTAACGTCTTTTATATTAACATGCTAACGTTTCGCGCTAGCTTTTTAGCCAATTCCGTATGTTTAAACCTAAAAATAATGGATTTGGGATACTTTGCGCCATCTTAGAAGTATACTACAGTCTTTTATATTAACATGCTAACGTTTCCTGCTAGCTTTTAAGCTTTTTGTGTATGTTTAAACCTAAAACTCATGGATTTGGATACTTAGCTCCATCTTAGAAGTAAGCTAACGTCTTTTATATCAGCATGCTATTGTTTTATGCTAGCTTTTTAGCAAATTGTGTACGTTTAAACCTAAAAATAATGGATTTGGGATACTTGGCGCCATCTTAGAAGTATACTAATGTCTTTTATATGAACGTGCTAACGTTTTCTGGTAGCTTTTAAGCTATTTGTGTATGTTTCAACCTAAAAACCATGGATTTGGGATACTTGGCGCCATCTTAGAAGTATACTAACGTCTTTTGTATTAACATGCTAACGTTTCGTGCTAGCTTTTTAGCCAATTCCGTATGTTTAAACCTAAAAATAATGGATTTGGGATACTTTGCGCCATCTTAGAAGTATACTAAAGTCTTTTATATTAACATGCTAACGTTTCCTGCTAGCTTTTAAGCTTTTTGTGTATGTTTAAACCTAAAACTCATGGATTTGGATACTTAGCTCCATCTTAGAAGTAAGCTAACATCTTTTATATCAGCATGCTATTGTTTTATGCTAGCTTTTTAGCAAATTGTGTATGTTTAAACCTAAAAATAATGGATTTGGGATACTTGGCGCCATCTTAGAAGTATACTAACGTCTTTTATATGAACATGCTAACGTTTTCTGGTAGCTTTTAAGCTATTTGTGTATGTTTCAACCTAAAAACCATGGATTTGGGATACTTGGCGCCATCTTAGAAGTATACTAACGTCTTTTATATTAACATGCTAACGTTTCCTGCTAGATTTTAAGCTTTTTGTGTATGTTTAAACCTAAAACTCATGGATTTGGATACTTAGCTCCATCTTAAAATTATGCTAACGTCTTTTATATCAGCATGCTAACGCTTCGTGCTAGCTTTTTAGCCAATTCCGTATGTTTAAACCTAAAAATAATGGATTTGGGATACTTTGCGCCATCTTAGAAGTATACTAAAGTCTTTTATATCAACATGCTAACGTTTCCTGCTAGCTTTTAAGCTTTTTGTGTATGTTTAAACCTAAAACTCATGGATTTGGATACTTAGCTCCATCTTAGAAGTAAGCTAACGTCTTTTATATCAGCATGCTATTGTTTTATGCTAGCTTTTTAGCAAATTGTGTACGTTTAAACCTAAAAATAATGGATTTGGGATACTTGGCGCCATCTTAGAAGTATACTAACGTCTTTTATATGAACGTGCTAACGTTTTCTGGTAGCTTTTAAGCTATTTGTGTATGTTTCAACCTAAAAACCATGGATTTGGGATACTTGGCGCCATCTTAGAAGTATACTAACGTCTTTTGTATTAACATGCTAACGTTTCGTGCTAGCTTTTTAGCCAATTCCGTATGTTTAAACCTAAAAATAATGGATTTGGGATACTTTGCGCCATCTTAGAAGTATACTAAAGTCTTTTATATTAACATGCTAACGTTTCCTGCTAGCTTTTAAGGTTTTTTGTATGTTTAAACCTAAAACTCATGGATTTGGATACTTAGCTCCATCTTAGAAGTAAGCTAACATCTTTTATATCAGCATGCTATTGTTTTATGCTAGCTTTTTAGCAAATTGTGTATGTTTAAACCTAAAAATAATGGATTTGGGATACTTGGCGCCATCTTAGAAGTATACTAACGTCTTTTATATGAACGTGCTAACGTTTTCTGGTAGCTTTTAAGCTATTTGTGTATGTTTCAACCTAAAAACCATGGATTTGGGATACTTGGCGCCATCTTAGAAGTATACTAACGTCTTTTGTATTAACATGCTAACGTTTCGTGCTAGCTTTTTAGCCAATTCCGTATGTTTAAACCTAAAAATAATGGATTTGAGATACTTTGCGCCATCTTAGAAGTATACTAAAGTCTTTTATATTAACATGCTAACGTTTCCTGCTAGCTTTTAAGCTTTTTGTGTATGTTTAAACCTAAAACTCATGGATTTGGATACTTAG
This sequence comes from Nerophis lumbriciformis, assembly GCF_033978685.3. Lineage (NCBI taxonomy): Eukaryota > Metazoa > Chordata > Actinopteri > Syngnathiformes > Syngnathidae > Nerophis > Nerophis lumbriciformis. The sequence goes on from NC_084568.2 coordinate 11,206,644, forward strand.
CTCCATCTTAGAAGTAAGCTAACGTCTTTTATATCAGCATGCTATTGTTTTATGCTAGCTTTTTAGCAAATTGTGTACGTTTAAACCTAAAAATAATGGATTTGGGATACTTGGCGCCATTTTAGAAGTATACTAACGTCTTTTATATGAACGTGCTAACGTTTTCTGGTAGCTTTTAAGCTATTTGTGTATGTTTCAACCTAAAAACCATGGATTTGGGATACTTGGCGCCATCTTAGAAGTATACTAACGTCTTTTGTATTAACATGCTAACGTTTCGTGCTAGCTTTTTAGCCAATTCCGTATGTTTAAACCTAAAAATAATGGATTTGGGATACTTTGCGCCATCTTAGAAGTATACTAAAGTCTTTTATATTAACATGCTAACGTTTCCTGCTAGCTTTTAAGCTTTTTGTGTATGTTTAAACCTAAAACTCATGGATTTGGATACTTAGCTCCATCTTAGAAGTAAGCTAACATCTTTTATATCAGCATGCTATTGTTTTATGCTAGCTTTTTAGCAAATTGTGTATGTTTAAACCTAAAAATAATGGATTTGGGATACTTGGCGCCATCTTAGAAGTATACCAACGTCTTTTATATGAACATGCTAACGTTTTCTGGTAGCTTTTAAGCTATTTGTGTATGTTTCAACCTAAAAACCATGGATTTGGGATACTTGGCGCCATCTTAGAAGTATACTAACGTCTTTTGTATTAACATGCTAACGTTTCGTGCTAGCTTTTTAGCCAATTCCGTATGTTTAAACCTAAAAATAATGGATTTGGGATACTTTGCGCCATCTTAGAAGTATACTAAAGTCTTTTATATTAACATGCTAACGTTTCCTGCTAGCTTTTAAGCTTTTTGTGTATGTTTAAACCTAAAACTCATGGATTTGGATACTTAGCTCCATCTTAGAAGTAAGCTAACATCTTTTATATCAGCATGCTATTGTTTTATGCTAGCTTTTTAGCAAATTGTGTACGTTTAAACCTAAAAATAATGGATTTGGGATACTTGGCGCCATCTTAGAAGTATACTAACGTCTTTTATATGAACGTGCTTACGTTTTATGGTAGCTTTTAAGCTATTTGTGTATGTTTCAACCTAAAAACCATGGATTTGGGATACTTGGCGCCATCTTAGAAGTATACTAACGTCTTTTGTATTAACATGCTAACGTTTCGTGCTAGCTTTTTAGCCAATTCCGTATGTTTAAACCTAAAAATAATGGATTTGGGATACTTTGCGCCATCTTAGAAGTATACTAAAGTCTTTTATATTAACATGCTAACGTTTCCTGCTAGCTTTTAAGCTTTTTGTGTATGTTTAAACCTAAAACTCATGGATTTGGATACTTAGCTCCATCTTAGAAGTAAGCTAACATCTTTTATATCAGCATGCTATTGTTTCATGCTAGCTTTTTAGCAAATTGTGTACGTTTAAACCTAAAAATAATGGATTTGGGATACTTGGCGCCATCTTAGAAGTATACTAACGTCTTTTATATGAACGTGCTAACGTTTTCTGGTAGCTTTTAAGCTATTTGTGTATGTTTCAACCTAAAAACCATGGATTTGGGATACTTGGCGCCATCTTAGAAGTATACTAACGTCTTTTATATTAACATGCTAACGTTTCGTGCTAGCTTTTTAGCCAATTCCGTATGTTTAAACCTAGAAATAATGGATTTGGGATACTTTGCGCCATCTTAGAAGTATACTAAAGTCTTTTATATTAACATGCTAACGTTTCCTGCTAGATTTTAAGCTTTTTGTCTATGTTTAAACCTAAAACTCATGGATTTGGATACTTAGCTCCATCTTAAAAGTATGCTAATGTCTTTTATATCAGCATGCTATTGTTTTATGCTAGCTTTTTAGCAAATTGTGTACGTTTAAACCTAAAAATAATGGATTTGGGATACTTGGCGCCATCTTAGAAGTATATTAACGTCTTTTATATGAACGTGCTAACGTTTTCTGGTAGCTTTTAAGCTATTTGTGTATGTTTCAACCTAAAAACCATGGATTTGGGATACTTGGCGCCATCTTAGAAGTATACTAACGTCTTTTGTATTAACATGCTAACGTTTCGTGCTAGCTTTTTAGCCAATTCCGTATGTTTAAACCTAAAAATAATGGATTTGGGATACTTTGCGCCATCTTAGAAGTATACTAAAGTCTTTTATATTAACATGCTAACGTTTCCTGCTAGATTTTAAGCTTTTTGTGTATGTTTAAACCTAAAACTCATGGATTTGGATACTTAGCTCCATCTTAAAAGTATGCTAACGTCTTTTATATCAGCATGCTATTGTTTCCTGCTAGCTTTTTAGCAAATTGTGTATGTTCAAACCTGAAAATAATGGATTTGGGATCTTTGCGCCATCTTAGAAATATACTAACGTCTTTTATATGAACATGCTAACGTTTCGTGCTAGCTTTTTAGCTATTTGTGTATGTTTAAACTCAAAAATTATGAATTTGGATACTTGGCGCCATCTTAGAAGTATGCCGGCTTCGACCGACCCCAGGCCAGAGGCCCAGAGAGGTTCAGGGCCTCTTGAAATATCCCTAGAAATTTTCGCAGGGAATTTTCTAGTCGGGACATATTGAAGCTGTTTAATGAGCAATATCCAAATGGGCCCTGCATTGTTAAATGTTTCTGTACGTTGAATTTTACTTCATCTTCCCTCAGAGCAGTTTGTAATATTATGTCTGTTTTATGTCACTAAATAAAGTTGCAGCGTCGAGTAGAACTAGCAGTGTGTTACAGTAAAGTTGCACACGTCTGCCAACTCGAACCATGATAAATATACACATATTGTTCAATTAATATCGGAAATTTTTTTTTCGATATGGTCGAATGTTTGCTTTATGTTCAATTCTCTGCAGCGAGTGCAGCTACAGTGTGCCCAAGTCTCCTGTGCTTCCTTCTAATGACAATGTTGCGAGGATAGCGGCCCCGACCTTGGTGGCGACCGCAAAGACACACTGGCGACATATCCAGGAATCGCTGTCGGCTTCCGGCTCGATGGTGGGCGTGTGGCACTCGGGATGATAACCTGAAACGAGAGCGGCAGGCAGAGCGTTTCATTGGCATTTTGCTTGACAGGCAGCCTGAGCGACAATAATGGCAACGCGAGCGCCCCCACCCCCTTTATTTAGTGCCTTTATGCTGGGGTTCTAGATGCACCGCGACGCATCCTGTCACGACACTGTCTGGCGTCCTGGTAGCGGGAAGTCTGTTTATCAGCATATTCCCCACCGCCTCCCAAGAAATACCATACAGCTGCCATGTTTATCTGCTGTTGTTTCCTGCTGCTCACAGATCAAAAAATGTGAACACTTAACGCACCAATATGGAGTCGTTGAAAGAAGTCAAGATCATGTGGATGCCGCACTGACTTGTCACAAGTAAATGGCCTCACTTTTGTTGCCATGGTGACCCCGCATCACCACATGATTTGCGGTAGATACTGTGTGGGTGTCAAAGAAAATCTATTTTCCGATTAATCGCGATTCTTATGTGTAACAATTCTTAATCGTTTAAAAAAAAATGTTTTTTTAATCCGTTCACCATTGCACTTTGTATGCAAGGACAAAATGTCCATCTTTGTCAGTCCGCAGATTTTCTCCATGGATGTTTTTTATGTATAAATCACTTCTTGGCCTGGTTCCCCCTAATGTATGCTATTTTATATGTAGACTCCAGTCGCTACTGGACTTCCTTGGCATGTTGTTGTCCTAAAGCCAACGTAAGTCTCGGTAAAAAAAAAAAAGACTTCAGATTTGCAGTTCCATGGTCTTGGAATAAATTACTGAGGTTACCTGAACTCATCACTTTGGGGGAATTTCAGGCCATTTTAAAAGATGGAGAAACTGTTTATTAGGCACTGTACTTGTTGTTAAATTGTTTTTTACTGAAACATTTTATTTTTACCTACTGGGCGCTCTTGCAAAAGAGACTTCAATCTCAATTAGTTGTTTTTTGTATCTAGTTAAATAAAAGGAAAATGAAAACACTAATAATTAGAGATGTCAGATAATTACTTTTTTGCCGATATTCCGATATTGTCCAACTCTTAATTACCGATTCCGATTTCAACCGATACCGATATATACAGTCGTGGAATTAACACATTATTATGCCTAATTTTGTTGTGATGCCCCGCTGGATGCATTAAACAATGTAACAAGGTTTTCCAAAATAAATCAACTCAAGTTATGGAAAAAAATGCCAACATGGCACTGCCATATTTATTATTGAAGTCACAAAGTGCAATATTTTTTTTAACATGCCTCAAAACAGCAGCTTGGAATTTGGGACATGCTTTCCCTGAGAGAGCATGAGGAGGTTGAGGTTGGGGGGGGCGGGGTTGATGTGTGGGGGGTAGGGGGTAGCAGGTGCTGTATATTGTAGCGTCCCGGAAGAGTTAGTGCTGCAAGGGGTTCTGGGTATTTGTTCTGTTGTGTTTATGTTGTGTTACGGTGCGGATGTTTTCCCGAAATGTGTTTGTCATTCTTGTTTGGTGTGGATTCACAGTGTGGCGCATATTTGTTACCTGTCCGTCCGTTCCCCATGGCTACTTTTAACGTGAACAATAATAAAAATGGGCCCAACGCTTAGCCCCTTTTGGTGGCTTGTTATCCGGGTAGCTACTCGTTCTTACACCCCTAAATAGTTACGGGACTATGTCCCAGGACTGCTGAAGCCGACCTGAAGGTCCAGAACGGGGGTGGGGGGGACATCTGTCCGTCCGTTCCCCATGGGTACTTTTAACGTGAACAATGGTAAAAATGGGCCCAACGCTTGTCCCCTTTTGGTGGCTTGTTATCCGGGTAGCTGCTCGTTCTAACGCTCCTACCTTGTTCCAGGACTAAAACCTGGAAGCGTATCGCATTCTCTCAAAACCCAGTTGACATTTGGAATGAAGAGACTGTTTATTTGCTGCGCTAATTAAACGAACGGAACATTTTGAAGTGCATCGAAGGGAGAAAAAAAGAAACAGATTTATTTAAGAAGGTCGCAAAGGAAATGGATAAGGTCTGCTTCATTCGGACTCCAGACTCCAGGTAAATGAGAGACGATCAGAGATTAGCATATTTGCTACGTCATAATTGCGAATGTGAATATGTTCTTAATTGTCTGAAATTAATCTTTAATATCTAAACGAGGAAGTCAATAAGCGGGTGTGTTGCTAATTGTTGGTACACTACATTACCCAGAAGGCTTAGAGCTGTGGACAGGAACAGGTAGTAGGTCTGAGCTATGCGGTAGCACAACAATGACGCCGCTTGAGCAATATAAAGTTTATATATTTTTATGTGTTGTTGTTCCTGCTTCACATATAACAAACATAAGTTTTGATTAGGCCAGAGGTATGCAGCCCGCAGCTTTAATTTTTTTTTTCAACTTTTTTCAATTCTAAACTCAAATTTACAAAAAAAACACAACATAAAAAAGTGAAATAAAAGAGCAATGATGAAATGTAACGAGAAAAAGTTGTAATGATGACTTTAATAACACAAAGCTGCCATGCAGACTGTTTTTTCTTTAAAATGTCTTTGCTCAGAAAATAATAATGAATTAAAATCAGTGTTTTTATGAATGATATTTTTGGGGGGTAATATGTTGCATATTTTGTGTTTTTGTGTTTTTTCTATGACAAAAAAGGGCATAAAACAAACCAAAAAAAAAACATAAACAAATAATAAAAATGTATAATTGACGTATAGGTCCGCAGTTGATCTTGAGGTTTAAGCATTGAAAAAAAAAAAAAAAAATGTTGTATAACTTATTAACACTTTCATGAGTGGGGCCCTTATGGATCCCCAGAAAATTAGTGAGATTTTGGTTTTTAAATTAATTAAAATATCTAGTGATACTTAGTTGTCATAAAATTGTTAAAAATAAATCATCCAACTCACAAAGATTTTGTGAGATTTTATTTTTTTTTTGTTAAAATGTCTTCACTCCAAAAAATAATAATGAATCAAAATCGTTGTCGTGAATTATTGACCTATTGAAAGCTCCAATTAATTCACATCAAATATTCCACTTTCAAATAGATTTTGCGGGAAATATTGCGTATTTTGTGTTTTTGCCATAAAAAACAAAGTTAACGACTACAAAAAAGGGCATAAAACAAACAAAAAAATCATAAACAAATAATTAAAACTCATAATTGACGTATAGATCCGCAGTTGATCTTGAAGTTTAAACGTTGAAAAAAAAAGTTGTATGACTTATTTTTAACACTTTTATGAGTGGGGCCCTTTTTCATCCCTAGAAAATGAGTGAGATTTTTTTTTTTATTAAATAAAATGTCTTGGGATACTTGGTTGATATATAAAAAGCTAGCATGAAACAATAGCATGCTAATGTAAGGCACGTTAGCATACTACTAAGATGGGGCCAAGTATCCAAATCCATGATTTTTAGGTTGAAACATACACAAAGAGCTGAAAATCTAGAATAAAACATTAGCATGCTAATTTAAGAGTTGTTAGCATACTTCTAAGATGGCGCTAAGTATCCCAAGACATTTTAATTATTTAAAAGAAAAAAAAAATCTCACTAATTTGTAGGGATCCAAAAGGGCCCCACTTATAAAAGTGTAAAAAATAAGTCATCCAACTCACAAAAAATTTGTGAGAGTTTGTTTGTTGTTGTTAAAATGTCTACTTCAAAAAATAACAATGAATCAAAATCATTGTTGTGAATTATTGACCTATTGAAAGCTTCAATATTCCACTTTGAAATATTTTTTTACGGAAAATATTGCAAATTTTGTGTTTTTGCCATGAACCAAGTTTTCTATGACAAAAAAGGGCATAAAACAAACAAAAACAGAAAAATAATAAAAACTTGACGCACAGATCCAAAGTTGGTCTAGAGATTTAAGCCTTAAAAATTAGAAAATTACAACAAAAAAATGTCTGACTTATTTTTAGCACTTTTTACTTTTGCATCCCTAAAAAAAGGTGTTTTTGTTTTTTTTATTGATTTATTTATTTGTTTCTTTCTTTGTTTATTTTATAAATGCCTTTGCTCAAAAAAATAACAATGAATAAAAATCATTGTTGTGAATTATTGACCTATTGAAGGCCCCAATTACTTCACATCAAAAATAGCATATTTTGTGTTTTTTGCCATTAAAAAAAGAAAGTTTTCTTTAACAAAAAAGGCATAAAACATTAAAAATAAGATCTGAAGTTGATTTAGTTTAAGACACACTTTTGAACAAATGGCCCCCGGCGTGCTTTGATTTTTCAGTATGTGGACCTTTGGTGGGGAAAAAAAATTGTGTTTTTTGGTGTGTGTTTGAGCGCCACTCTGAGACATGCGATGAAGGAAGTTGTGTGGGCAGTTTTCTTCTCGCTGCTTTATAGCGCATACATTTTACAGTGCATATCACACATATGTGCTGCTCCCCAAATATATCCCGCTCTATCCCTCCTCGTCCGGGTGACGGCGAGGGAGAGCGGGCGCGTGGATCATTTATGACCCCGCCGATGTTTATTCTCCTTCAGCACATCTGCAAGGTCGGTGCTGAGAAGTTGAGGCTCTCCTCCTTACCGTGGCGACATTTCAGACAATTTATGAGGGGTTCTTTAAGGGGCGGAGCCTCGCAAACACAGCAAACTTCGTCCACTCCGCCTGCGACTGGAAGAAGACAGAGGGGGAAGAGAAGAGAAGGGGCGTTAAAAATGTGTTTTTATGTTGAAGTCACAAAGATCTCCTACACAAATGGAAGTCCTTGGTTCCTCTTTACGATCTACGCCTATTACCTCAAAGGGCCAAAGTGAAAAGGTGCTGATGGTCGGCGGGCCAAACAGCGTTTTTAATCCAGTTAACATGAGACTGCATCTTTTAAGTACTTTTATATCCTCAAAACGTTCAAAAAAGTCATTTTCCGCACATTTCCGCCCTTTCCAGGTGTTGTTCCGTAAACCAGTTCGTCCCAGATGTTACATACGATGGTTTTCGAACTTTACCCACACAGATTAGACCAGTGTTTTTCAACCACTGTGCCGCGGCACACCTATTTGGGTTAAAAATATTTTTTGCAAACCAGTAATTATAGTCTGCAAATGATGTGTTGTTGTTGAGTGTCGGTGTCACGTTCAAACACAGGACATCTATTAAACAAGACAAAAAGGCAAGGAATCAAACAGAGACAGAATTCAATTTAGACTCAATTGAGGAGAGACGGGGTCAACCTGTAACCTCTTACAGTGTCTTAGCACGCTCTGATGAAGAAGGTTTTCGTCTCCTCTTTTAATTCAGATGTTCCATGTTCACGCACCAACATATGTCACAGCAGGAATGGGAGGTATTAAAAAGAGTAATTGTTTTCGGTCGCTTTGAAGTCCAAGAAGGGTATTTCTCGGGCTTGGGCTCTTCCTGGATCCAGCTGGGGCAGGTGTTGGAGGACAATGGATAACCCCTCCCGTCTCCTGTCCACAGCAACTTCAAGAGGGCAGCGGGTCGTAAACAGCGTTGATCTCGGTCACCAAACAGTTGGAAAAGAGTTTGTGAAACACTTCAGAGAGAGTTCCTCCGGGAGTTGAGCACATCCTGCCATCTGTCCGTGCTGAAATCACAGTGGCGTTTCACGAGCCTTCTTTCTCTTGTTAGGCCTCCAAAGACAGCATTCATAATACCACATTTCTTTTGTGATAACTTACAAACAATTATTCCAACAGTCGGTGCTGTCTAGAGCTCGGCAGAGTAACCGTGTAATACTCTTCCATATCTGTAGGTGGCAGCCGGTAGCTAATTGCTTTGTAGATGTCGGAAACAGCGGGAGGCAGTGTGCAGGTAAAAAGGTGTCTAATGCTTAAACCAAACATAAACAAAAGGTGAGTGCCCCTAAGAAAAGGCTTTGAAGCTTAGGGAAGGCTTTGCAGAATGAAACTAAAACTGAACTGGCGACAAAGTAAACAAAAACAGAATGCTGGACGACAGCAAAGACTTACTGTGGAGCAAAGACAATGTACATCCGAAAATGACATGACAATCAACAATGTCCCCACGAAGAAGGATAAAAACAACTGAAATATTCTTGATTGCTAAAACAAAGTAGATGCGGGAAATATCGCTCAAAGGAAGACATGAAACTGCTACAGGAAAATTCCAAAAAAAGAAAACAAAAGCCACCAAAATAGGAGCGCAAGACAAGAACTAAAACACGACACACAGGAAAACAGCAAAAAACTCCAAATAAGTCAGGGGGTGATGTGACAGGTGGTGACAGTACACCTACTTTGAGACAAGAGCTATATTGATGCATGCTTGGTTATGGTTTAAAGTCATATCCAACAATTGCGACGACGACTTTTTACTGTCAACTCGTTTTTTTAATGATTTCTGCTGGTGGTGTGCCTCTGGGTTTTTTCAACGCAAAAAATCTGCCTTGTCTCAAAAAAGGTTGAAAAACACTGGATTAGACGTACGGACATTTCCAAGCCTCTAGGTTTTAATTACAAGACGCGAGCGAAGCCCGGCGACCGAGATTGTCCTGGAAGAGTCACAACTTTGCCGTAGAGCGGGGGTCACAAATCCAAACGCAACGAGTTAGCCCGGGGGTCGGCAACTCAACATGTTGAAAGAGCCATATTGGACCAAAAATACAAAAAAACAAATCTGTCTGGAGCCGCAAAAAGTTAAAAGCCTTATATAAGTCTTATAATGAAGGCAACACATTAAGTTAGTGTCGCAGAGGGTGAGATAACTCCTGGAAATTATTGGCTTAAAACTGCCAAAAGGTATAGATGTGTGTACCAAGTTAAAGGAAAGGACAGGCTGTCTTCTTATAATGGATTTACTACAATCTTCGCAAGCTGGGTAACGTTTGCTGTGGTCTGGAACAACTTGGCACACAATCAGAAATGCAGCCAATATTCCATACAGATAATGTGTCATGAGACATGCAAATATAAATTAAATACAATATAAAGTTTATATATTTGTATGTGTTGTTGTTCCTGCTTCACACATAACAAACATAAGTTTTGATTAGGCCAGAGGTATGCAGCCCGCAGCTTTAATTTTTTTTTTCAACTTTTTTCAATTCTAAACTCAAATTTACAAAAAAAAACAACATAAAAAAGTGAAATAAAAGAGCAAAGACGAAATGTAACGAGAAAAAGTTGTAATGATGACTTTAATAACACAAAGCTGCCATGCAGACTGTTTTTTCTTTAAAATGTCTTTGCTCAGAAAATAATAATGAATTAAAATCAGTGTTTTTATGAATTATATTTTTTGGGGGTAATATGTTGCATATTTTGTGTTTTTGTGTTTTTTCTATGACAAAAAAGGGCATAAAACAAACCAAAAAAAACCACAAACAAATAATAAAAATGTATAATTGACGTATAGGTTCGCAGTTGATCTTGAGGTTTAAGCATTGAAAAAAATAAAAAAATGTTGTATAATTTATTAACACTTTCATGAGTGGGGCCCTTATGGATCCCCAGAAAATTAGTGAGATTTTGGTTTTTAAATTAATTAAAATATCTAGTGATACTTAGTTGTCATAAAATTGTTAAAAATAAATCATCCAACTCACAAAGATTTTGTGAGATTTTTTTTTTTTTGTTAAAATGTCTTCACTCCAAAAAATAATAATGAATCAAAATCGTTGTCGTGTATTATTGACCTATTGAAAGCTCCAATTAATTCACATCAAATATTCCACTTTCAAATAGATTTTGCGGGAAATATTGCGTATTTTGTGTTTTTGCCATAAAAAAACAAAGTTAACGACTACAAAAAAAGGGCATAAAACAAACAAAAAAATCATAAACAACGACTGAGAGGACATGAGTAAAGGAAATTAAATGAACTCAAATATACCTACTAACGAGGCATACTGATGCAATATGTACACACAGCTAGCCTAAGTAGCATGGATTATTAGCACTCCACGCAAGTCAATAACATCAACAAAGCTCACCTTTGTGCATCCACGCACAGCATAAAACGTTTGGTGGACAAAATGAGACAAAGAAGGGGTGGCATAAAACACGTCTTTCTGTGGCAGCGACGGAGAAAGTTGTAAATGTAAACAAACCACGGTGAGTTCAAGGACCGCCAAAATTAGTAGGACAAAACGGCGCTGGCCAAATACTGTCATCAGTGAAGCATGAACACAAATATATTAAACAGGTGGCTTTCTAACAATTAGGAAGGTTTTTGTCATGTTTGTCCTCCTACCGAAACATTATTAAAACAACAAATATATTTTTCCCCTCATCTTTTTCCATTTTTGAAAAAGCTCCAGGGAGCCACTAGGGTCGGTGCTGAGCCGCGAGAGCCACGGGTTGCTGACCCCCGAGTTGGCACGTAAAAACAAAAATCGGTAGATCCATTCGTCCATGTTCTTCCGCTTATCCGAGGTCGGGTCGCGGGGGCGGCAGCCTAAGCAGAGAAGCCCAGACATTCCCGAGGCATTCCCAGGCCAGCCAGGAGACATAGTCTTTCCAACGTGTCCTGGGTCTTCCCCGTGGCCTCCTACGGGTCGGACATGCCCTAAACACCTCCCTAGGGAGGCGTCCCGGTGGCATCCTGACCAGATGCCCGAACCATCTCATCTGGCTCCTCTTGATGTTGCGAGGAAAAAAAAAACTGGGAACTCAGTCACCAGAATTTTACCATAAGATTTAAGGTGGTTTCTACACCAAATTATTGTAATTTAAGTACAAAGAAAAAGTGAGGGTTGGACTCCACCAAGGCTGCCCTTTGGCACCGATTCTGTTCATAACTTTTATGGACAGAATTTCTAGGCGCAGTCAAGGCGTTGAGGGGATCCGGTTTGGTGGCTGCAGGATTAGGTCTCTGCTTTTTGCAGATGATGTGGTCCTGATGGCTTCACCCGGCCAGGATCTTCAGCTCTCACTGGATCGGTTCGCAGCCGAGTGTGCAGCCCCTCCAAGTCCAAGTCCATGGTTCTCGCCCGGAAACGGGTGGAGTGTCATCTCCGGGTTGGGGAAGAGATCTTGCCCCATGTGGAGGAGTTCAAGTACCTCGGAGTCTTGTTCAGGAGTGAGGGAAGAGTGGATCGTGAGATCGCCAGGCGGATCGGTGCGGCGTTTTCAGTAATGCGGACGCTGTATCGATCCGATGTGGTGAAGAAGGAGCTGAGCCGGAAGGCAAAGCTCTCAATTTACTGGTCGATCTACGTTCCCATACTCACCTATGGTCATGATCTTTGGGTTATGACCGAAAAGACAAGATCATGGGTACAAGCAACCGAAATGAGTTTCCTCCGCCGGGTGGCGGGGCTCTCCCTTAGAGATAGGGTGAGAAGCTCTGTCATCCGGGAGGAGCTCAAAGTAAAGCCGCTGCTCCTCCACATAGAGAGGAGCCAGATGAGGTGGTTCGGGCATCTGGTCAGGATGCCACCCGAACGCCTCCATAGGGAGGTGTTTAGGGCACATCCGACCGGTAGGAGGCCACGGGGAAGACCCAGGACACGTTGGGAAGATTATGTCTCCCGGCTGGCCTGGGAACGCCTCGGGATCCCCCGGGAGGAGCTGGACGAAGTGGCTGGGGAGAGGGAAGTCTGGGCTTCTCTGCTTAGGTTGCTGCCCCCGCGACCCCACCCCGGATAAGCGGAAGAAAATGGATGGATGGGTTAAGTAAAAAATCTGGTGACTGAGCTGCCAATTTTTTTACTGTAAAATATACAGCCATTTTTTATTTATTTTTTACAGTGCATCAGCATAAATTGAAAAACAGCACCACTGCTACTTTTTCCGCACAATTCTGGCGACTGGCTACTTCTTCTTTTTTTTTACCGTAAAATCTACACTCTTAGTTTTTACAGTGCAATAATGTGATTTACCATGAATCGATAAACGTGGACCCCGACTTAAAGAAGTTGAAAAACGTATTTGGGTGTTACCATTTAGTGGTCAATATGTACTGTACTGTGCAATCTACTAATAAAAGTATCAATCAATCAAATTGGAAAAAAAGGGTACCATTGATGATTTTTACGGTAAATTTCTGGCGACTGAGCTGCCAGCTTTTCACAAAAAAATCTACTGACTGTTTTTTTTTTTTTTACGGTGTAGCCTCGCCGACATTCTATCGATGATTGTGCAGCTTAAAAGAAGGTCAGTATGAATATGTATTGCATGCATTCAAATTTCTGAATTTACCCCAGGGATCAATAAAGTACTTCTATTCTATTCTAAAATGGCACGACGGGCCAAATTGGCCTCGCGTGCCCCACTTTGGGCATCCCTAAGCTACGCTAATATACAGTATCACACAGGGTTAATTAAGGTAAGGTTTTATTCCTTTGAGCTGTAAAAGTAAAGTGTTGAGGGGAAAG